>NW_012267305.1:7864843-8027381 GCF_000151885.1 Dipodomys ordii
TCTTCAAGGAAATAGAAGAGGCAATCCAAAAATTCATATGGAACAATAAAAGACCCCGAATAGCAAAAACGCTCCTCAACGGAAAGAGCACTGCTGGAGGAATATCAATACCAAATTTCAAACTCTACTATAAAGCCATAGTAATCAAAACAGCTTGGTACTGTCAGAAGAACAGACCTCAGGACCAATGGAATAGAATTGAAAACCCAGAAATGAACCTACAGACCTATAGCCATCTAATCTTTGATAAGGGAGCTAAAACAATAGAATTGAGAAAGACAGCATCTCCGGTAAATGGTGCTGGCAAAATTGGTTAACTACTTGTATAAAACTAAAGCTAGATCCTTATCTATCACCCTGCACCAGAATCAACTCCAAATGGATCAAAGACCTCGGAGTCAAAGCAGACACTCTGAAAACATTACAGGATGGAATAGGAGAAACACTAGGCCTCCTTGGCTCAGGCCGAAATTTTCTTAATAGAGACCCGGAAACACAACAAATCAAAGATAGGTTGGACAAATGGGATTGCATGAAATTGCAGAGCTTCTGCATGGCAAAGGACATAGCTAGCAAGATCAATAGAAAGCCCACGGATTGGGAGAAGATCTTCACTAGCCATACAACGGACAAGGGTCTCATATCTAAAATATACTTGGAACTCAAAAAATTAAATCCCATAAACAACAAATCCTCAAAGAAACAACTGCCCAACAAATAAGTGGCATAAAGACTTAAAGAGAAACTTCTCTGAGTTCCACGCCACATACACTTGGTTGAAACTTCTGGAATAAAAGGTTCGGGACAGGAGTGGAGCCTGGCATAGACTCAAGCCCCAGGCATCCCCCAGTAGTTGGTGGAGAACTGGATTCCCTAGAAAAGACAATCTGGTCAGACTTAACCCATTGTTCTCTGAGAAAGAGAAGTTCCAGTGTGACTGCTGCTCACCACAGTGACCCAGGGCCCAGTGGCAGGATGCCTGCCCTGTTCCCTGACAAGTCCCAACTGGGAGAGCATCTGTCCTGCCTCCAGGCCAGTTCAGGCCTGCCATTGTACACAACAACCCTTGTTTCCTCCTCTAACAAGCAGCTCAATATCCAACCACCATGGGAACCCAGTCCGAGAGGCACAATGGTGGGGAAGCTGCTCAAGCAAGCGTTTGGAAAGGAGCAGATATCACAGCCATGAAGATGTGTCTGTAAGGAGTCCTTAGCTGGGTTCAGCAAAGAGAGGCAGGCGCAGGTGGGCGGAGCACTTGCATTAAGCTGCCTGTGTTGGATAGATGGCTTCTGATTTGACATCGGCAACAGAATAAGGGGCTGAAAATTCTATGAATAGTCTCTAGCCAGAGAAACAAGGTCAAACACTTAAGTTTCTGCACTTCCAGTGGTTCCTGGTATTTCCAGCTGAGTGGACATCTTTCTGTGGCCAGTGGGTGCCACGCCACCTTCTGCGGAGTCTGCGTGAGAGATCGTGTTAGACAAAGAGCTTCAAGGAAGCATGCCTGCAGGAAGGGGGTGTTGGTTCAAGGCTTCCCATACACTTGGCTGCACCTTTATATCCTCTACCTTTATTCTTACTATATTCTTCTTGGCTGTACATTTGTTGCCTTTATTCTCATTTTGGCTATTTTTCTATTGATCCACGAACAGAGCATGTTGTATTTTTCCAGTCCAATAGAGATGGCTTCACTAACTAATAAAGACTAAGGCCAAAGATTAAATGTGGGCAATGCCCCAATCAATCTATCATCTGATGTGACACTGCCTCCAGAAACTCCTACAACTTCACAAGCGGTTTTGCAGCTCACACATAGTAAATATAGAGACTTAAAATTTCCTGATATGTCTAACAGACAAAATCAATGAATTAAACTAAGATAGAAAGAGTTATCCCAGTAGTTCAGAGAGTTCTAAAAAAGAAGGGACCTCTGATTATAAAAGAAAAAGAAAGATTCTCCCAACAGTTATGATTAAGTTTAGTCCAACTTACATTATAGGGAATAGATGGTGTTTTCACACAAAATATGAAGTTGGTAACATATTTCCTGAACCAACCAAAGAACCATTTCCTTATACAGGAGCTTATAAAGATGAAAATAGTTGGATAAAAATAAAAAAGTATAATGTAAGTACAGCCCTGTCTTCGGTTTGTTAATTATTAAATACAAAAAGGCTGAATAGATGATGTATTCTATTAAACAATATGCTAGATTTGTTTCGCACCACGTAGCTTAAACAGTTGGTGAGATAGTCATCAATTTTCATGTAATTCATCAATGCTTTGCCTTTAAAAAAATTATGTGCTTAAATAAACAAAGAATCTATGTCACAATTATATACTGTATAAAAATGTTAATTCTCCTCAATAAAGGTACACTCAGATGCAATTCTTTTGAGTCTGTGTCTGTTTGTCACTTTGCCAACTCCTTTGTCCACCTATCTTGAGATCCCTGTCCCATCGGTCCCAGTGCTCCAGCAGAGCTGGTCCGTCACATCTGAGGAAGAAAGAAGGATGGCCAATAGACACATGAAGAAATGCTCAACATCCCTAACCATAAAAGAAATGCAAATCAAAACAACATTGAGATACCACCTCACCCCAGTTAGAATGGCAAAAATCAAGAACTCTAACAACAACAGATGCTGGAGGGGATGTGGACAGAAGGGAACCTTACTTCATTGTTGGTGGGAATGTAAACTTGTTCAACCACTTTGGAAAGTAGTTTGGAGGTTCCTCAAAAGACTTCACATAGAGCTCCCCTATGACCCAGCAAACCCATTTTGGGGCATTTACCCAAATGTTTACAAACAAGACCACACTAAAGCTACCAGCACAACTATGTTTATTGCAGCATTATTTACCATAGCTAAGATCTTGAACCAACCCAGATGCACCTCAGTAGATGAATGGATCAAGAAAATGTGGTATATATACACAATGGAATTCTATGCCTCCATCAGAAAGAATGACATTGCCCCATTTGTTAGGAAATTGAAAGACTTGGAAAAAATTATATTAAGAGAAGTAAGCCAAGCCAAAAGAAACATAGGTCCCATGGTTTCCCTTATTTGCAATATCTAGTATATGTATGAGTCAAGCAGAAAAGATCAGATAATGTGATGTTAGGAAAATGAACCCTTAGATATGTATTTTAATGTTTTTTTCTTTCATGCATTTGTTTCTAATGCATTTATAAGATTATTTCTTTGTTGCTTTGTATGTCCCTCTCCCACAGTATAACCCCTGCTTTCATTATATTTGATGTAGGTATAATTTTTGGAGGAGATGGGGAAAAACAAGTCATTTAAGGATACAGGTGGACCTGTTGCAACAATGAGAAGTACAAGTTGTCATGTTGAAAATGAACTTTACAACTTTGGTGTGGGGGGGAGGGTGCAGTGGGGGGGGAGAGGCTGGGAAGGGATGTGAAGGGTAAACAAAGGAGGAGGCTGCAATGCTTGATAAGCAATGTACTCATTATCTTGCCCATGTAATTTTAACCCCTCTGTACAGTGTGTTCACAAAAAATAAAAATTAAAATAAAAAACATAAATGTATTCAATGAAATATAGTAGATTCAGAGGGAGAATTGAAACAGCATATTTCCTTAGAAAGGCTAAATCGAAGATCAACACAATGAACATCAGGAAATGGGTACTTGAAATGGTAAGGGAGAGATCAAGGAGAGAGAAGGAGGGAAAACAAGAGAAGTGGGGAGAATTTGGTGAAAAAGTCAGTGCATATCCTATAAAATAAAGAAACAGTGAGGGAAGGAGTGAGTTGGGAGGGATGAATGAGAAAGTTGAAAGGGATGAGTGACATTGATTAAGATGCATTGCTTTGTTGATTAACAACTCCTTTATGCAACTACGTAATGATAATAAAAAATACTTCAGAAGAAATAAATAAATCACATTTAAGTAAAGGCTTTTTCATGTAAGACCAGGTCACATCCTATCATACGTTTTGTCATACATGTTATATGTGTGTGTGCGTAGTTATATGGTTATAAAGCTATGTATGAAAAAATTCCAAAACTGTGACAATAATACAAAGTGTGTTAGCTTCTTAGTGTTTTAGATACTTTTTAACATTTTTCCTTAAACTCCCAAATTTCTTTTTTTATTCAATATATACTCTTATTGTAAAGATACTGTACAGAGGAGTTACAGTTATATGCATAATGAGTATATTTCCTATCAAGCATTGTTACCCCCTCCTTTGTTTTTCCTCTACCATCCTTCCTTCCCACCTCCCCAACTCCTCCCCCACCTCCCCAAAGTTGTAAAGTTCATTTTCAACATAGTGTCTTGTACATCTCCTTGTTACAATGGGTCAACTTGTATTCTTATTTCAGCATTTTGTTATTTCCCTTCCCCTCCCCAAATTAGAAAAATGTATATACAAGATGCAGGGCACAGAATCAAATATAATGAAAACAGGGGTTATACCATGTGGAAAGAACATACAAAAGAAACAAAAAAATCACACAGTACTTTATAAATGCATTAAAAACAACATCAAGAAAGATACAACTTCTTGTGTCCCTATCTTGGGGTTCATTTCGCTTAGCATCATCTTATATGGTCATATGTACATAGCTTTTGAACTTTTCTGCTTGTCCTAGACATGTACTAGTTTCTACAACAACATTTTTAAATGATTTCATGTTTTAACACTTCCAAAAATCCTTATATAGTAGGTTAAGGAAATTATTTGGTAAGACTAAAATTGATGTAATTTTTTAATCTATTTATCTATCAAGCACTGAAAAGTCATTATGATGTATTAGGTATTAAGAGACTAGGATTACAAAGATGACTAAAATATGCTTCTTGATGTTGTATAAGGCTAAAATATGCTTCTTGTTGTATAAGATATACTGAAGGGATCAAGTATGTAAACAGAAATATAATCTTCTGGGAATGGCTCTATTATATGTATTAGTAGGTTGATAGTAGTTGTTACCTCTACTAAGATTGGTCATGGGGAGGCGTTCAGAGGAGAGACAACATTTAATCTTAACTTTAAAAATGTGTAACATTCTTTACTTATTATGGCCTAGGCAGGAAAGGCAAAACAATTCTTTTAAAGAGTAAGGAGCAATATCTAGCCATGTTTCAGTGGTTTATCTAGGATGTAAAGAAGGCAGTAAATGGTTCTGTTTATTTTATTATAAAGGATGATGCCATGGAAAGATAGACACCTATGAAAAAAACACTTAAAAAATAGAAATCTTCCAAAGGACTAGGAAGTTTGGAATGAGTTCTGATGAGAAAGCAATAAAAGTAAGAATCTGCATGCATCAAAAAATGCAAGAAAATTTTCTGAGCAAAGAAACATTCAAGTGCATATGTAATGGAAGGAAAACAGAGCCAAAATTACAAATTAGGATACAGCAAAGCCACCAGCAAAACCATGTTCATTGTGGCACTATTCACCATTGCCAAGGTATGGAATTTGCTGATATGCTGAAAAGAAGTTCCATAGTCAGACATTACTCTGACCCAGAAATATGTGTTGATAGGTGTTTAGGCCCTTGCAAAAGTGCTTTGGAAAGGAGAGAAGAGGTGCTTTAGTGATGGTTCATTATATAGTGTTATGCCTAGGTCGCAGGACCCCCACCAAGAAGACCACGGAGAATCAGACTCGACAGCTGTTTTCAGGTTTTATTTAAACGGGCTGCAGCTCGGGTCTCGTCCTACACTCTGACACAGCGGAGCCCAGGAGGAGAGCCCCGAGCTAAGGATTTGCAGGTGTTATAAAGGCACACAACCAGGTGGTTTAGCACCACATGTTGCTCTACTAGAAACGAGCAACAAGTGGTTACTGCCTCAAAACTTTAACCTGTCATTCCCCCCCTAGACTTATGGCCCTGAGACACAATCTTGTGGCTCTGGCCCAAAACTAAACTCCAATAGCTTTCGATCTTGAACGGGTATAGTCCCTCTCTGACCTTAGCCATACTATTAAACAATAATACCAGTAACAATCAGTTCATTTTTCTTTTCTTGAGGCGTATGCGGATTGGTTGGGTAGGATGCTTGGAAACTTCCCATGTTTTCCCATGGTCATCCAGGGCAAAGGGGTCAGCCGGTCTGGCATGGGAGCAGTGGATCCAAGCAGCAATGCCGTCCACCTTAAGGGCAGTAGGTGTAGCCAGTAGCACCATGGAAGGTCCCACCATAGTTCCAGAGATCTCAAGTTGTGCCTTTGAACAAACACCCAGTCCCCTGGTTTAAACGAATGGGGGGGGGTAGGAATAGAAGCAGAATCATATATTGCTCTAAGCTGGGGCCATATACTCTTATGCACCAGCTGTAGTCAAGCTTACACAGAAATTCAGTATCATCCCAATCAGCAAGCAATTCAGTCTGAAGGCTAGGGATAATGGGTTGAGGGTGTCCATACATTAATTCAAAAGGAGTAAAGCCAAGCCGATAGGTTGAATTTCTTATTCTAAACAAGGCAAAAAGAAAGAGCGATACCCAGTCTGCGCCAGTCTCCAAGGCCAATTTAGTTAAGGTCTGTTTTAGAGTCTGATTCATTCTTTCTACCTGCCCTGAACTCTGGGGTCTATAAGCACAATGCAATTTCCAATCCATCCCCAGTGCCACAGCTATTCCCTGACTTACTTTCGAGATGAAGGCCGGTCCATTGTCCGACCCGATAGTGGATAGGAAGCCATACCTGGGTAGGATTTCTTCCAGGATCTCCTTAGCCACTACGTTCACAGTCTCATGCTTTGTTGGGTAGGCTTCAACCCATCCCGAAAAGGTGTCTACAAAAACTAGCAAATAGTTATATCCAAATTTTCCAGTTTTAATTTCTGTGAAGTCTACTTCCCAATTGTAACCAGTTGATTGGGGGCGTTGGTGAGCTGACAGGCTTTACAGTTTTCAACAATGTCCTCAATGAGTTGATTTCCTTGCCCAATTTTTACTTCTGAGTGTTGGAGCAAGTCCTGCATTCTTCGGGTTCCCATGTGAGAGGCCTGATGGATTGCCCAATCTTTGTGGCAAGATAAGTTTCCCCTCACCAGTTTTCCACCAGTCTTTGTTTCCTTCTCTGTCTGGGGATTTATAGGCCATGGGAATTTTCTTTGTCCACTCCAAGTCTTCTTGGGAGTACTGACGCTCAAGAGGCAAAGCTCGTGGCCCTGGGTCTACTAGAGTCAGTACTTCCACTCTGGGCTGGAGGGCCGCCTCCTTAGCTGCCTGATCGGCCAAGTTATTTCCTTTGGTTATTGAATCAGTTCCCTTTTGATGGCCAGGGCAGTGCATAATGGCAGTATTTGCTGGTTCCCATAAGGCCCAGATGAGGTTTAAAATTTCTTGTTGTTTTTTTTAATAGTCTTTCCCTCAGCTGTCAGCAGCCCCCTCTCTTGGTGAATGGCTCCATGGACATGCACAGTGGCAAAAGCATACCGACTGTCCGTGTAAATGTTTAGTCTCTTCCCTTTTCCCATCTGTAGGGCTTTTGTTAGTGCCACTAGTTCTGCTCTTTCTGCAGATGTTCCCTGGGGGAGTGCTTCTGCCCACACTATCTCAGTGTCCGTGGTGACTGCTGTGCCTGTGTACCTTTTTCCATCTCGAATGAAACTGCTGCCATCTGTGAACCAGGTATGCTCAACATGTGATAGTGGCAAGTCCAACAAGTCTGGCCTCTTTTCTTGGCCTGGTCTCTCTTTTCACGCTCAATTTCACATTCTCTGTCCTTCCTTTTCTGTCTTTGTTCTTCTGTCTCTCTTATTGTAAACCTTTTCTGCCATGGCTACTAGATCCCTAATAGACTTTTCACCAAGTCTGTCTAGAGCCTGCAACTTTCACTTTATGTCTGGTGCAGCTTGATTTATATAGGCAAACATAATCATCTGAGTCGACTCCTGGGTCTCAAGATCATACAGGGTATATTCACTAAAAGCTTCCACGAGCTGCTCAAGATATGCTGCCGGACTTTCACTTCCTCCCTGTCTAACATAATAAACTTTGGTCATATTAGTAGGTCGGCGAGCCACCGCCTTAAGACCTGCTAACAGAGCCTGGCGGTAGACGAGCAGTCGCTCCTTACCTTCAACCATATTGTAGTCCCATGTTGGTTGGATCTCAGCAAAATAGGGCAGGATCCATGATGGGCGCTCCTGTGGGGCCAGGGATATGTTTCCGGGCCGCCTCTCCATACAGTCTCTCTATTCAGTTTCAAGCAAACGAATTAAATCCTGGGATTTCTCAGAAAAGGGGGCATTTTGGGTGAGCCAATTGTGTAGATCACTGGTAGAAAATGGCCAATATTGGAGTTGCTGTTGACCATCCGCATCCACAGGATCTACAGCGCGTAAGGGAAAAACAGCTACATTAGAAGGGGGGTTGAGCCCACGGCGGCGTCCAGTGACTGGCCCCTCAGAAACTGTAAGGGCAGATGCCGAGGTTTCTATAGCTCCCTCCTTCTCTTGATCATTCTCAGGTTCTGCAAAAGGAACCTGGGAAGGGGAGTATGGGGGAGGAAACATTTCTTCTTCCAAGTTATCTCCCTGAAAAAACGGGGGTGAGGGGGAGGAGTACCTTTTCTTTTCCTCTTTCTCAGTTTCTTTTTTTAAGTCTAAGGGGCTGGATGGAGTGGTGCCCATGGTTTCCAGTCCTGTGAGTCGTATAGTCCAAAAAACAAACAGTACAAACAAAACACACAAAGGCCTGACAGGAATAAAAGCTTACAAAGTGATCTCCCGAATTGATCCGCTGACTCCTCTCATGGCGGGGTTCCACACCCACGCCCCACAGCAGAAGGAGTGGACCCACAGTGGGCGAGTTGGGCCTCGGTTAGGAGGCCCTCTTGGTCAGTTCCGGCCAACACCGAACCAACAACCCCTACCCCACAATTCACACGGAGGGGTTCCAAGGCTTCCTGCCTGACACACGGTGGGGTTCCAAGGACCCCCACTCCACAAGAGAATCTGGGACGTCTCCCAGTTCCTCCAGGGTTGTTGTGCAGCAGATGCTGCTTTGACAGCCCTTTAGGAATTGAAGCCGCCCTCCTCACAAAAGAAAAGGAAAGTAAAACAGACAAACGACAGGACAAGACAAATTAACAAAGACAGCGCTGTTTTACCTTTGGAGTCTGAGGTCTTGGGGGTCTTTGGAGGGGATCCCGGACGATCCCCCAGTAATATGTTTCTTTTAAGTCATGTTTCTTTTAAATCTTAGAAACAAGCAACTGATACCATTTGTTATATATTAATTGCTTGCCATATATAACCAGTCATTATGAGGTACCTATGGTTTCTAGAATTCCTGAATGTGTCAAGAAAACCTAAGCATTTAAGAAATTCAGAGCCCAAATTAAACTATGCAAAGGAAAGTAGGAAATGGCCTACTTTGGCCTTCTCCCAAAGCTATCACCACACAATAGGACAGGAAGTCCTGGTAAAATAACAACTGGCAGGTCTTGCTACTGAATAAGCTCATGGTTCTTTAAATCCATGGCAGGAATGTGGTATAACAGCCATTAATCCTGTGTGGTAGGCAAGTACTGGCTGCGCTGTTACAGTAATTTGTTTTCTTCTCTCTGAGTGCTACTGAGAATTGAGCCCTTATGGAATGGAAAGGCTATTCATTGAGAGGTCTTTGAATAAAAATGTTATTCATCACAACCAAGAAAGAAAAGAAAGCAAATGAAAGCCGGGTGCTGGTGACTCAAGCCTGTAATCCTACCTCCTCAGGTGGCTGAGATCTGAGCATCGCAGTTCAAAGTCAGCCTAGGCAGGAAAGTCCTTGAGATTCTTTTTTTTTTGTCGGTCGTGGGACTTGAACTCTGGGCTTGGGCGCTGTCCCTCACCTCTTCAGCTCAAGGCAAGCACTCTACCACTTGAGCCACAGCGCCACTTCCAGTTTTTGAGTGGTTTATTGGAAATAATAGTCTCCCTGACTTTTCTGCCCTGGCTGGCTTTGAACCTTGATCCTCAGATCTCAGCCTCCAGAGTAGCTAGGATTACAGGCGTGAGCCACAGGCGACTGGCCCTGAGATTCTTATCTCCAATAAACCCAGAAAACCAGAAGTGGCGCTGTGGCTCAAGTGGTAGTGCACTAGCATTGAGCTGAAGAGCTGAGGGACAGGACCCAGACCCAGAGTTCAAGCCCCATGACCGACAAAAAACAAAAAAAAAAAAGCAAATGAACATGAAACCTCATGAAGTCCATAGCTCCTTGATGACTTGAGAATACTAACAGGGTTGAAATGTCAGGTAATTGATAATTGAAAAGCTCTGTTTTTAAATAGTCAACAACCTCAGAGAGACTTATGGAAGTCAATTCAAGGCCTGAACAAGTAAGACAGCAAAGTGGATCAGAATTTTAGCAAGGAAACTGGAAGTTTCTAATTAAATAAAACCCAAAATATTAAAAGTAATAAACCTCAGGAAAGTAAATGAATCACACAGTGGAAGACTCATCATAAACTAAGTAATAAAGACTATTAGGAATTAAAGACAGGATTAATGGACATATGAAATAAATATATAGAAAATCTATTGAATTATAGCATAAAATTTACCAAATCTAGGGAAAACTATAAACATCCAAATAAACAAACATTTAGAATCCAAAACAGATATAATCAGAAAAAAACACCCTTAGATTTTTTTGTTTAGATGTAGAAAAATAAAGTCCTTCCATGATAAATTGCAAAATTAAGCCATAAACTAACAAGCCAGGATTATGGAAGGTATTTTAAGGAATCCGACTAAAAAATGAGCAAGAAATTAACAACACAGATCTCAGATGACAGCAAATCTTATTTTTATAAAAATATTATGATGAATAAATTTTTAAAGAGAGAAAAAAAGTTCAACTCAGCAAATTCCTAAGATGAACAAGGGATCAAGGAAAGAACAAAGAATACTTGAACAAATCTTTTTTTGTTTTTCAGTCGTGGGTCTTGAATTCTGGGCTTGGGCACTGTCTCTCAGATATTCAGCTCAGGGCTAGTGCTCTACCACTTGAGCCACACCATCAATTCTGGTTTTCTGGTGGTTAATTCAAGATAGGAGTCTCACGGACTTTCTTGCTCTGCCTGGCTTTGAACCGTGATCCTCATATCTCAGATTCCAGGGTAGCTAGGATTATAGGCATGAGTTGCTGGGCCCCGGCTTAAATCATTCTTTTTAAGCACAGGAATTATCAAATATTCATCAAAATAATACTGATCATTAATGAAAAATTTCCAGCCCTCTTCCTGTTCTTATTTACATTTGATATGTAAGTCCACCCTCATCCATGAAATCTACCCTTCTAAAATACTTTCCCAACTCTTTCACCCTACTTCCCCACTACCAAATACCTATCACATAAATCAACAACAATTTATTGGAAGTTATGTACTGATGTTTTATTGATCATTGCCCAATTATTGGTGTAATACATGACCTTGGTACACAGAGTTATTTTTCACAGCTTTGGCTGTGAACACATCATGTTCTGTGTATTAGGATCCCGTTAAGCATTTCGTTTGCGTGGAGATGCTCTACGGTTCTTAGTTGTCTTCCCTTTCTTCTTAACTTCCTTTTTAGCTTCTTTCTTTTTATCCTGTCTGTAATAGAAGACCAGGATTGTTGGTTTCTTTCCATTCCGACGCTTTTGTAAGCTTGATCGAATGACCTCAGTTGCTTTTCTCATCATTTTGCTGTCTTTTTTCTGTTAAGGAAAGAAAATGAGTTCAATAAGAGTGTTTTCTCCAAAAAAAGAAAATAGAAAATAAAGGGATACCATTATGATAATGGATGTGTTAAAGAAGAGTTTTATGGCAGATTAAGGACAAGTTCTTGGATGAGATAGGATAAAGACAGGGGAGAAAATGAGTCACCCCAATGGGATTATCTGACCTTTTGGGAAATTTTGGTCTTTCTTCTAGGCTTTTGCTTCTTCTTTCTTTTTGCAGCAACTTTAGGACGATTTCCAGCACTTGTATTAAGTTCTTCAGAATGTGCGATGGCGACGGTATGTCTAGCCATTTCAAAGCAGCATTAGCTGCTGCGGCTAGAGTACTTTCAGGACCACTTGACCTCTCCTTATAAGCCTCTCAGAACAATGGAAGCCACGCCCTTCAGCTTTGATTGGCCAGCAGTGAACTCCGTCAGCCAATGGTAGTTCTGGAGTAATTAGACATCACAAAGCCCCCTTGCCTCAAGTGAGGGAGGGGAAGAGTTGATGCCCCACCCTCTCCCTCCAGTAGCACACCCTGCCCATTTTGGCTGTACACCCCGCCACTTCGGCAGCACGCCCCGCCCCATGGGGCAGTGATGTCACCCTCTCAAGCCTTACTCTGTCTGATGTCTGTGGAACGATGAGGCTCCCTTCTTGATGCCCCTCCCCCTCCAGCAGGTGGGACCAAGGGGCTGACTATTGGGCTCCACTGATTATTGGGCCCCGTGGATTATTACAAACTCAGCCTCCTGAGTATCTAGGATTAGAGGAAAGTGCTTTGGGCTCCACTGGAGGAGTTTTATTTACTCTGCTTAGAGAAAGGAAATCTTCATATGGTAATTTCACTCAAGTACTGGGGACTTTTCCAGATTATATGTATTGGTAGAGACTAGGTTTTTGTTGTTGTTGTTTTCCCGGGCCTGGACTCTCTCTGTCCCTGAGCATCTCTATGCTCAAGTCTAGAGCTCTACCACTTGAGCCACAGCTCCACTTCCAGCTTTTTCTGTATATGTGATACTGAGGAATCAAACTCAGGGCTTCACGCATTTTAGGAAATCACTCTTCCACTAAGCCACATTCCCAGACTTATTAGGTTTCTTCTTATAGAGTCCTTTAGACCAAGATACTATCCTCCTGTTCATAGGTCTATCCTATAGCAATAATTGAATCTATCATGCAGCTATACCACAGAGTGACATGGATGCTTATAAAAGGTTGACTACAAGATTTTGTTTTTAAATTTACAAGTGCTTTTTTACAAGTGTATATTGATTATACAAAGGAGTTTTCCATAAGTACATATGTTGTCCTTTGAGAAAATTTATCTCTATTATTCTTTTGTAGTATTTTGTATAATAAGAAGTTCCAGCAGAAGAATTTTATAAAATTTCTAGTGAAATACATTCTTTAACTGATAAGGCATCAGCATTTACATAAATGTTCTTTCTCCATCTAGATATGCTCATTGATTATCTTTTAAGCTTTCTATAAGAAAGGGGAAATCATTTTCTGAATAGAGACCCGGAAACACAACAAATCAAAGAAAGGTTGGACAAATGGGATTGCATAAAGTTGCAGAGCTTCTGCAGGGCAAATGACATAGCTAGCAAGATCAATAGAAAGCCCACGGATTGGGAGAAGATCTTTACTAGCCATACAAAGGACAAGGGTCTCATATCTAAAATATACTTGGAACTCAAAAAATTAAACCCCCCAACAACAAATCCGCAAAGAAACAACTGCCCAATAAATAAGTAGGTGAAAGACTTAAAGAGAAACTTCTCTGAAGAAGAAAGAAGGATGGCCAATAGACACATGAAGAAATGTTCAACATCCCTAGTCATAAAAGAAATGCAAATCAAAACAACATTGAGATATCACCTCACTCCAGTTAGAACGGCAAAAATCAAGAACTCTAACAACAACAGATGCTGGAGGGGATGTGGACAGAAAGGAACCTTACTTCATTGTTGGTGGGAATGTAAACTTGTTCAACCACTTTGGAAAGCAGTATGGAGGTTCCTCAACAGACTTCACATAGAACTCCCCTATGACCCAGCAATACCACTTTTGGGCATTTACCCAAATGTTTACAAACAAGACCACACTAAAGCTACCAGCACAAGTATGTTTATTGCAGCATTATTTACCATAGCTAAGATATGGAACCAACCCAGATGCCCCTCAGTAGATGAATGGATCAAGAAAATGTGGTATATATACACAATGGAATTCTATGCCTCCATCAGAAAGAATGACATTGCCACATTTGTTAGGAAATGGAAAAACTTGGAAAAAATTATATTAAGTGAAGTAAGCCAGGCCCAAAGAAACTTAGGTCCCATGGTTTCCCTTATTTGTAATATCTAGTATATGTATGAGTCAAGCGGAAAAGGTCAGATAATGTGATGTCAGGAAAATGAACCGTTAGATGTGTGTTTTAATGTTTTTTTTCTTTCATGCATGTGTTTCTAATGTATTTATAAGATTATCTCTTTGTTGCTTTGTATGTCCCTCCCCCACAGTATAACCCCTGCTTTCACTATATTTGATGTCAATATAACTTGTGGAGGAGATGGGGAAAAACCAGTTGTTTAAGGATACAGGTGGACCTGTTGCAACAATGAGAAGTACAAGTTGTCATGTCCAAAACGAGCTTTACAACGTCGGTGTGTGGGGGGGAAGGGGGGGAAGGAGAAGGATTGGGATTGGGGGGAGGGGGGAGGCTGGGAAGGAATGTGAAGGGTAAACAAAGGAGGAGGCTGCAATGCTTGGTAAAAAATGTACGCATTATCCTGCCCATGTAATTGTAACTCCTCTGTACAGTATGTTCACAAATAAAATAAAATTAAAAAAAAAAGAAAGGGGAAATCCCCTGGTTAATACCTAACCAGTTGTAGCTAGGGAAGAGTCATTATTGTGTTGGTGTCACATGTTCCATTTGATTCTAGTAAGTGTATTTAGGAGGGTGTGTATGTGTCGGTGTGTCTGTGTCTGTGTGTCTGTATGTGTCTGTTTCTCTGTGTTAGTCCTGGAGCTTGAACTCAGGGTCTAGGCACTGTCTCAGAACTTACATTTGCTCAAGGCTACTATTTTACCATTTGAGGCACAACTTCACTTAGAATGTTTTGGAAGTTTATTGGTGATAAGAGTCTCTGTGATGGACATTTCTGCCTGGGCTGGCTTTCAACTGTGATACTCAGATCTCAGACTCCTGAGTAGTTAGGATTACAGGTATTAGCCACTAGGGCTCAGCAAGCCTGTTTAGTTTGATGCAAAAGATTCAGAAGTTTTAAGATTTCCAAATCAATACACATGCCACCAAATGCCAATTAGCTGTATCTGTGATTCTTTTATCTTCAGTTGTACAAAGGGGTATCATTTAACATATCTATTTCTGTGTACAGTACATCTTGACAAGTATAAGATCTGCTATGATAAATTTCCCCTGAAAACTTATGTATCCAAAGCTGGATTCCCAGTTAATAGAGCTAGAAGCTTGGGGAAGTGATGGAATCTTTAGGAAAGAAGACCTAATTGGAAGCAATAGAGCATTTTGTCTGTGTCAGCAGCAGCACCACGAGGTGAGAAGCTCTGCTTGTCCATTTTTTCCCTTTCATGATGACTATGCCTTACCACAAGCTCAGAAACAATGAAACCAATTCACCATAGACTGAATCCTCGGCAACCATAAACCAAGTGTTTTCTCCATAGAAGTATATTTTCTCTGGTATTTTGACACAGAAAAGGAAAGGTGGCTAGCATAGTCTTGACTAGACAATTTTTCAAATATACATAAATGACATAAGAGATATTCAACCTTATTAGTGAGACAGAGCCTATAATGTAAGCCATAAAATTACAAAAGCCAATTACAATGAGGAAGAGAGGGGATTATTCTGATACTGCTACTACTAATTGCACATGTAAAAAGACATGGTGGAAAACCTTGGTACAATTAATATTCCCTAAAAACTAAAGGACAGGATCTCTTTGGGGTTGGTATAATTTTTATGGGTAGAACAATATGTGGATAAGAGACCAGATTAAAATGGATAATACGTACTATGGTGACAAGTAATAGTGATAAGATTAAGTGAAATAATGCGGACATTGTCAACAGAAGGTAACCAAGCAGCTCCCAGTCCCATCCAGCCCAGTGTACAAGACTGTATAAGAATACTTAGAATTATTCCTTTTTGAATTGTTTGGCAGTCTGGGAAGTAAGGAAAGCTTGATGATAGCTCAATTGTTTGACATAAAGTCCAGAAAATACCACAAACACTAACAGAAAATTCCTCTAAATATCACATGTCCTGCATGATGAGCCAGTTTGCAAACCCAAACTCAGAGGACACCTCATATGACTGTTTTGAAAGAATAGGAATGTATGTGCTGAGGTGTGGAGAGGGCTATAAAAACAATTAACAACGGGTGGCAGTCATAGCCCTGGGGACCTGAACACTCTGTTTACAGAACCAAATATGTTCGTGGATGTGTGGTCCAGATGCATGCCTCAACAATACAGTGCACCTGCAAAGACAGAGGAAACAAAGCAGAGAAGTTGAGGGAAACAGTCTTACCTCATAGGAGAACACCACTCAGGTCTCTTAAATGTCAGAGAAAAAAAATGAAAGAAAAGTGAGATTTTGTTTCCCTTCTAACTTTTCTCCTCAGGAAGAAGCATTTGGAGCTGTGTTTCCTACATAAATTCACCTGCTAAAACTCCAGGGAGCTCATCAGGGGACAGATGTTCCCACCTCCTTATGGATACCAGCAAACATTTAATCAAAATCATGGCTGCATCTGGTTCACATTAAAAGGTTCCTCTTTGTCATAGTTTTTTAAAAGAACACTTCCCCATGCTTATAAATGCATCAATTCAACTTGCCTCAGGGGCTCTGTGGCTATATCTTCCTTCTGGGATCCACACTGTCCCCAGAGACTAAATTTGAAGAGTTTTGCCAAACTGTTTTTTTTTTTTTCAATGTTTACATACCAGAATGTCTGGGAATGAAGCACAAGCAAGGCAATGTAGTCTTAAGGCTCTGTTGAATTCATCAATGCTCACAGTATGAGCATCAGGATAGGAGATAAGAAGCATTAGAAGCCCTAATGGAGATCTAAGCTCAAGTTCTGGAACTGTCTCACATTAGTATTTTGAATCAGAACCAATACTTCGAAATTTTGAGTCCGTTTTCCCACTTATATAAAAGAGAGGCCAGGAAATGTTAAATGCCTTGAAAGATTGTTGAATGATGCAAGGAGTATAGTACAGCAGTCCACAGAATGGAAGAAACTACATACAAGCTCTATATTTGATAAAGAATTTGTATCTAGAATAAAGTTTACTTACAGTTCAAGTATAACAGAGAGAGAACCCAGTTAAGATGAACATCTTTCTAAGTAATACCAATGTCAAACAGATACATTAAAAGATGCATGACATCATCAGTTATCAGCAAAAAGCAAGTCAAAACCAAAAAGACAGATCTTAATAACCAATACAGCAGAAAATATCAAAAAGTCATACAATCACTAATATTGACAAAGATGTAGAGAAAGCATAATTCACATAGACTGGTAGAAAGGAAAGCGTTTGGTATATCTTCAAAGAGTTAAAAATAGAGTTATCACATGACATAGCAATCACATTCCCAAGTATATACCCAATATAAATGAAAATATAAATTCACACAAAAACTTGTATAAAAATGTCAGACAATATGATGGGTCAAGCCTGCAATTCTAGCTATTTAGGAGATCATAGGATGAATTATGTTTCAAGGGCAGCCTCATAAAAAAAGAGTCCATCTTTATTAATGATGGAACATGGTGGCATGCACTTGTTCCCAGCACAAAGGCTGGGAACAATGGTGCATGTCTCTAATATCAGAGAGGAAGCCCAAATATGTGGATCACAGTCCAGGTCAGCACTAGCATAAAATGAGAAACTATCTCAAAAAAAAAACAAAACAAAAACCCAAGAATTAAAAAAAAGCATTTTAGAATGGCTCAGTGGTACAGCATGTACTTAGCAAGAGGAAGACAGTACTGTAAAAAATGCATTTTGTAGCATGAATTAATTCTGTGTTTCTTTTGATGGCTAAGTAATATGATTATTACAGTTTATTCATTCATCAATTCTTGAAGATTCGTATTTCTTCCATTCTTTGGACATACATTCAAATAGGTGAATTTTATGGTATGATAATTACATGTTGATAGAGATGTTTGCAAAATGTTTGTGGGGAAGGCAGGAAGGAAAAAATCACAGGGACTCTTAAAAAAGTGTTGCATGGTATCTGGAATATATTGTGCTCATCCGTTGGCAACTATTACTATACTTGTATCATTTACAATCCTCTTCTAGTGAATTTACTGAAGTTTAAATATCAAGGGACTAGAGGAAAATGACAGGGAATGGGCAACAACCTAAGCTCTCTCAAAAGAAGCAGAATTTTAGGGTACGATCAGGCACTCCAGGTCTAGAGAGTCACACCAAGTACACTATAATTATACAGAGATATACAACAAAAAAGAAGATTATAAACTGATTGAATAAGAAGCCAGAAGCCAGAATATACCAGCAGTGGTGCAGGTGGTGGTGGCGGCAGCAGACTACCAAAATTACACTTGGACATCATGAACTAAACAGGACTCTAACCATTCACATAATGAGATCAAGGGAGAATTTTCTTAGGAGAGGATTACAAGGACTCAATAACTATGTGCATATCATCATATGATGTGATGATTATTAAAATGAATTTCAAGAAATGGAAACGAGGGGATTTTTTGTTTGTTTTTGTCTTTGTCGGTCATAGGGCTTGAACTCTGAGCCTGGATGCTGCTCCTCAGCTCTTAGCTCAAGGTGAGTGCTCTACCACTTGAGCCATAGCACCACTTCCGATTTTCTGGTGGTTAATTGGAAATAAGAGTCTTACAGCCTTTCCTGCCCAGGCTGGGTTTGAATCATGATCCTCAGATCTCGGCTTCCTGAGTAGCTAGGATTATAGACATAAACCACGGGCACTAAGCACGCTCGAGGTTTTATATTTTATTTTTGTGGGTTCCCCCCTATTTTTCCCTTTTTCACTGTTTTTTATTTCTGTACTTTTTTTTTCCAGGGCTGAGGACTGAACCCAGGGCCTTGCGCGCGCCGGGCGGGTGCCCTTCAGCTGGGCTAAACCCCCAGCCCCTGATTTCTGTACTTCTTATCTTGTATGTAAGTTATCTGGATTGGAGACGGGAAGGGGAAGCACAGAAATGGTGAAACAAAGGATGAACTAATTCTTCAGTGATACTCACTAGACACTGTGTTCAAAATAAACTATGCATCACCTTTATAATAAAAATTCTATAAAAACATAAAAATCAAGCATAAGCAATCACTAAATTATTTGGAAAAATTAAATATGACCAATAAATTCTAATTATTGAGAGGTGAACTCCAAATGCATTCATGAAACTATGGTCACCTTAATGTTAACTCTTCAGTCTCCTCACTTGTAAGATGGAGGTAGTGATAACAACTGCCTTATCTCATTATTAGGAATAAATTGAGTAAAGTTTGTGTTTTAGTAACCATAGTGACTAGAACATAGTGATTCTCAAGAAAAATGAGTTCTCCCTACATTGAGCTAATATCCCACGTGTCCTAATCACTCCAAAATATTTTTTTCAATGTATGTATGTTAATATTTTTAGCTATAAAGATTTCCTAGAAGTTGCTTCAAATTATAGCTCCCACTTGCATATTGCCAGCTGACCAAATATCATTTATTCCAATTAGTTCATTTTTATTTTCATGGTCCTGTACAGTCAACATGTTAATGGATGAAAATCACTGATGATGCTCCAAGTAGTAGTAGTCTTTATTTTGTCTAGCAACTGATAGATCTCTGCTGCTCCCATTTGTTATCATTAAGAAAGTCCTTCATTGTAAAAGAATATATTAGATAATGAAAAATACTGAAATATTTTGTGTCTGTGAGTGACCATAGCAAAAACAGAAACAGAAAGGTGTTAAATAATAGGAGACAGGAGTAAGGGGAAAGTTACAGTAACCAAGGACTCTTTCTAAGTGTCTATATGCATGTGTGAAACATCATGATGAATCCCTATTGGACAATTTACACATACTTATAACCTGAAGGACAGGTATGTAAAAGAAGTACTACCTTGGATGCGGTTATTAGTGGCAATGGGGAGGGCTAATACAGAGGGTGAAAAAGGGAAAGTGTGTTCAAAATATTTTATGTACCTTGGTGGAAATGGAACAATAAAGCTTGTTGAAATTAGTTTGGGAAGAGGGGAGAGAAAATGAAAGAGTGTGACAGTGATCTGATCAAGGTGAGTTTGTACAAATGAACATGACAAAAAGAAACTCCTTTGTACAACTGACTTATGCTAATAAAAATGTAGTAAAATGCAAACTCCCTAGGGGATAAAGAAAACTATCACTGGATCATAAGAGATACAGTCATATAATATACACATTTATAAACCCACACACACCCCAACACAGATATCAAAACCAATGGTGCATTGATGTCCAAGCAGATCTTGACATGTTCTTTACCATTTTGTATTTTGATCAAACCAGAAGAAAAAAAAGGAAAAAGAAAATCCATCACTGAATAATGTAATATACATGTTTTATTATACTTTTATATATTTACATATAAAATCTCTATTATATATACATAGATAAATTTTACCTGTAGGTATATATGTATGTGTGTATGTATCCCACTACTATATCCAGCTAATATGCACTAATAAAATGGTTGCAAAAAAAGAAAAGTGAAGGTAGTAAATGTACTTCAATGCTTAATTTGCCAACATTGGACATGGAAGCTGCTTCATAGTCACTCAAAATGGTGCTAATATAAAATTTTCTCCTTTCAAACTTTTTGTTTTTTTTTCAGATTTACTCTAAATCAGACAATTTAAATAACCAAGATAAAACAAAACAAGATGTGAAATAACTCGATAAGATATGCTTGGGAATCAATCCACAGTTGCATTTAATATAAAGAAATACAAATGTAACTACCACAAATTTCCTGATGGAACAAATCATGCTCTTCACTTTAGGGATTGAATAGAAGAGTGATTCCGTCACAAGTATATATCATTCATCCAGATGTGTGACTTTTTTTCAATCCTATGAAACCTGACAAATTTCACTCTATAAACTGGGAACACATTCGCTGAATTTGAGAATAATCATATGTATGCTCATAATCAAGCTTAAATTATTCTAGAATTCTATAAAAGCTATATTTTTATACCTTGCAACTTTATTCAGAAATTCAGCATAGAAATTGGCTACAAATGTCTCTGAATTCATATATAACTAACAATGCTATGCTTTGGCTCTGAAATTTTGAGTGTTTTAAACTAACTAACAGAAGCATTAATAAAAAGCAGAACATATGGTACAGGCTGTTTCAAGGGAAGATGGTCCCTGCAGCAAACCTCTACAGCGAGACTGACCATGTCAAACGTGTTGTCTTTTTGCCAAAGTGTAAGCTTATGACGGGCCAGTGGGGAGGATTTTAATCCTCACTCTAAATGTCATGATGCTGATTCTGAGGACACACTGACCTAAAGGTCGCAGAGATTGTCCCTGTGAGAAAAATCTCTTTTAAGAGTCACTGTGCTCAGGTCAAATGATTTCTGTCACCAACTCCTGTCTTACATTTAGATTCACTGGAATCACACTCATGAGATCACTCTACTTCTCTTTAACTGTGTCTATTCTCAAGTGCCATTTGCCTATCTTCTTAGTGGGCCATGCCAATGTGACTGACATAGCAATAATGTCAATCACGATTCTCAGGGTCGTGTCACTTAAGAGATACAAAATACTGTTTTATTCATTTTTCATCTTTAAATTTCACATCTAATAATATATTGCTTTCATGTAGATTTCTTGAGTTCTCACAGATGATACAGAATGCTATATTGCATCTATTTCCTTTGATTAATTCTTTTTGAAATAAAAGCAAATCCGAATTTTGTAAGTCATAATTTAGGATAAACAAAGGAGGCGTTCTTGGGCAATAAGCCTACTCTGGATAAGCAGTATGACTTTCTTGTTCCTCTACAACACTGTTGAAGCGTGGCTTTCCAAGATTACTTAGGAACTGTTGCTACAGTTTGTGTCTGTGTGTGTGTGTGTGTGTGTGTGTGTGTGTGTATACATATATGTATATATGCTTTTTATTGTAAAAATACTGTACAGAGGGGTTACAGTTACATGAGTAAGGCAATGTGTACATTTCCCCTCAAGCATTGTTACCTCCTCCTTTGTTTTTCTCTTACCAACCCTTCTTTTGTTTTTTGAGATCTCCATCCTAGTAAAAAGTATCAGGGGCCCGATGGTGGCACTTGGCCTGCACTAATCTCCAAAGCAGAGAGCTATGTTTCTACTTCCTCCATCCAATACCAAGACTTCATGAGGAACAGCTTGTCAGGTCAGTAAACCTGCTCTGACATCAAGCAACCTCATTAAGCAATGTATTTTCTCAGCCCATAGCACCCATCTTTCCAGCTGGAGCTACTTTTATCTTGAGTTCTTCCCAAGTGTTGTTCAGACCATCTTCTTAGCTTAGAATATAGGCTACAAACAAGTTCTATACGCAAAATTCTCAACTGCCAGATGAATTTATAGTCTACAAGCCATAGGCAGATGCCTTTACTTTTATGGCTTCAGATGGTTCTAGAAGATAAAAATTAGGTGCTCTCGTGTATTATACTGATTTGCTTTTCTTCTGCTTCAATAGATCTGGCAATATTGGATCATTTCTTACAAGGTAGCACTTCTTTAGAACCACAGTATCTACATTACTATCTTAAGACTGGCACTCATACTCCAAGCCACCAGATGCCTGATTCATTTCCTTAGACAAGCTGCTTGACCTCTATAGCCATTTGAGGTTATGACTTCGACTTTAGTGCTTGGAAACCACAATTTCTTTATGGCTGACTCGAGTGTACCTGGAACTGTTGTTTGATTGCTTGCTTTCTGAAGGAATTGTTGCAATACTTAAGAGCAGATAGCATATCCTATCAAAGGATACTTCCCAGACACCAGGAACAAAGCCTTCACTAGTCTGTACTGATAGGTGTTAGTACTCCATCATGCCTATCACACAGTAACTGGAGACATTTTTATTGATATTCAGATCAAAAACAATGCCAACAATGTGCCAAGTAATGTTTATAATCAATTCCATTAAACCAGTAAAATGAGAATGCTTTCTTACATTTATTGAACATATACTTTTTTGTTTTGTCTACATTTGTGTTAACATCAGTTAATTGTACAAAGGGGTTTAATTTTGACATGCCCACATATGCATGCAATATACTGTGTTCAGACTAGACCCTCTTCAACCCTCCTTACCTCCTTCCTAGATCAGTCTCATTCGTTAAGTTACCTCACAAATTCTTGCCCATTTTTGTACTGGGGAAAAATATATTTTATATTGTCTTGAAGGTATCATTATATATAAATCAACTCTAACATAATACAAAAATTGCACCTTAATTGGCTATTTACCATTTGAATTTATCTGCATCCTTATATAAAGTTTTGATTGTTTTTATGTGTGAATAGTCTTAGAGCTTTGAAGCACATGTATTCCACAATAATAATAAAAATAATATCATTATTAAAAACACCTAGAATTTTGCCTTTCTGCTTTACTGACCTTGTAGGATCCAGTAGTGCTAGAGAAGATCTATAATGTAGGCTGATGGGATGAAGCTGTTTGCATTCAATTTGGAAAAAGAACTAATATAATGAATTTCTGACCTTCCTCAGTTCAATCTTCCTTGCAGAGATTGATGTCAAGACATAGACTGAGACAATATTTATTTCTAACCATATAATTTCTGTAATAGCTTGCACATAGTCAAAGTAAAAACCTGGCCAGCAGTACCAAGATATGCCTTGAGAGCCTACAAACCTCCTAAAATAACTTTGCCTGGATAAAATCAATCCTCTGTTTATTCCTCCAGAGTCAGAGAACAAATAATTTCTGAAAGTAGCCACTACGGTAGAAAGTAGATACTGTGTGAGCTCTCTCAACTCATATTTAGATAACTAGCAGAATGTCCCTTTCCCTTCAGAAATATATGGTGAACATGTGTTTGGTCTACTAGTACACTAATATGTTTGGGGAAAATTCTCTTTTTTGTTAAAAGCTAAGTCAATGATTACCATGGTTTACTAAGTGAAATAGATTTATTATGATATCTACTTGAGCAAATATAATTATGGTGAGAAAATTAGCACGACTAATGGGCTCAATGTGATTTTTCTTTTTCTTTTTATGGATACTTAGTGAATGGACAAACACATAGTGCTTTGACAACTTATGGGTGATTTCGCTCATCACAAACACCACCCAAAAAAATTCTTGTGTTTTTTATATAGAGGAATATAAGCTTAAGAAAAAAGAAAAAGGTATTAAAAATTATGGTATTTTTTCTGTCTCTCTCTCATCTAAATTCTGAATGAATGAGTCCATTAATGCAACAATCACCAAATTAATACTTGATTTAGTGTTGCTACAATGGGTTGCCTTTGGCATATATAGAATAATTCCTAGATCTTGATTCCTCTGTTATGTAGAAGAGACTAAAAAGAACAACAACAAAAACAAAGAGATGTATTTACCCCATCACAGAGTCATTAAGTAGGACAAACTGAATCACATTGCATCCTCAGAAATTATCACTTTCATGATGTATTTAGAAAATCAAGTACTCAATAAGTCAGAAAAAATTATATGCCATTTAAAGATAAGGTGAAATGAAATGTATCTCTATGATATAATGTATTTATAATGTTTTCTTCCAATTGTTGTTCATTCAAGGCTTACTGACAAGCAATTCCAACTTTTATTACCAAAGATACTAATCATACTTAATGGGTTCATTGGCACAATGACATATGTAAAGCTAATAGGTGGAAAATGATTTTACCAATGTCACTGGAAGGTGTTTTTGCCAAGTTCTGAATATTACTTAATGGCAATGCTAAGACAAGTGATATATGTGTTTCAGTTGAAAGAATTTTCACTCAACTTAAAATAATTAAATGTGTAGTCAAGGCAGTTGTGTCCATATATGCCTAGAGTAAGTGGAGCCTTGAAAATTTATGAGTATTCTGAATCCAGATATACTTGATCACCTTTATTCAGTGTTGGAAAACAGACATGTGACCTCATATGTACATTGTTAGAATCAGAGAGTTTGTATTATAAAAGCAAGTACATTAGGTATCATCATCTTCCAATATAAAGAGGAGCCAAAAGTAAAAGTATATGGTAAGTTATAGCTGGAAAAAGTCAAGAAAATAGATTTTTGCCCTAGAGTCTTCATAAGAGTGATGCTATCAGACATGTTTATTTTGGCCTGGTTGACAATCATTAAGGTTTTTAACCTTCACAATTATATATTAATCCATCAATGTTCTTTTCATTTAGAGAATTTATGATAGGTTTTGTTTTATAGCAGCCCTAAGAAACTAAGAAAATAGTGTTCATCTTAGATTCTAAAGAAAGAAGATGAAACTAAACAAGTTTGTGTTAACAAGGCTTAAATCACACAATTGTCAATCAACTATGTATGCTATTTAAAGGAACAAAAAATAGACAATGAAACCATGAAAGAAAAACATGAAGCCATAATTTCTGACATGTATTGGGAAAGAGATTGGTTTGAACTATAGTAGGGTGAGCCCTTAATTCAGCAACACCTTAATAATACATTTAGTGGAGCATTTTCTGAGCCAAAGGAAAAAAATTGCATGTAGAAAAGATCTTTTGTAGAGACAATAGTATACTGTTTGTGGGCTTGACAGCTCAAAATAGCTAAATTCAGCTCAAACTGAATAAACAATTGCATGAAAATTAAGCATGATATAACTCTAATTCAATATATTCATTTTTCACTATGAAGAAATGGTAGAAAAAGCACCTCTTTATATGCTGAGACTGAGGTATAGCTTGTAATCCGCTTACCTTTGGACTTATTTCAGGAAGTTTCATTGAATAAAGAAAGAACCATACTTGAATTGGTTAAAAGGAGAGTATTGTCATAATTACAGATATGCCCTGGCATAGCTACAGAGACAGGAAATATATGATTACTACAAAAAGAAATGGAAAAGCTACTGTAAGTTATGAAGCAGAGATCCACTCAAATTGTATGACTAAATGAAACCATTATAGTTGAGGCCTGGGATGACAACAAAATAACATGGTAGATTGTGTAAAACTCTTGAGTCCCATCCCTAGAAGCCCTCAAAAGCAGTGAAGTTCCACACAAGGTAAACTGAACAATGTTACTTTGCAAATGCATACATATAAAACCCATGACTAGATTCAATTCTGTGTCTCAAACCCTGAAAACATGTGACTATTCTTAATTTATTCTTACATTACAAAGATAAGCAGTGTTGTGGCTAGTGAAGCAAGCTATGATGACTACTCTAAATACATAAGAAAACTTCAAGATATCTGAGTAGCTCCTTGATCTTAAACTGGTCAGCAAAGAAGTAATACCAAACTAAGAATCAGTCAGACATAAAACAGGACAGTATAGTAAAGACATCACCATGTTGTAAAGCAGAATGATTGGGTTCTAGTTCTGACATGCCTCCAAAGGGTTATTGAATATTCAATAAGTCATTTTCTCCTGATGTCAACTTAAGCATCTTGAAATTGAAAGGAGTTGAAATAAATTGAAAAACTTACATTTCTACAAAACGTGATTCCATTTGATTCTCATCCAGCCATGGCAAATATCCCAAACTATTCGCTTTACCTATTCACCTAAACCCAGATAAAAACCTCACAGTTCTCAACTGAGCAATCTAGGTAACCACTACCAGATCTCAACAGGCAACATGTTAAGGTCGAATTTATTTCTCTTCTTTGGTGGTGACCTCTAAACTTTCTTCTAGAAACAAGAACTTGGGTTTCTGCATCTTTCTGGTTTAATGAAGTCTTCCCTAGCTGTTTAAACAAACTTTTCAGTAATGCTCCAAGGTACTCTGGCAGACTGAAGCAAGAGGATTGTTTGAACCTAAGACTTCAAGGTAAGCCTAGACAACGTAGAAAACAATCATCATTTTCTGTTTGTTTTTCAGGAGTACTGGAGTCTGAACTTAGGGCTAGCCTCACACTAGCGAGGCAAGTTATTCTTCCATTATGCCACACTTTCAGCTCTCCTGTTTGAGAAGTGTCTCTTCCTCCTCTTGTGACACAAACTGACCATTGATCTACTTTAGGTTTCTAACAGTTGCTGGGATCTCAAAAGCACAGATCTAGCTTCTCTCTGTATAAAGAGAATTTTATGGATTTTTCTAAGTTGGATGGCTAAAACCCTAATCCTCCCCATCTCGGCCTTCCAGGTAACTAGGATGGCAGACATAGCATGAGCTATGAATTGAGGAGGAGTTGCATAATTTTTTTCCTATCCAGGCTGGCCTTGAAACATGATTCTCCCATGCTTACCCTCCCAGGCAGCTAGTATTATGCCACCATCTGACAGTAACACTCTTCTTTACTTAAAAGTATTTTTAAAAATAATAAATTTGGTACGAATAGATTTTCTCCTCTAATTTCAGTGACTCCCTTTTGAGTTATTTCACATTCACATGTTTTTAAGCAGTTGAGATGCAGAGAATTATTTTGCAGTGTAAAGAGCATGGGTTTGAGTTATTTCTTGTGCTAAAAAAAAAACAAAAAACAACAAAACAAAACAAAATCACCAAGGATCACAGCACAGGTGAATGTTTGTGGTTGGTGCACCTGGTCTTAATCTGCAACCATTGTTCAACTGATGGCAGGTAGCAATTGAACAATAAAAAGAATGATGTCTCAAGCAGGAAACAAAAGAAGTCGGGATAGCTGACATTTAGTTAAACTGCAAAGTTTAACTAGTAACAGGAAAGCAACATGTCCAAGAGATAAAGAGACAGAAAGAGAATAGGCTGTAATCAGACAGATCCAAAACAACACCTCTACCACTAGAAGACTCTGTGATCTTAAGAAAGTCTCTGAACTTCATCGAGTCTGTGTCCTTACATGTAAAAGTGGAGCACAGTATCTATCTCATAGCAGTTATCGATGGTCTATAGAATTCCAATGAGATTCATTTACATAGTAAGGTCAGTGAAAATGTCCAGCCCATGACATAACATGTAACAAGTGCTCAGCACTTGCCACTGTCCTTTCTTTCCAAAGGGGAAAGAGCCTTTCCTTATTAAAAAAAATAAACATTTTAAAAAAACTATGTATAAAGACCACTGCATTTTTATTTCCTGAGGTGACTTTCTAAAATTTAGAACTAATTTTTGGAAACTAATTTTCGATGGAAAAAAAATCACTCTGAGATTAACTGCTACCTATAGAGCCTTTCTGCATATTTTTCTCAAGGTAGAGATTAAAAAATGGAATAAGAGGACATTTTGCAGCTCAGCACTGAGAAAATTTGATTGAATTGGGGTTTTCTGATTAGGCTGGTAACATAAAAATGTTATTTGGTAGAATATAAAATCACTGGTAGTAATTTTACATTGAGTTGAATGCAAAAGGCAAATAATGACCTGACTGAACTAGGGAAGAGATTTAAAAATGTGCTGTACAGATCTTCCAAGTCAGAGGGTCAGAGAAGAATGGGAACAGACTAGCTGTCACCAGAAAAGTGACCTTGTTACAAGATCTAGTTCAATGTTGACCACCAGGGCAACTAGGAGCTTTCAGAATCCACCAAGCTGGCTGTCTTAGAAGTTACTGTACAAATGCAGAAACATAAGTAAAGAATATGAGGGCTAGGAAGGTGGCTCAGTGGTACAGTGCTTGCCTTGCATGCATGAGGCCCTGGGTTCGATTCCTCAGCACCACATAATCAGAAAAAAAGCCGGAAGTGGCGCTGTGGCTCAAGTGGTAGAGTGCTAGCCTTGAGCTGAAGAGCTGAGGGACAGCACCCAGGCCCAGAGTTCAGGCCCCACGACCGGACCAAAAAAAAAAAAAAGAAATATTTCAAAATTATGAATGACCTCTTTTTGTGAGAAAGGAAAACGTACAGTTATGATACCTTTGAATCCTTATGAGTATGAGCTTCCCAGCACACACTATGAACTGTATGGAATATGAATCACATGATGTCTATTTTTCACCCCTGCTCCCAACTCAATCAGCTGTGTCCTTGTTCTTGCACAGTCAAATATTACAGTCTAATTTAAAGAACTGAGTATATTTTCTAAAAAGTTAATAGGATTTTTAATCTCTTTGAAAATAAGTAGTTTTGTGGGGGGGGAAGGTTATTTCTAGCTCTGGATAAAGAACAGAGACGTCATTTGAAGGACTTTTATATGCACACATGTACATGTCATCAAGAGTTATTTTTTATCTTTAATACAATTTGAAAAATACAACAGAGACTCACTAAACTTTCCATACTCAACTTACAAAAAGCTGCAAACACAACATGGTAGGTGAGCACTCCAGCAGTAATGCTCTTTCAGCAAACATATTTTTAATTCTCTGTATCAGATGGAATATATTTTTCTGATATCCTTATATTCCTTTCAAGTTGTTACAAGGAGAACTGACTCTGGAGAGGAGAAATGTTGCTGAGCTATAAGACAGAGACACAGTGAACAGTGATCCCAATAGCTCTCCCTAAGTCTCCACTGGCCCCATGTCATCGTTACCATAAACTGGGCTTTAAGCTTGACCTCTAGAGACTACATTGTAAAATAAAATAAAATAGTGCATTGATCAAAAACAAAATGTATGTATTCATTGCCTATCTTTTTCTCCTCCATTTGGCTTAAAAGAAACCAATGCATCAGTTCTTTGCCCACTTTTGGGGATGATATCCATACTATATATGGCACTTGGACCAATGGAAACTAGGAGGCCAACGCTGAATATATGGTTGTGTATAATAAGGCAGAGTGAGCAACAGGCTCCATGATCAGAGACAATGAAGAAGATGAAGTGAATGGACACCAAGTCTAAGAAAATGATTGGGGCTGAGTTGACTCATCAGAGTTGAGGAAGAAGCAGATTATACTGGGGCCTTGAAATGTAATGACAAGAATGTAGTCAAGTCCAGAGAAGAGAGCTGGGGCTGGTAGAATGGGAGCTCAGATGGCAGTGTGGATCTCTGACTGGCTACTGTTGTAGTGTGGGTGGGATTTGTCTCTTTGAAATCTCATGTTGAAATGGAATCCCTGTCATAAGTTATTAAGAGGTAGGATAAGACTGCTTCCTTCACACCTTTTAAATCTGTCTTCCCCCGAGTCTCTACTCTAACACATCAGTCTCAGTAACCAAAATCATCTACTAGCTTCTATTCTGTATCCTTCAGTCCCTTCCCCCATTAGTGTTTCATTTTAATGCCACAAAAAAAGGACAGGATAACCGTGTGCCTAAAGTTAATCAGTGGTCCATCTTCAACAAACAATACAAAACTTCTTAATATGATCCACAACGGCATGCGTGGTATGATCAAATCCCTTGCCTCCTGCTATAGGCTGACTGTATAAAAGGTTTCCATTAACTCCATTGCTTTCACATTTCTATGCCCTTTGATGAACTCAGGCCTAGTGGGCCTCAGGCCAAGTAACATTCCTTCATTAATCTTTCCTGGATCAGCCTGCAGTCTTTCTTTCCAATTTGTACCAAATAGCCATATCTGTTACCTCAATGAAACTAACTCTCTAATGAAATTCCATGGTTCACATTGTTATACTAGTAGTTATTTTTTTGTTTTGGTCGGTTGTGGGGCCTCAGCTCTGGGCCTGGGCACTGTCCCTCAGCAATACAGCTTAAGGCTAGCACTCTACTACTTGAGCCACAGCCTCACTTCTGTCCTTTTTCTTCTTGTGTCGTGCTGAGGAATCGAACCTAGGGCATGTTTATGTGGTGCTGAAGAATCGAACCCAGGGCATGCAAGGAAAGTACTCTACCACTGAGCCACCTTCCCAGCCGTAGTAGTTATTTTTATTGGTAGTTATAATAGAAGTAAGAGTCTAATAATTTTGTTAGTAATTTCCTAAAGTAAAAGATTCATGAAAACTATACTTGATTTCCTTAACATCGTATAAGCATTTTCTAGCATAGTGTGTACTAGAGTTGAAAATGAATAAAATATTTTGAATAAAGGAAAAACAAAGAAAACTTGAAGACATATATTGTAGTAGTTTCATAAACAGAGAAAAGTTCTGTAAACTCATTTCTAACCTTATGTGAATACTGGTTTTAGATATTTTAATTAACTTACTCTCTATATACAAGTAACACTGAGATTGAACTTTGTGACAATTTCTCATTATGAGAGGTATTAAAATATAGCATTATATTATAACCTTGTGATGAAACACCAAATTAATATGCTCTATATCTTAATCTCATCTTCAAATCACCTTTTGTCTGAATAATGAAATGTCATCACCAAACCATGATTTGATTTTGGTTTTGAATATCTGCTCTTGGGAAAATTGTACAACTATCTGTTCAAATAATACTGAAGAGTTAGACGATACTGTGAACTATACTGAGAAAGATAGTCACTGATCTGCTTTGATAGAAAATGTCCTCAGAGGCTGTTTCTACATTAAAAAGCATTGGGTCAGTGTTCACAGCAACAAAGATTTTGAATTGCTGTTTTGCTAAAAATCCTGATCTCTCTCAGGTTCTTTTGGCTGTAACAAGAACAACAAAGAAAATGCTTTTCTTTATTTAATTACACAGATTGTACCTTTTCATGCTTAAATAATGAGAAACATGAAGTTTGGTTCTACATAGAGTTACAGATTGTATTAGTGCTGAAAGATTATCTTCTGGACTGGATGGAAAAGGAGCTGATGCAAGCCACATTGTAAGATATGATATAATTCATGCGGGAACAAGCATTCATTAAGAAAATGTACAATAAAGTACTGGGAAATAGTGAGCTCTTTACATGTAAAACAAGAGCTTCAAAACTAAAGAAAACAAGAAATGAGAATTTCTCTAGCTCTTTGTCTAATGAGCATGCATTTTTACCACTGCTAAATTTCTCATTTTGTGGCAGAAGATTTCCAACTTGCATTCACTTGACTTTATAATGATCTTTGTAACTTGAAAGGCTGTATTTTAAAAGCATGAAACTTACAGTCACTTATTTCTCTTCCCACATCTGTCCTCTGACCCATCCATCAAATAAAAAAGTTGTTCATGATACTTTCCTATTCAAAATTTATAAAGGGTTCACATAACCTTCCAATTAATTAAAAAAATTAGGAGACCATTCAAGTTTCATTAACATAATTTTCAAAGAATTACAAGATCTAGCTCTACTCTTGCTATCTTGCATTTCAATAGATACAAATAGTGAATTCTAAGGTTCCCCAGATCTTTTCCTCTCTTGCTCCTATGCCTCTGTGCCTGTGCTGGGAATATTCTTTCCAGCTAATCCTAAAAGGATTGGTTTGAGCAGTAATCTTTTTTACTGCCTCTGAAAAGCATCCCATGGCAATCTCTTCTGGCTGAGGTTCTGCCCATGTGCTCAGAGGTCAAAAATTGAAATAAGGAAGCAGTATTGCTTTAAGTACAAAGGAGAAATGATTGTCACTGAAGGTAAGAAAGAAAAGCTAACTGCACATATAATTAAATAATACGACTTCATAGTGGAACTGAAAAGGCTATATGTGCCAACTAGTCAGTGAGTTTTTAATAAAGAGAACTCACTGCCATTTTGGCAGTGCCGATAAATTTTGTAAAACCACTCTACTGAATAAATTATAGCTCATCTCCACAGGAACCCCATGCAGCAATTTCTACCACAGGAACAGCAGGAACTGGTCATTCAGCCAACAAGAGTAGAGATAGTAGGTGAATGCTGTTGGTATACACACTATTGTATGTGCTCTTCATACATTAAAGTTCCAAAATTGATCCTGAGACCCTAATCTCCTTTCTCTGGGGACCTGGCACTTGAATTTCAATGTGTGTTCATGTGAGCTGCAATGTCACTCATGTAAGTCAGACGTCAGTTATGGGACCATTTCCCCACTCAAAAGAATATTTTCTAATATTTCTCTTTTTTTTCTAACATTTCACTGCCAGTCAAGTTTTCAAAATCCTATGTGACCTCCCTCCCCAAGAGGAAAAACATGAACAAATAGTTTTCTGTTAAAATCAGATTGAAATCTCCATTTCAGGCATATCAATGACATCAATAGAGTCAGCTGCAGTTTTTTGTTTGTTTTTGTTTTGCCGGTGATGGGGCTTGAACTCTGGGCCTGGACACTGTCCCAAGCTCTGAAGCTCAAGGCAAGTGCTGTACCATTTGAGCCACAGCACCACCTCCGGCTTTTGGTGGTTTATTGGAGATAAGAGTCTGATGGATTTTCCCCCAGGCTCACTTTGAGCCGCAATCCTCAGATTTCAGCCTCCTGAGTAGCTAGGTTTACAGACCTGAGCCACTGATACCTAGCTAGAATTTTTATATCGGTAGTTTATCATCAACAACTGATTTAGGAAGAGTAGAGCAATGAGCTCAAGGATTTGTCCTGGGCAGAATTTATATTACAATTATGTAGTATTTTTACCTTATTTAAGTTTATTCAGGAAGCATCTGGTGGGAATTCTGATGAATATTAGTGTATCTTAGGCACCCTTATTCCTGATGGCTTGACATCTGGCTCCAGAAGTTATCCAATGGATAATGTGTAGCTAAAGGAAAAAGTGATTAGCATATGTCTGGTTGTGGGGACTGGATTCTGGCATAAAAAAAATGCATCTATGTACTTGGTAGATCACCAAAAGTTATTTTCCCTTTGGGTATTTCAGTTAAAACAAGATACCTTAAAAACAAGGAAGAATTCCAAAATCCTAAATGTGTCTTCCATTTTTAGCCAATATGGTAGTTTTAGTGCAAATGGCTACAAGAAAACTTCCTAAAGAAAATATTTTATTTATGGGTGAATATAAAAATTCATGCATAAATAATTGCTTTATATTATTAAATATAACACTGGCAATTTTCAAATATGCATATGCTTATATGTGCCAGTCTTACTATGTATTTCTAAGAGGCAGAGAATGGAGTAGAAGAATGTATATCAGACTATTATGAGAGATTATGTTTTAGCTATTGAAATGGGGTCATGGAACTTAACTATTGTCTTTTTAGTTTTAATATTTTCAAAAAAGTAGATATGTATTACTCCTAGCATTTTTAATAATTATATACAATTGTAGAAATTGAAGATGGTTCATCATATTTCCATATATACACATAAATGTACTTTGTTAATATGTACCTCCTCTAATACTCTTATCCCTCTTCTCGAAACTATTCCCTTTTAAGCTTTTAAATGAATTTCTCAATGCATTTTACTATGTCATTTTCATACATGCATGCCATGTAGTTTGAGCACGTCATGTATTACCCTTAATGTTAAAAAAATTAAGGAACAAAGTTTCAAAAACCAAGCTCCAATTGTTCATCTTTCCCCAGATCCATGGCATATTCCCCAATTTATATTTTATAATATAGGTTTTTGAAGTATTTTGAACAACTGTTTTAAATAGCTGTCAAGAACATTTGGTTTTCTGCAATCCTGCTAAATGCCAGTTGCTCAAGATTTATCCTGATTGAGCTTCCTATTGCACTTAATGGGACTATAATCCTTCCAGGTCTGTGTGTTCCAAATTCTGTTGTCACTTTTATATGACCTAGTTAATAGACCTATTCTTTCACCTCTGTACCATTTCACATTTATCTATTGGAATTGTGCATCTTCTGCAAGTCTTAGTTGAAGTGCAAACTCTCATGAAAAAGAGTCCACACTGCTATGTAGAGATAGTGTCTTACTTTGAACTCTTATAGAACTTCTTGCTCTTCTGTAACCTTTCACACATGAAAAACAGGGAAAGAAAATGTAATAAATTAGAAGTAGCATTGCATTTAAACTCAGAGTGTAACATCTAGATAAAATTCTAGCTCTCTCATTTACTAGGTTTGTAAACTCAGGCACAAAACTTGAACTCACTGGGTCTCAGGTTGCTTATCAACAAAATAGGCAATGAACAATACTTGGAGTTACGTTGAAGATTTTAGTAGTGAACTTATAAAGAAATATTTCACAGATAACTTAAAATACAGCATATAAATGATTATTAAAATATGAAGCTCATATTATTTAGTAGATCAAAAGTCCTTTGATAACCAGGGTTATATCTTGTGTAACTCCACTCAGTATAAATCTATACCATATCTGATTGTCTATTGCCTATTGCTTAGTAGAATTAAGTCAATATGGATTGATTTAAAGCTTATGAATTGGGTATAACTAAAAAAAAAGTCATCTTATTCTAGAGCTAGTTTCCAAATGTTCACTTTGCCACCTTTAAATTAGCTGACTTTCACATAAATTCTCCTTGGTTTGGGTTACAAACAATGGACATTTCAGGAGTACATTGCATTGAATTTTCCTGCAAGATTGTACTATGTGCTGGCAATATATCTGATGTGTTAAAAGACTCTAAGCAGGATCCCACACCCTTTGATCACACATGATTTTCCATTCACACCATTGCTCTTAGAGCTACCATGAAGAGAACAGAAAGCTAGTAGTATAATAAACTAGTGACAAGTTTTATTGGGAATATAAATCAACTAACTTCTTTATTCAACTTTTTCTTCCTCCGTGATTACTAATTTAAAAGTTGGAAAAATTCAGAATTGTACTTTTCTACTTGAAAGAAGATTGAAATGAAGGAGTAACACGAAAGATGTAATTATAATGTGCCAAAATAAGATCATTACAAGTTGTTCTCTTTTTAAGAATTTATTTTGGATGACATTTAAGTTAAACTGCATTTAATTCAAATACAAAGAAGGAAACCCACATCACTAACTAACTTTGGCAATCAACTTGTCAATAGACTAATTATCAAAAACTTTAACAAGACAGAGTTGCCCCTTTGCAATTATTATACCTCAGCCTCAGGAATGAAGACAATCATTTTCCACTAGTTGTCAACCTTGTGACTTGAGTTTATCAGTGTACTCCTCTACAATGCTAACAGCCTCTATAATAATGAAAGAACTTGTGAATTTTAGTAGCTAGATAGAGTTTGTAACTACAACATAAGCAAATTCACTAAGGGACTATCTTCCTAGAAGACTCCTGTGCATAACTGTGTACAAGAAAAACATTATGTAACTATAATTAGAATAAATATCATTTAATGGACATCTCCTACCTTTACACTTTAAAATGATATCTTTATTTATCAGAACAGTTACCTGTTATTGTGGATGACATAGAAATATTTTGCATGAATCAACCACGAAGATCAAGATGGGAGATGCACACCTCAGGAGAATATGACTGACACCTGGATTATGTCACCTTTGCATGTCATATGCAAATGAAATGTGATTACAGAAAATGACATTACATGTTTTTGTCAGTGAAGCATTGGAACAGACATATTCATATAAGAAATATCAGCTATATCAATAAAAATGTACCCTTGCCTCATACCCATTTGCATAACAATATGCTTTCTGAATTGCAGAAGAAAGCCTGGAGTTATAACCTAAGTTATAACCTAAGTGCTAAGGCATAAGCACACTTAGCATCTGATCTCTATTCTGCAGAAAAGCTGTTTAGGATATATTGCATGTGAGAACATCATTTTTATCATGGGCAATAGAAATTGAGAATCACTGATAATGGTAGTTGTTCTCTTTGAGATCATCAATATTTTTTCACTGACTGAACTACAGATCCTAGAGACTGGCCTCTATAATACATTGCATCACAATGCTGAATTCAGCTTAAATTGAATTTTGTTCCTCAATCACTCCTTGCAGGTTATCATGTTTTTAAATTCTTGTAATAATGGGACTTAACTTCATTTCAAACATCATGGACAAGTGGAAAATGACTGTGAAAAATAGGTAGTAAAGAAATACATTGATCCTTCACAGTGTATTTTAAACCACAACATATCTTCACTTTTAAGAAAACTCAAAAGGCCCTTTTAGCTTGATTAACATAAAACTCAGATTTCTAATAAAGCTCTACATGATGTGGTCCCTATAACTCCTTTAACACTAATGCTCATTATTTTAATCCCTAACCACTCTATTTTAATCACAATAATGAAATCAGTGATTTCTGTAACCTACAACCCAGCTCTGGGTTTTTCATTATTCTGTCTGAAAGGTTCTCCAAGAGGCTATACAGTTCACTGGTGAAGATGCGAAAACTGCACATGCACAGGAAGAAGGAAGGAAGGAAGGAAGGAAGGAAGGAAGGAAGGAAGGAAGGAAGGGAAAGGAAGGAAGGAAGAAAGAAAGAAAGAAAGAAAGAAAGAAAGAAAGAAAGGAAGGAAGAAAGAAAGAAAGAAAGAAAGAAAGAAAGAAAGAAAGAAAGAAAGAAAGAAAGAAAGAAAGAAAGAAAGAAAGAAAAAGAAAGAAAGAAATAAAGGAAGGAAGGAAGGAAGGAAGGAAGGAAGGAAGGAAGGAAAGAAAGGAAAGAAAAGGAAGAAGGAAAGAGAAAAACTAATATATTTTCATCAGATTTATCTTAGTATGGGACCTGGAACATGGAATCTTTCTAGAATTATTTGATGACTGAACAGACACTAATCTGAAATTAAAATTGCTGCCTTCATTATTAGAACTCATTGATGTGTATATAGAAGGCTGAACTATCAGAGAGTAGCATGGGGAAGTGATTAACTTCTTATCTATAAAATAAATATCATTTATATCATTTATAAAATAGATATCACTTGTTCGCCAAACTGTGGCAAAGCTTATTAGATTTCTAACTGCAGTATAATTCAACTTTATATTAATGGTATAGTCATTAGTATTACTTTTGTAACATTGATTAGAGGCAATATGGTATAAAGGCAAAATCATCTGCTTATTTAAAATCTGTTTTGTACTAATTCCTAGTTGGGTCATGTAGGACAACTTTCTTTTTTATAATTTTTATTGTGATTAAGTGGTTCCATAAATTTCACAGATTTCACAGTATTGTGAGATAGTGATACTTAAAGTCACAAACATATTCTAACCTTCATGAGACAAATAGTCATTATCATGGTCTATAAAATTTGGACAAATTTCTTGATCTGTATGAGCCTTAGAACCATCACCTGAAGGATGAGAAAGCTACTAAGATCTACATCCAGGCCTGGGAAGTTGTCTTGGTGGTAGAATGCTTGCTTCGCATGCAGTGAGGCCCTGGGTTCGATTCCTCGGCACCACATAAGCAGAAAAAGCCGGAAGCAGCACTGTGGCTCAAGGGGTAGATTACTCGCCTTGAGCTGAAGAGCTGAGGGACAACACCAGGCCCAGAGTTCAGTTCAGGCCCCACGACTGGGGCTGGGAAGGTGGCTCAGTGGTAGAGCGCTTGCCTTGCATGCCTGAGGCCCTGGGTTCAATTCTCAGCACCACATAAGAAAAAAGAAAAAAGCCAGAAGTGGCACTGTGGCTCAAGTGGTAGAGTGCTAGCCTTGAGCTGAAGAGCTGAGGGACAGCGCCCAGGCCCAGAGTTCAGACCCCACGACCGGACCCTAAATAAATAAATAAATAACAATTTTAAAATATCTATTTCCAAAATATATACATATTTTATTAGGGCCTTGTACACATAAAGTATGCATTCAGGAATTAATATTACAAGTGGAACTTTATAGCATTGAATGTCTAAGACTTGACAACAGATAAAGCAGAGCATCAGAATTCATTGAAGCCAATGCAATGTAATTACAGTTGTAATTATTGATACACTTAGTTTAATAGATTATTTTTAGCTGCAAGAATCTCTTAAATAGGATTGTACAACATACCTTTTCTGTCTAACCTCTTTTACTTAGCATTTTGTGTTTGCTATTCATCCAATAGCTGGCTTTAACAGTAGCTTCTCCTCCTTATTACTTATTCCATTGTATGGGTATACAATGATTTTCCATTCACCAGTTGGTAGGAATTTAGGTCCATGGATATTACAAACGGAAGTGCTCTGAACATAATATACATAAGTGCATAGGGACATATATTTTTATTTCTCCTTGTAAGCCCTTGTACCATAAAGTGTAAGCTTATCTTTAGAAAAGATGCAAAACTGTGTCCAAAGCAATTTATGAGCATTCTGCTTGTAGTGCCACCTGAACAGGACTTGTAATTGTTATGGTTGGCTTTTTAGCAATGGTAATAGGTGCAAAATATTATTTCACCATGATTACAGTATGCATTTCCATGATGATAAAGGCCTGAACATTTTACCACAAAAGTATTAGGAAATTTTATATCTTTTTTGATAGGTTGACAAGTCCTCTTTCACATGTGTATTTTGAATAGATTCTCCTATTTTTAAGAGACAAACCTATTAATGTTTAAAAAATCCAATTCACTGTTTCTCTTTTGATTTATTGTTAACTGGGTTGGTGTTCCCATTTAGACATGGTTGCTATTTTGAGTGTTAGAAATATCTATATTTTTCCTTCTCTATTTTTGGAGCACTTACTCTCTCCCACTAATTCTGTCTGTCCTTATGCCAAGACCATATTGTCTTGATTGTTATAGCTTCATATTGTCTTAAAATCATGTAGTATAAGTCCTTGAACTTCATCTTTCAAAGAATGGTTTTGATTAGGTTCTTCTAATTTCCATAAACGTTTTGCTAGATCTTATTGAAGACAGTATTGGTCAACTTGGGGGTACATTTACACATTAACAATGTTGAAATTTTCAGGTCATGCACATGGTTATCACTACTCATTTACTTGGTATTGCTCAGACAATTTCTGTAGTGCTCTATAAGTTTAAGTGTTTGTATCTTACATGCACTTTGGTCAACTTGTCCTCATACATTTCATGTTATTATAATAAACTGAATTTTGTACATATGAACCTTTTAAAATTAGAAGTCATTAAGAAGAGAATGAAGTTTTATAGTATAATGTACATTGAACAAATTAATTCTCTTCATTATATTCTCTAAATACCCATCCCACTTTTTCAAACAATATTTAGTGGTTTTCATTATGCCATTTTTACACATGTACGTAATGTGTGTATAGTTCAATCCTCTTTGCCTCCAGCCCTTCTCCTTCAGGGCAAAACATTGATTCTGTCATTGCTGTAAACTCTCTATGTGGTCACTGTAGCATTGTTTTGTGGATTACTTGGATGGCATATGTAAACAATTTATATTCTGTGACTAATATAATGTGCGTGTTCTTTTCATATCTACTTATCTGTTTTTGTTTTTTGTTTTTGTCAGCCACGGGGCTTGAACTCTGGGCTTGGTTGGGCCCTGTCCCTGCACTCTTCAGCTCAAAGTTGATGCTCTACCGCTTGAGCTACAATACCACTTCCGGTTTTCTAGTGGTTTATTGGAGGTAAGAGTTTCATGGACTTTCCTGCCTGGGCTGGCTTTGAACCATGTTCCTCAGATCTCAGCCTCCTATGTAGCTAGGTTACAGGCGTGAGCCACCACAGCCTGGCTCTACTTATCTATCTAATCTATCATCTATCTGTCCACTCAATTTTCTTCTCCAGAAAGCATTGCATGTAATGTCACAAAGCATCAATATTATGGTAAAGTTCATTTGTGAGAACAGATTCTATTTTGCTGAGCACCAGTGACTCATTCCTGTAATCATAGCTCTTCAGAAGATTGAGATCTAGTGATTACAATTTGGAGCCATGTTGGGAATATTCTATCTTTAAAAATAACCTGTAAAAAGCAGGGCTAGTAGGGTGGCTTAAATGATAGAATGCCAGCCTAGATAGTGTGAGGCTATCAGTTCAAACCCCAATACCACAAAAAATAAATATAATTTCTGAGTCTGAATACCTTTCCTTTTCTCCCTCACATGTTAACAATGTTTATCCTGAATATGTGGTTAATATAGCTACAATCTTTTTCTCTATGGAGATTTTCGTATTTTTCACTCATAGTTTGCTAACAGTGTTAAATGCATAGAACGCTTTCCAAATGACAAGCCAATCCTGCATATTTGAAATAAAGCATATTTTGACATGATGAATTATTCTTTTTCTACAGTTCCAAATTCAATTTGCAGCTCTAGCAGATATTTTTTAACAGCCTTTGATTCTGTGTTCCTGAGGAGACATTTTCTATGTTTTTTCCTACTGTGTATATTTTTTATTATGTATCAGGTTCTATTATATCGTTTTTTGCTACTGAAACAGATCACCATAGATTTAAAAGCTAAAAAATGGTTTTTAAAAATATTTTTACTGTTGTGAGAGTAAGAAATGAAAAGTATCTATGGGATTAATTCCAATCAGTCACAAGGACTACACTGTAGGCACTCTCGGGGACAATCTGGTGATTGTTTCTCTCAGTATTAGAGATTCATCATTTCTTCGATTGTAGTTTTCATCCTCCAATCCCATTGATTTAATCTCTGTTTCAGTGGCTACATATCCTCCTCCAACTCTCTTGCCTCCCCCATTCCCTTGTAATAACCTTATAATCTCCTAATACAGGATAGCTTTCTCATTTCAAGATACTTGAACTCAAAATTTAAAAAAATAATCCCCGGTCTAGCTAATATTAGCTGTTATTAGTGTTTCTATAATCAGATGTTTTTATTTGTTCTACTATACTCTCTTTCTGAAGAAAATAGTGATTCATAAAAAGATAGTGAGTCATAAAATTGTTCCTATGTTCTTGTAGCACCAAATCTGGGGCAAATCTCCTATTTCGTTACTCTCTCAATCAAACTAAAACTTAGCTAAAACTCAATAGATTCTAATAGGTTTCTTTTTTATGAAGGATACAGAACTTTCCTGATATTTACCAATGAAAGCAAATAGAAACCTGACATATATACTGGAGATAGTATTTCATTCACCAAGACAATGGGTAATGCAGCACTCTGCTCACTAAGAGAAAGGAAACAACTGTGATGGTGTTCATACTCCCTCACTGAACTAGATAATAAATTCAACTTTTTCCTGAGTTTCTGGTGACCCTGAGTTCTAGAAATTTTTCCATAGATAGCACACAGGCTGTTCTGTGTTTTCATGGAACTCATAGTGCAAAAATGTTGATTGGTAGTTAAAGATCCAAACTACTCGCATAGAGATTTCTGCAACCCTTCTGTACATACTTCCCTCCTTTCTACTAATCTATTATACAAATTACAGTTGTTTCAAATACTTGAATTTCATTTTCTGTCTCTTCAATTTAGTGAAAATGCTGTTCCCTACTTTCATTCTTTGGTCTTGTGTCACAGTTTAAAAATTGCTTGAAGAGAGTGTAGAGCCCACCTTCCTTTGCTATTAGGCACCAGGGTCCTTTACTCTCTGTTGTTCTGATCTTAAAAAAATATTTTCTCTAATACTTTTTCTAGTCATTCCTATTGGGAGATGCAATCCTAGGTTAAACACTCCGTTATGTTTACAAGAGAAATTCCTAAAGATTTTAGTAAAATTGAAACATACTATTCATGCTTTTTCACTGATTTCTGCCTCCATTTCACCTCTTTGAAACGATATGAAAGATAAATATTAGATTGAATGTTAATTAGCTAAATATATGGATATTTTATAGGTGTGTTAACTATTATGCATACAATCAATGCACATACAAGGGATATTTTTACTATATATAAGTATATATGTGATATTTTCCCTCTGTAGATAATGATGCATTATTCTATTAACTCTGGCATTCATATGGAAAATGTTTATTGAGATGCTACTCTGTACCTAACACTATTCATTAAAATAGCCATGATTTCTCTTGCTAAGGACATAAATTTGTTGCATTTTTAAAAGCATTGTCATTGGTTCTTTCTGAGAAATATATTTTCATTTTCCAGGTGGAATTTCTGTAACACTTTTCAGAACTGTAATTGCTATGCTCTGGTATATGTACTTAATATATGTTTTGTTATAAAATATTTATATCTTTATATAAAGATATATATTGAAACATAAACTGTGATTTTATATGCATAATGTCAAGTTACTTTTGATAATAGAATATAATTGGAAGAGTAAGGTGTTGTCGTTTATCCATTTCATTTATTTCCTAATACCCTCCTTAAGGTAGGGTACTGATGAGAGCAATGGTCTATAGGTAGTTTTAGGCAGTAGATGGCAAATGGCTAAATAAAATCAGGGGAAAAGAATGAAAATAAGAATTCTTGAAACTTCTGATTGAATAAATTCAATTATACATAGGTCCCATGGTTTCCTTATTTGCAGTAACTAATGTATATCTCAGACAAGCAGAAAAGGTCAGATAAGATGATGTTATGTAAAATGAACCCCAAGATAAGGACACAAGTGGTTTTTTCTTCCTTGCTATTGTTTCTAACGTATTTATAAGGTACCACATGATTTCTTTGTTGCTTTGTATGTTCATCCCCCACGGTATAACCCGTTTTCACTGTATTTGATGTTTCTATAATTTGGGGAGGGGAAGAGAAAAAACAAAATGTTTAAATAGGGATACAGGTTGACCCAGTAACAATGAGATGTACAAGACACTATGTTGAAAAATGAACTTTACAATTTAGGTCAGGGGGGTGGGGTGTAGTTGTGGAGGTGGGAGGGAAGGGATGGTAGGGGAAAAGCAAAGGAGGATGCAACAATGCTTGACAAGAAATGTACTCATTACCTTGCTCATGTGATTGTAACCCCTCTGTACAGTATTTTCACAATAAAAACATTTTTTAAAAATATGTTTCTTTATTTTTTAAAAAAAGAATTTCACACTAGTCAACAGCTTTGCATTCTGGGATATAAGCAACCAGAAAAGAATTATAGCATTTTTTTCCCTCTTGGTAATTTCTCTGTGTTACCTAAGTCAGGGAGAACAATTTTTTAAAAAATGGAAAGCTAGCACCTTTGATTAGTGGAAAACACAGAGTTCTTTCTCACTAGAAAATGAAGAGCAAAGGCAGAGGTGTTTAATGTGAAGTTGACTTTGAAGCATGAACAACACATAATTCAGTGTTTGTTGTTCTTAAAATGCTACTCTTCAGGGACTTCTATCATTACTTTTTACAGTTCATATTGATGTGGTAATAATATTAAGAGATTTTAAGAAGAAGTTAAAGAAAAGAAAAATACAGCAGAGTAACTATAGTACCCAACAATGCAATATATTTTAAAGTAGGTAAAAGATGCCAAAATTTTCCAGCACATAGAAATATTTGAGGAGGTATGGATGTTAATTACCTTGATTTGATCATTACATATTGTATATGCTCATTAAATTATCTTACTATATAATACAATAGTATACAAATATGGTATCAATTAAAATATTTTTTGGGGTCCGGTCGTGGGGCCTGAACTCTGGGCCTGGGCATTGTGCCTTAGCTCTTCAGCTATACTGCTTGAGCCACAGCGCCACTTCCAGCTTTTTTCTTTTTGCTTATGTGGTGCTGAGGAATCGAACCCAGGGCCTCAGGCATGCAAGGCAAGCGCTCTACCACTGAGCCACCTTCCCAGCCCCTCAAATATTTTTAAAATGTGTTACAAATGTATTAATATTCCATACCATTATTTATTTTACAGAACTAATTTTCATATGGTTTACTGTATGTTGAATTTGAAAACTGAAAAATAAAAGAAAGCAGCAACTGCAGGGGAAAGAAAACAGAATTCTCTTCTCAGGCAGTGTGAACTATCACATCAGGAATACAAATCATTTAATATGTTTCAGCACTTAACTTTGTATCAACTAAACTATAGATTTATAAGTGCTTTCATCCTTTATTCCTAATGAGTGCTCTGTAAATTAAGAACTATTATTACCTGGAATTCACATAATAAAATCAAGACTTTGGAGCTCAAGCAGCCTGTCTGGAGTCACAAAGTTAGTATAAAGTAAAGCCAGATTTCAAATCAAGATCTGTTTGAAGACTTCATCTTAATATTTCTTTCTTGTTTTCTACAGTCCCTAAGATCTTGTAAAGTCCTTAATCTCTTTAGAGAAAATAATTACTTTTCAGGCTACTTCACATTAATGTTTGTTGTTGTTGTTATTTGCTTGTTTTTTGCTAGTCCTGGGGCTTAACTCAAGGTCTAGGCTCTGTCTCTGAGCCTTTCTGTACTCAAGGCTAGCACTCTACCACTTGAGTCACAGAGCCACTTCTGGCTTTTTCTGTTTATTTGGTCCTGAGTAATTGAACACAGGGCTTCATGCATGCTATGCAAGCACTCTACCACATTCCTAGCCCTCACACTGAATGTTCCTTTTTTTGTATTTTTTTATTGTAAAGTACTGTACAGAGGGGTTACAATTACATGAGCAAGGAAATGAGTACATTTCCTATCAAGCATTGTTGCCTCCTTTGTTTTTCCCTTACCATCCTTTCCCTCCCACCTCCACAACTCCCCCCTTTGCCCCCATCCCCTGCCAAAGTTGTAAAGTTCATGTCAACATAGTGTCTTGTATATCTCATTGTTACTATGGGTCAACCTGTATCCCTATTTAAGCATTTTGTTTTTTTCCTTCCCCTCCCCAAATTAGAGAAGTGTATATACAAGATGCAGGGCACTGACATCAAATACAGTGAAAATAGGGGTTATACCATGGGGGAGGAATATACAAAGTAACAAAAAAATCACACGGTACATTATAAATAATAGAAACAATGGCAAGGCCCAAAGAAACATAGGTCCCATGGTTTTCCTTATTTGAAATAACTAGTACATGTGTAGTATAAGTAGAAAAGGTCAAAAGCTATGTACATATGACCATATAAGATGATTAAGTGAAATTAACCCCAAGATAGGGACACAATATTTTTTTTCTTTCTTGCCATTGAATGTTCTTATACAAATTAAAGTTACATGTTTCCTGGCTGTATGGCTAAATTGGCTCCATGACCTTAGGGAACTATGTATTATCATCTCTCTCTCTCTCTCTCTCCCTCCCTCTTTGTCTCCCTCTCTCCCTCCTTCCCCTCCTCTCTGTCTCTCTGTTTCTGTCTTTCTCTGTCTCTCTGTCTCTGTCTGTCTGTCTGTCTGTCTGTCTCACTCTCTCTCTCTCTCTCTTTCTCTCTCTCTCTCTCTCTCTTAACCAATCAGGTGAGATAAGATGAGGAATTGGATTACTAATCTGAAGATTTCATCTTAATGTCAATCAGCCTTTAATAGCTCTAGTGACTTTGGTTGATTCTTGACTTTGCTCTGTAAAGGGGCAGAACAGAAGGCTCTTATTTGCAAAGATCAATGGAGAGACATTTTTACAATGCTTAGTTCTTTTCCAAAGTTGTGAACATGGTTTACTGATAATATTCCAGTTTTTTAATTGTTCTTATGAATAAAATCTCATAAACTCATTTTATCACTTTTATTAACAGGTTTGCAACATTTACTTACAATTCTATAATGAATATTAGCTTAGCAATGTTAAGAAAAATATTTAAACTCTATTCCTGAAACAGTATGCATTAAATACCCTATGACTGCATAATACTTGACCAAATACAGTAATAGTATATTTGGAAATTGTGCTAGGTAAGTTTGAATTGTCTCCTGTGATTTCCATCTCCACATTTAAGATCATTCTGTAAAGATTTCTTGTTGTGATCCATTTTATGAGGTAAACTCACAGCGTGAAGGAATGCCAAAACAAAACATTACTGTTGAGTGTGTGTAAGAGTGTGTTTTCAGAAGAGATTAACATTTAAATCAGTTGATTGAGTAAGATCTTCTCTTATCAGCAGGAATGGGCATTGACTAATCTATCGAGTGTCTGAATATAATAAAAAAAAGTCATGTCTCTTCTTGAGAAGGATTAGGAATAATCTTCTGCCCTTGAACATCAAAGCTCCAGTGAAATCAGTCTAGAAATTGAACAACTAGATACTCTGGTTCTCAGGTGTTTAGACTCAGAATGAATTATACCATTAGATTACCTAGCTCTCACTTTCTGGTGACAAGGTAAGAAACTTTTTGCCTACCATAGTCCCATAAGAAAATGTCCAAAATTATTAAACCAAATTATCTTTCTATATATCAATTACCGGTTTATTAGTCAATTATTTATTTTATCAATTTCTGTGTTTTTGAAGAATCCTTAATAATATACACCTCTCTTTTTTTGCATGGCCTCAATTTGTTGATTTTCTTCTTATAAGCAGAATAAAGCAAGAATGATAAAATGTCATTTCTAACAGTGGTGACATGAACCATTGCTTTCCATCTTATTTGTCCTCTCTTTCCCTTCCCCTTGCTAACATTGAGGAAGGCAGGTGGCATATTATAAGCTGATCTACAGAGAAACCTACCTCCCAAAAATTTGACAGAGGCCTTCACTCAATAGACAATAAGAAATTGAGTCCCAGCCGGGCGCTGGTGGCTCACGCCTGTAATCCTAGCTACTCAAGAAGCTGAGATCTGAGGATCACAGTTCAAAGCCAGCCTGGGCAAGGAAAGTCCATGAGACTCTTATCTCCAATAAACCACTAGAAAACCAGAACTGGCGCTGTGGCTCAACGGGTAGAGCCTTGCCTTGAACTGAAGAGCTGAGGGATAGAGCCCAAGCCCAGAGTTCAAGCCCCACGACCAACCAAAAAAAAAAAAATTAAGTCTTTAAGTGAAGAGTTACCAAATCCTAACAAGTAAAAGGATATTTCCTCCTCTAGGTTATCCTTAACATGAATGTTATTGTTAGATCAAACTACATCAGAGAAATTAACTAAGGCATAGCATACATGTAAATAAATATTGGGGTGATTTAATATGTAGGAACACACAATAAATCAGAGTAGCTGAAAAAATGTACAACTATGTATTGATATTGTCAGATTACTAGAACTAAATATTGTTTATTTAGTAAAATATATAAATAAAAGTGCACAGTAAATTAAGAAATAAATGAGTTACACATACACAATGGGATTTTACTCATCCCCTAGAAAGAATGATATTGTACTATTTGTTTACAAATGGAAAGACCTGGAAAAAATTATGTTAAGTGAAGTAAGTCAAGCCCAGAGACACAAAGGATGCATGTTTCCCTTTATATGCTAGATTTATTTTATAAACTCATAAATAAATACGTTGGATAGTATGTAAGTGCATACAAACATATTAACTAAAATACAGTACATTCAATGAAAACTCCAATAGTCTAATTCTTTTGAAAGATAAAATCAAATTTCAACAAAATAAATACCAGGAATCATGTACTGGAAAGGTGTGAAGTGGGGTCAAGAAGGATGGGTTATACAATGAAGAGGAGAAGAGAGGGAGAATGCAGTCAATAATTCAAATATAGCCTACAAATTAAGAAGAGTGATGGAAGAGGTGGGAGGGGAGGGGCCGGTAAGAATGTTAAAAGCAATGACATTGATCAAGCGGCATTGTATTCATAAACTGATGGTTAAATGGCAACTCCTTTGAAGAAATACTTAACGATAGTTAAACATGTTTATTATAAAAAAGCAATAAACACATCTTCAATGACAAAGATTACTTCAAATCAATAGTGAATATCATCGTTAAAGACAAATTCTAAAAAAATTCAATGAAAATCAAGAAATTAATTATTCAGTGCATTGAGTAAACACATTCACTCTCAGAAAAACATACATTCACTTCATTTCACATGATACACAAAAATCAATTCAAATGAATTAAATAAATTGTTAAAATGACATTATAACTACATGGAAAGAAAGCCTAAGCGAATACTCATTCTTTTGTAAATATGATACCAAGAGCAGAACCCTTAAATAAAAGATTAATATATCTGAACTCATATATGTATTGAGATCAGAAATATATACTAATATTAAAAGAAAATTTAATAATTGCAAATAACATTTATTGGAAATATTGGATCTTGATACCTTTGAAAACACCTTTTTAAATTAATGGCATTCTAAAGAAAATTTTAAACAACCTTCCTAATAGAACAATAACAATATTCTACTGGAAAGTGAATCACAATACTATGTATAATAAAAATATTTTTCTAGAATTTTCACACACAAAGATGTATCATAGAGTACTCTCCAAAAAACTCTGTGTTTGCCTATATTCTTATACACTTTGTTATAATTATATTGTGCTAATTTCAGTTCTATGACTTGAAGTCATAAACAGTACAGACATATGGAAGTGGTGCTGTGGCTCAAGTGGTAGAGCTCTTGCCTTGAGCTGAAGAGCTGAGGGACAGTGCCCAGCCCCAGAGTTCAGGCCCCACGACCGAGAAAGGAAAAGAAATCTTCTCTGAAACTGTACAGGACATATGAGTAGTACATTTGAACAGAAGGGATCTATGTGACTTCAATATTGAGATATGTCTCTGTGTTGTTTTTCATCCATTTTTTTCTGTGTGCACTGATGAGGAAATGAATGAGGAAACTGCAGACCTAAAAGCATCGAGTATAAAAGTACCTGTGTCCATTTAAATTGAACTTTAATTTGTTTTTTTTTCTTTTGTGTTTGTTTTTTTAATTTAATTTTATTTTTTGGTGAACATACTGTACAGAGGGGTTACAATTACATGGGCAGGATAATGCGTACATTTCTTATCAAGCATTGCACCCTCCTCCTTTGTTTACCCTTCACATCCCTTCCCAGCCTCCCCCCCAATCCTCCCCCCCTACTCTCCAACCCCCCCCCGCCCCCCCCCACCCACACCAATGTTGTAAAGCTCGTTTTCGACATGACAACTTGTACTTCTCATTGTTGCAACAGGTGCACCTGTATCCTTAAACGACTTGTTTTTCCCCATCTCCTCCACAAGTTATACTGACATCAAATATAGTGAAAGCAGGGGTTATACTGTGGAGGAGGGACATACAAAGCAACAAAGAGATAATCTTATAAATGCGTTAGAAACACATGCATGAAAGAAACAAACATTAAAATACATATCTAAGGGTTCATTTTCCTGACATCACATTATCTGACCTTTTCCGCTTGACTCATACATATACTAAATATTGCAAATAAGGGAAGCCATGGGACCTATGTTTCTTTGGGCCGGGCTTACTTCACTTAATATAATTTTTCCCAAGTTTTTCCATTTCCTAACAAATGGGGCAATGTCATTCTTTCTGATAGAGGCATAGAATTCCATTGTGTATATAGACCACATTTTCTTGATCCATTCATCTACTGAGGGGCATCTGGGTTGGTTCCATATCTTAGCTATGGTAAATAATGCTGCAATAAACATACTTGTGCTGGTAGCTTTAGTGTGGTCTTGTTTGTAAACATTTGGGTAAATGCCCAAAAGTGGGATTGCTGTGTCATAGGGGAGCTCTATGTGAAGTCTTTTGAGGAACCTCCATACTGCTTTCCAAAGTGGTTGAACAAGTTTACATTCCCACCAACAATGAAGTAAGGTTCCCTTCTGTCCACATCCCCTCCAGCATCTGTAGTTGTTAGAGTTCTTGATTTTTGCCATTCTAACTGGGGTGAGGTGGTAGCTCAATGTTGTTTTGATTTGCATTTCTTTTATGGTTAGGGATGTTGAGCATTTCTTCATGTGTCTATTGGCCATCCTTCTTTCTTCTTCAGAGAAGTTTCTCTTTAAGTCTTTAGCCCACTTATTTATTGGGCAGTTGTTTCTTTGAGCATTTGTTGTTGGGGGATTTAATTTTTTGAGTTCCAAGTATGTTTTAGATATGAGACCCTTGTCTGTTGTATGGCTAGTGAAGATCTTCTCCCAATCCGTGGGCTTTCTATTGATCTTGCTAGCTATGTCCTTTGCCATGCAGAAGCTCTGCAACTTCATGCAATCCCATTTGTCCAACCTTTCTTTGATTTGTTGTGTTTCCTTCCGGGTCTCTATTAAGAAAATTTCGACCTGAGCCAAGGAGACCTAGGGTTTCTCCTATTCCATCCTGTAATGTTTTCAGAGTGTCTGCTTTGACTTCGAGGTCTTTGATCCATTTGGAGTTGATTCTGGTGCAGGGTGATATATAAGGATCTAGCTCTAGTTTTCTACAAGTAGTTAACCAATTTTGCCATCACCATTTACTGAAGAGGCTGTCTTTCTTCCATTCTATTGTTTTAGCTCCCTTATCGAAGATTAGATGGCTGTAGGTCTGTAGTGAACTTTAGTTTGTAAGAAATAAACATGCCATGGAGGTTTAATTTTGTTGATATCATTGATTCTGCAAAACCTACCATAACTCTGATAGATACAAATGCTATGTATTAGTTTATATTGAATATTATTAATACAATAAAGTCGGTGGGGAAAATATTTTAATCATTTCCACAATTATTTTCAGGCAAATTACAAATAAATATGTAGCCGAGTAGCAGTGGATCATGTCTGTAATCCAAGCTACTTAGGAGACAGATTTGAGGATTGTGCCAGCACTGCCAGGAGAGTCTATTAAACTCTTATCTCCAATTAAGCAAAAAATGCTGTATTTTCTTGCTCCATTAATCCACTGGAGGGCATCTGGGTTGATTCCGTGTCTTGGCTATGGCAAATAATACTGCAATGAACATAGTTGTGCTGGTAGCTTTAGTGTGGCCTTAGTGTGGCCTTTGTGGTCATTTGGGTAGATGTCTAGGGGTGGAATTACTGTGTCATAGTGCAGCTCTATGTTTAGCCTTTTTAGGAACCTCCATACTGCTTTCCAGAGAAGTTGAACAAGTTTACGTTCCCACCAAAATGTGGTATACACACACAAAGGAATTTTATGTTTCCATCAGAAAGAGTAACATTATCCCAGTTATAAGGAAATGGAAAGATTTGGAAAAATTTATATTAAGTGAAGTAAGCCAGACCCAAAGAAACATAGGCTTCCTGATTTCCCTCATTTGTAATACTTAGTATATGTCTGGGAGAGTCCTAGCAGAAGATCACAATAGCTCAATAGCTGTGTACATATGACCATATAAAATGGTGGTAATCGAAATGAACTACAAGATATGGAAACAAGAGGGGCTGTGAATGTAGAGTGCTTGCCTAGCATGCATGAAGCCCTGGGTTCAATTCCCCAGTACCACATAAACAGAAAAGGCCAGAACCGGTGCTGTGGTTCAAGTGGTAGAGTACTAGCAAAACAATTTCAGGGACAGTGCCCAGGCCCTGCAGTCAAGCCCCAGGATTAGGAAGAAAAAAACCCAATTCACTAGCCTTGATCATCCTCTAGGAAACAAGAGGTTTTGGTCTATTTTCTTAGTGTACTGTATGTAGTTATTTCTTTTTGTCTTTCATTTTTCCCCTTTGGTATACCCCTGTTAGCACTGTTTTTTTTTTTATTTTTGGTACCCTTTGTATTGTGTGCAAGTTTATCTGACTTCAAGATGAGAAGGGGAATCACAGAAATAGAGAGACAAAGGACAAAGAGTAAACCAATGCAACAGTGATACTCACAGGACACTGTGTTGGACATGAACTTTACAACTTGTGGAGGAATTCAGGGGGAGAGGAAAGATAGTGGGAGAAAATGAGGGAGGGGGTAAAAATGTTCAACCAGAATTGTAGAATTGTACTCATTTCCTTACATATGTAACTGTAACCCTTTTGTTATCACCTTTACAATGATAAAAATAAGACAGAAAAAAAAGGAAAAAAGCAGAAAGTGGAGCTGTCACTCAAGTGGCAGAATGTTAGCCTTGAGGACAGCCCCCAGGCCCCAAGACCAGCACACATGCAAAAAAAAGAAATATATATGCCTAAGTAAGTTCAAAACTGTAGTAATGAGTGTATGTGCCATGTACTTCTTTCTTCTACAAACTTCACATCTTTTTATGGAAATGCATAATTACTCTGCATTCATGCAGTGCCTTCCTGAGATAGCACTGATAACCACCACGCTTTGCCCCTTCTTCAATGCCCCTTCTTCAAGCTATTAATTCGATGACCTTGGGTTCTACTAAGAGTCAAAATCTTATTTCTTTATCACTTCAACCTATGGCCTTTTTTCTTGCTTTGGCCAGTAGAATGTGATTGAAATGGCAGTGTGCCAATTAAGTGTCTAGGTTTCAAGATTTATTGAGTGCAGCATCTTGCTTGCTTTTACTTACTAATGTTTCCTTGAAAACCTGCCTGAGATAACACACTGGTGCCAGCCTGAGGAAGATATGTGGAACAGAATCATTCTGAGGTATGTGAGCAAACTCAGGCAATTGTCACCTGGATCAGCTAACTGCATCTTCCAGACACATGAGATATCATTATTTATTGTTTCATACCATCAGTTTGTAGCATGATTGTAACCAACATTTTAGTGCAAAGAGGTAACTGATATTCATTCTTCAAAACAAAAAATCTCCTGCCTACTGGGTTCTTGTCTTATGATAGCTTAAGAACCATAGTCTTATACCTTAATGAATATTGTCCATTTGTTGTAAGAAGTGGGATGTGAGCCAGAATTAGGTTTTATTGTCCTATCTCCTTGACAATGCAATTTCTGAATGTACAGATACAATTTTCCATTTTACTGTTTTGTAATACCTTTAAAAAGTTAGGGAAACGGGGGAGGGGTAAATGGAAAGGGGGGGTGGGGAGATGGGAAGGGATGTGAAGGGTAAACAAAGGAGGAGGCTGCAATGCTTGATAAGAAATGTACACATTATCCTGCCCATGTAATTGTAACCCCTCTGTACAGTATGTTCACAAATAAAATTAAAAAATAAAAAAAGAAATGTACTCATTATCTTGCCCATGTAATTGTTAGGGACACAGTGGTTTTTTTCTTTCTTGCTATTGTTTCTAAAATATTTATAATGTATCATGTGATTTTTTGGTTGCTTTTTATGTTCCTCCCCCACAGTATAACTCCTATTTTCACTGTATTTGATGTCAGTATAATTTGGGGAGGGGAAGGGAAAAAACAAAATGTTTAAATAGGGATACAGGTGGACCCATTGTAACAATGAGATAATGTACAAGACACTATGTTGAAAAAAGAACTTCACAATTTAGGTGGGGGAGGAAGTTGTAGTTGTCGAGGTGGGAGGGAAGGGATGGTTGGGGTAAAACAAAGAGGCAACAATACTTGATAAGAAATGTATTCATTACATTGCTCATATAACTTTAACCCCTCTGTACAGGATTTTCACAATAAAAAGCTTATTTAAAAAGGTAAAACTAGACAACAAGGGAAAGATAAACACTTCACATTAGGTTGGTTGGTGTCTGTAAGAAAAAAAATGTGTTTTGAAACGTGCTGCAAATAAACATTTTTGTGCCATATGTAAGGATTCTTCTCATTTTTTCATAGCAATTGAGATGTTAGTATTAGTTTGGATTGTCTAATGGAATTCAATTCCTTTTCTGAACATCCCTTTTTATAAGTTTGTATTAATAATAAAAAAGTTACTTGATTCATTATGGCATTGTTATGCATGCATATAAAGTACTTTGATCACACTCAATCCACTACCCTCTCTTAGTATCTGGCCCATTCCTTTCTCCAATTACACATGTCCAATGTTCATCCTTTTACTTTCCTGTATTTTTGTCTGAGAAAACTTGTGAATCTGTCTTATTTCCCTTAATATGATTTTCATTGCCATGTACTTTCCTGCAATTGATATAACCTTGTTATTTGTGTCTGCGTAAAACCCCATGGTATATGCATAAATGTTTTCTTTGATGGCACCTCAGCTGTGAGTCTCTGTTTTGTTTGGTGAGAAGATAAGATGTAGTACTACATGCAGCGGAACTACCTTGCACTGAGAATCTCAGACTATGTTGCTCAACAGGAAATGCTTGAATGAAAATAATACACCAAGGTATATAGACTGGGAGATATTATTTTCTGAATGCAGGCTGAAAATGGCAATATATTAAAGATATAATGAAATACTAGAAGGGAAATAATGGAAGAGAAATAAATGTGTTATTTACAGGAAATAAGATGTCAATAAAAATAAAATCTACTTTTCAATCAGATGTTGAACATAGGCATAGTGATGGCCTCATCCATATTTGACTAATTCCCATATGAACCTATCCATGCCGGAGCAATTCCACAATGATGAAGTCATTCACAAAGCAAACCATAAAATGACCATAACATTTCAATACTACGTATTTCTGTACATTTTTGTAATTGGCAGTTATATCATTCCTTTCAATAATTCCTCAATTATGATATTTTCAGTCATATATGATCATAATATATTCTTAGAATCACTTAATCCCTACCATTTGCCAATAAGATGATGGTCACAACACTTGCCATAAGATTTTATATCTTTCAGAGTCTTTCCCATTGGAGTTCTCTTGAAATGGTAATAGTTGGACAAATTCCACGTCACTAACCCTCTGAACGGCAATCACCAAAGGTAGAGTATTTATTGTTCCAGTAACACATCCCTGTATCATACGCTAGAATAATCAGTCTCTGATACATAAAAATAATTAGAATGAATCCAAAATATTTAATTTTAATTAATTTAATTAATGTAATATTTAATTTACTCAATTTAATATTTAAATTAGTATTTAATTAAATCATATTTAGTGATTAATAAAGTGATAAAATGTACAAAATTCATTTTAGATGAATTCCTATGAACTTCAAATAAGGATCCTGTTGCTTATTTTATACAGTGCTTAAGCACACTAGGCCACCAGAAAGGTTAAAAGTTAAGAAGTAAAAAGAACATTAAAATAAAATATTATTTTGAACTCAATAGGCTTTTAATGGTTTCTGGTCTCCACTTATTCCAGATCTTTTTAGTTGAGATTAAATATTTTCACAGTGGCAAGTCAGAACAGATCACAACAGGGATGGAGCTTCTTTTCTGGTAAGGCATTACAGACAGAACTGTTCACTTAATTTAAGTTTCTCTTTTCCTGTATCACTTCCAAGACCAGTTTTGCATAAAGGGAAGATTATTTTATGTGGTGAAATTGTTATTTGGATACCATATGAAACTGTTACCTGTTCATCACTTGGATAATAGAGGTTCATCCTGTTTAACCTTGGAAAATCTGTCATGAAATTAAAATGTACCACATAACTCTTAGTTCTGAGCTTCGTGTTATAAAATGTAGATGATGTTTTATATTCTTTCTATGGAATATCTCAAACCTACAGTTATAGTAACTATTCATCACTTACTTGTTATAACAAAATTTGAATCCCAGGAAAAGTGACCTTACACTATAGTAACTATCAGAAGGAGATACTTTAGTGAAAAATAGTTACATACAATTCTTTTAGGGAGGCTAGGGATTAAATACTGTGGGGAAAATGAAGTACAATATTCAGTAGTTCTCATTGTTCTTCTTTCCCATATATCTAACTCATATGCTGACTCTTAAAAACTCACTTTCTTTTTCTTGAAAAGTTGTAAAACACTTCAGTTAATTTCCAGTGATCTATCTCTTTGTGATTTAACATTTTATTCTCTGGGCACATGTAGGTCACACCTGTAACCTTAGTTACACAGAAAGTTGAGATGCATAGGACTATGATTCAAGGCTATCCAGGGCAGAAAAGTCCATGAGTTTCCAGCTGCAAAAAATAACCAGCAGAAAGCTAAGCTGGAGGCATGGATCAAGTGGTAGAGAGCAAGTAGAGCAAGAAAGCCACGTGAACATGAGGCTCTGAGTTCAAATGTCAGTGCTGAACTCCAATTAAATCCCTGCTCTAATTATATGCCCCAGACTAACAATAACTGAAGGTATCTGTGTTTAAAGAAAAATGTCAGAAAATTTATGTTCTTAGTGTGTACTTTCAAATAATGATACCTGACCTCAGCCTCTACAATTTTGGCTGGGCTGAAAACTATCGAGGGTTTGGTAGTCTGTTGCATATGTTTTACAAAGAATCAGTTCTGTTATCTAGGAGCATATATAAATTGAAGGTTAAGTGCGAATCTGGTAAAAAAAAAAAAAAAAGGAACGTCATGTGGGTAAAATGCCTGCTGAATATGTGTGTGTGTGTGCGTGTGTGTGTGTGTGTGTGTGTGTCTAAGCTTCTCATTTAAATCCAATTACAAATCTATTTTATTTACTAATCTACAATTGAGGCAGAGCAGAAATGTGTGGAGCTACAAGATGGTTAAATGTAAGTTCCACTGTTTTGTGGGAAATTAGGAGATAATTTTGCTATTCTCTGGTTCACATTAAAAGTTGGTAATCTATTACAGAGCTCGAGTGAACAGTTGCAGAGAAAACACGCAAGATGAGAATATGTGTTGTACATGATTGTTGAGGATATTTACATGTCTCCCATTCTGCTACCCAAGAAAACTGTAAAATGTTTTGAGTCTTCTATACACATAATTCAGAGTAGATAAATACTACCAGTACCTCAACAGGGGTCAGATATTCTACCACAGAAACTACTATACCACAGTATGCATGCAATATTCCCAGTGTTTAAAGAGCTCTTAGAGTGTTAAGTTCTGAGGAAAAAACAGATCCATGAGTATGCAAAGTAATGGTTCATTTATGATGGCCCATTGGCCAGAAAAGAATAATAGCTAAGAATAAAGGGAAGAAATTGCTTGGTGGATGAAAATTAAAACATTAATATTAATGACACTTGAAGCAATTCAATTATAACATGAAAAGACTGTAGAACAACAAGAATAACAGGATTAAATATAAAAATTCAATTGAGGAAGAAGATACTATTTATAGCTAAATTAAATGTCTGTAAATTCAAATAGAAGATAAATCTTAAAACATGGGGCATGTCATATAAACCAGCATAGAAAAATTAAATGACAAGCTAAGCACAGTGAAGCAAGTCTGTAATCCTAGCACACTGGAAGCTGAAGCAGAAATATCAACGTCATGAGATTCTGTCTCTACAAAGCCAAAAACAAGCCAGTAGCTCATGTTGGTAATCTTAGTTATTCGAGAGGCAGAGATCAAGAGGACAGCCTGGGGAAGAAAGTTCATGAGATTGCATCTCAACAGGAAAAACTAGGTATATATGAAGATATGATAGAAACCATAAATATCTGCCTGAACTACTAGTGTCTGAAAGGAGTGTATTAAAATTCCCAAATAAATTTATCAGTTTAATTATTTTAGGTATAGTTCTGTCAGTTGCTTTATGACAAAGCTATATTGTTGACTACTTATTGCATTTTTCTTTGTTCTATTCTTTACTGGTATATAATATCCTTTTTAAAAAAGAATTTTTATTATTTGCAAATAGTTGTACAAAGGAGTTACCATTTAACAAAGCAGTTTAGAATACAATGCATATTGATCAATGTCACCCCTTTCAACATGTCTACCCAGCCCTCCCATTTCCATTCCTTCCCTGACTTCCTAATTTTGTAGGATATAAGTTGAATTCTTGATTGCATTTCATCTCCCCCCACTCCTCTTCATTCATCTACCTCCCTCCTCTTGACTCAAGCCCACTCCCCTCTTCATAAAGGTGATGTACAGAGAGGTTACAGTTATATAAGTAAGGTAATGAGTACATTTCTTGTTGACTATTGTTCCCCCTTCATTGTTTTTCTCCCACTTTCCCTCCCCCAGACTTCCCAAGATGAAAATTTCATTTCCAACAGTGTCTTGTGAGCATTACTGTTCCTTTGGTTCACCCTTTGTCCTTTGTCTCACCATTTTGTCATTCCCTTTCCCATCCACAAATCTGGTAAACATATGTACAAGACATGGGGTATCAGAATCAAAAACAGTGACAGCAGGGGATAAACCAAAGGGAAATAATGGAAGAAAAAGAAATAACTTCACATAATACATAAAAACAAAAACAAACTAAACCTCTTGTTTCCATATCTAGGAGCTCATTTTGATTAGCATCATTTTATATGGTCATATGTAGCTACTGTGATCCTCTGCTAGAACTACCTAAGACTTATACTAATTATTACAAATGAGGGAAACCATGGAGGCTATGTTTCTATGGATCTGGCTTACTCCACTTAATATAATTTTTCCAAATCTTTCCATTTCCTTATTAATGGGGCAATGTTATTCTTCCTGGTGGAGCATAGAATTCCATTGTATGGGGAGAGAGAGAAAGAGAGAGAGAGAGATTACCTATGGTGAATAATGCTGTGATAAACATAGTTGTGCTGGTAGCTTTAGTATGGCTTTGTTTGTGATCATTTGAGTAAATGCCCAGAATTGGGATTGCTGGGTCATAGGTGAGCTCTATGTGGAGACTTTTGAGGAACCTCCATACTTCTTTCCAGAGTAGTTGAACAAGTTTACACTCCCAACAACAGTGCAGTAGGGTTCCCTTCTGTCCACATCTCCCGCATCTGTGGTTATTAGATTTCTTGATTATAGCCATTCTAACTGTGGTGAGGTGGAATCTCAATGTTGTTTTTATTTGCATTTCTTTTATGGACAAAGAATTTGTAATGGAATTCTATGCTTACATCGGAAAGAATGACACCTCCCCATTTCTTAGAAAAGCTCAAAAGCTATGTATATGTGACCATATACGATGATGTTAACTGAAATGAATGCCAAGATAATGTACACAAGAGATTTTTCTTTGTTGTTTCTTTTAATGTGCTATGTGATTTCATTTTGTTTCTTTTGTATGTTCTTTCCACTGTGGTATATTCCCTGTTGTCACTCTGATTTTGATACCCTGCACCTTGTATACACATTTATGTAATTTGGAGAAGGGAAGGAAAATAACAAAATGCTGAAATAAGGACACAGGATGACCCATTGCAACAATGATACTCACAAGACACTGTTGGAAATGATCTTTACAACTTTGGTGAGGAGAAGGAGAGGGAAGTAGGAGAAAAACGAAGGAGGAGGTAACAATGTTCGACAAGAAATGTACGCATTACCTTACTTGTGCAACTGTAATCCCTCTGTATAGCATCTTTACAATAAAATAAATAAAATTTAAAAAAAGAATTACACTGTTTGAGATAATATCATTTTGTTCTTGGAAAACAAATGTTGTATCTGTTTCCTTTTTGTTCACATTTGCTCAGTTTACCTTTTCTTGTATTTGTACTTTTTCTTGGTCATTCTGTTCTTTTGTTCTGAATGTGCTTGCTTTAAACAATATCTGGTTGGATATGTATGTTCATAATTAATCCAATCATCGAGTTGCTTTTTATATTTTTAGAACAGTTGGTCCAAGCTTCTTGCATATAAGGCCATATAATAAATATTTTCAGCTCTGTGGGCCATATGGTACATTCCAATCAATAAAGTAGAACCACCTACAGACAAAGTGTATTTAGTTTATGTATCTCTTAAATTTTATTTTCAGCTTAGTCTTTAGGTTATATCTTGATCCTCGTTCTAGCAGGCATAGTAATTATATTTTTGCCAAAGACCATTTGGATGTTTATAACAAGATCTGATACTCATACAAAATTATCAGAATAGACAGATACCCTCAGGCAATTGACTGGAACCATATGACCATGTGTATTTGCCCTGTGACTTATCAAATGATTTCTTGTTCTTCATACTGCCTTTGGGAGTACATTCCTGACTTTTTTATTTTTTTTTTGCTCAGCAAAGCAAAATTTACTTCTACAGAAAGGTTCACCATCGGCCAAAACTGTGGCACATATGTACACAGAGCAAGCAAGTTATTCATCCCTAATGCAGGGGACTCTGCCTTTCTGTTCAGATTGGTTGAGCTGAGGTTCACAATGTGCTAGTTTGGCTAGCTTGAATAAGGTAAAATCGATTTACATAAAGTAACCATTAAAAGACTTTGAAATAAAATTAACAGTACATGAGCAATGCCAAAACATACCTACACCCTCTGTTATTTCTTGAACAATCTGAGGTGTGTCATAATCAAAATATTGTTTATATTAAAGCATTGGTAATAGCTCGCTGCCAGACAATATAGAATTGGTTAAATAAATAATGGTGATCCATTCACATGCATGTTGTTGGCCACAGCCAGAAATATTCTTTCATCTTTGCTTTGATAAAAGTACTCATTCCTACAAAGGCATAGATGAAACGAGTTTGCATAACCTGATGCACAGATCTAGGTAAAAAAGAAAATAGCATAATTATAAATAAATATGAACTATGTAATTATTTCAGAACCCTGAATTTTTAAGTCTTGGTAATAGTATTCTTGACTAGTAAAATTATTTCCTTTTAAGGTTACATGTAATATTTGGGAGCACTAGTGTGATTTTTTTTTCTAGTAGACATTGCTATACAAACCTAGAAAGCCTTGTACTCAGATCTCTAGAGATCTAGTACATTGTTACATCTGTCATTTCTGAGCATATCCTCAAAATGAATAGAAAGAGGATATTCAGATCATCTTCTATTTCAGTTATATCTATCCTTTGGTAAATTTTTACCAATATAGTTTATCAGTAGAAATGACATATATCCATAAAGTTCTTGTTCTGAATTACACAAGCCTGCTCTCATCCTCTTTGACCAAAACTTACGGAATCATTACAATAGAAATGATGAATCCATTAAGAATAAAGTTAGACATTATGGCCTCATGAAATATTATATCCAATAAAGTATTCACTAAACAGCATCACAGAATGAAATCTTAATAAATTTTAGTTAGGTACATATACAGAAGAAAATAAATAGAAAAATATAAACAAGTTTGTTTACATATTCCATTGCCAGAAGTAGTGCATTTATTTTTCTTCTTTGTAATCTTATGTATTTGCTACATTTAGAACAATTAGCATGCATTACTTTGGTAACCAGGAAAGAACTTGATGCATTTTAAAAATTAAATTAAATTAAAAACAATGAATATCATAAAACTAATGTATTTCTTTTGTTAGTTCTTAATTAGCCCACTTTTTTTTAACAGGATAGTAGCAAGTCCCATTGCATTAGATGGAAATTATAAAGGTCCATGGAGGAAGGGAAGAATTAATTCAATTTCTATTTTTAATAATGGTGTCATGGATAATTTCCAATTTCTGACTATAAAATTAACATAAGCCAAATTTATCAAGCAATATAATTCACACAAATGAGTTCAAATACATGAAATTAAAACTCTCATTTTAAACAAATAAATAATTCAGATCAAAATAATTCAGGACAGTTCATTTGAATCCTTAAGATTGAACTTTTTAATTTAAAGGAAGAAAGTAAATTGTTTGCATCAGAATAATTTTTTAGAAATACAACATAGTTTCGACAATAGAAAAACTTAAATACACTAGTGTCCTAAATCTGCTAAATATCTGAGAGAGATAGAGAAGTGATTTATCGATAAATCCTATGTCTAAAAATATATAGAGATAATACACTTATTTCTACAGAGAAGTCTATTAAAATACACCACCATTTCAAAGATTTTTTTGTTTCATGCATGAAATACAGTAATTAAAGCTCTTTGATAAAATATCATCCTGAAGACATATAATTTCATAAAGGAATCTGAATTGATATAAAATCACCTCAGTCTTACACAGAGATTCAAAATTACTTTAGAATGTTTCCCCTGGAGAAGAATTCCTTCCACCACTATTATTGAATAAGCACATTAAAATATCCTTGTAAATAGAATGCATACCAGTCTCACTGGAAGAAATACTCCTGCTCCAGAGATAGTAATACATTAACTCAATCCCACGTCCCTCCCAAAAAAAGTGTGACATTTGCACTTTCTCCAATATTGAAAAGGATTTCTGAGGGATTATGACCTTAAAGGATGCATCTGGATGCACTGAAGCATATCATCATTTGATATTTTAGTTACGTAGGTAATTTCATACATAGGCTTATTTGCAAATGAAAGACAGCATTCTACTTCTCTCAGAAGAACATAAAAGCTGCAACCATGTACTACTTTCCATAATGTTATCAAAATATGCTGTTTGTGGTTTTTCAAAGCAAAAATTAAAAGCCCCCAAAATGCTGTGAATTTATTTAAATGGCATTAAAATTCCTTATTTTACTTAGGTGAACATCATCATAGTCAATCCTATAACACTATTGTGATACTAGTAAAAATAACTCGTTTACATTTAAAATGTTCTCCCAGAATATGGCCAATGCTTCAGTTAATTAATACTGTATTTATTATTATAAAAGTTAAATTAGAATTTCTAATGGTGTATCTCATAGTTACATTATCATTTAGTGAATCTGATATGACTAATGTTATCATTGTGATACTTAGTGAAGTAATAATCATCTACTTCAGTATTTCATCACTGAGAGTTAGAGTATACAATTTTATCTCATTTGCATAGGATTTTTTCAATAAAATGAAGTCTTGAATCCAACATTGATTGATACATAATCTAATGTAGGCAATATATTTCTCTATTTCTTCTGGATCATAATATCTTTTTCTTAAACTACATCACTGAAAGTAATAAATCCATTAAAGGAGTTCAATTCTTAGGAACTATTAAATGGTTTATTATGGTTAAGCAAAGCACATCTTGATAGCTAAACATTAATTTCAGTAAGCATATAGATTCTTTGGCATTTCAAATTTTCTATAATAAGCCCCACCTGCCAAAATCTGAGGGATACAAGAGTGACATTAACTTTGAGAGTCTGGGCCCTAGGTCTAAGGTGTTGGGGCCTTGGAAGTCTTTCTCAGTCTCCTACAATAAATGGTGGCAGACTAAAATGTAAACAGTCAAGCAAGGGACTGTACATCAAACCAGTTGTTTAAGGATACAGGTGGACCTGTTGCAACAATGAGAATACAAGTTGTCTTGCCCAAAATGAGCTTTACAATGTCGGTGGGGGGGGGAAGGGGGGGAAGGAGAAGGATTGGGATGGGGGGGGAGGGGGGAGGCTGGGAAGGGATGTGAAGGGTAAACAAAGGAGGAGGCTGCAATTCTTGGTAAGAAATGTACGCATTATCCCGCCCATGTAATTGTAATCCCTCTGTACAGTATGTTCACAAATAAAATTAAATTAAATTAAAAAAATACTAGCCACACAAGACCACACCCAAGCACACTACTAATGGAGAAAGCCCAGCCTCATGAAGTGAAATGACTTTGAAATAATTCAATTATGTTCTAATTAGGTACTGATAACATGAGGAGCCAAGGATGAAGTTGAGAAAACGTAAAATGTCTGCAAAATAATTTGGTAGGTTGCAGGACAGATACATATGATTTTCATATCAGTTGCCTGCCATAGTTTGCCTGTATTGGTTATTTTGTATGGCCCAGGAATTGTATTATAAATATTTAAGTGATCTTTAGTGCAAAAAAAGATTCCTACCTATTTTCTGTCTCTGGAAAAGGTTAATGCGCAGTCGTCCCTTAGTATACATAGGAGATTGACCCCAGAGACCCCTGCAGATGCTCATTTCTCCTGACAAAATAGTGTATTTGCGTAGAGCCTACCCATTTTTTCCATATACTTTAAATTATTGGTAGACTACTTATAATGCATATTTACGATGGATATTCCATATATTTATTGCCCGGTATTATTTAGAGAATAATGACAACAGATAAGTATATATGCTCACTACAGATGTAATTTTTTCCAAGTATTTTTTTATTTGTAGCTGACTGAATCCAAGGTTGAAGAACACGTGGATATATTAGGCCAAATGTAATTCCTGATCTTGAGCTCTTGATGAGTAGCGTTGCACTCACTTCTACAAAATAAGTGGAGCTAAGTGCTTGACTGACATTTAGGCTATGAAAATTATGTTGAGCTAAAATTAGATGACTTGTTTTGCTACCTAATTTTGCTCTTTGATGACAAATTTGCCTTGTACTTTGTGTTTAAATCCTCATGACCAGTGACAATGAAACAGCACAATGATAGTCCAACCGTCAGTATTATGTATTTCTTGAAACCAAAAATCAAACTCAATTAAGAGTTTATTTTAGATATCAATTTCTAATAGCCTTAAGTAATCTCTCACTAAAAATACTCTAAAATCATATATAGCCTGCTTTAAAACTTTACACATCAAGAAAATAAGTAAAATCCATTGAGGCAAAAATAAGATAAATTTCAGAAACTTAGAAACTAATAGAATAAAATATATTGAAAAAATTGAAGATTGCATATGCGATTATTTTTCTGAACAGGAGTCCAATAGCTCAAAAAACAAGAGTAAGAACTGACAAAAGGGATATATCAAATAAAAAGGCTTCTGCACCTTAAAAGAATCAAGACGTAAGAAACAGAAATGAAAATCAAAATGACTTTGAGGTTCACTGTCACTTAGTCAAAAGTAATGGCAATCATCAGAAAAACAAACAGTGAATACTGATGAGAATGGGTACAGAGAGGATTTGAACCTTTACACTTGGTGGGAAGAAATGCAAGTTACCCCTGCCATTATGAAAAATAATATGGACTTTTCTCAGAAAAAAAGTAAAAATAAAACTATCATATGAAATCCCTAGACATATATCCAAGGAATGAAAGTCAGCATATAATAGAAATAACTTCACACTATTAGAAATATTACTATTCACAATAGCTAAACTATGGAATCAATCTATATGTCTATGTGTGTTGAGTGGATTAAACAACTATGGTACATGCACACAAAGAAGTATAATTTTGCCATGCAATATAATGAAATTACTTCATTTGGAGGAAATTGGATGGAACTGGTGATCATCATGTTAACTGAAATAAGCCAAAATGAGAAGAATAAATATTGCATGTTCTCTTTCATATTAGAACCTATCCTTAAAAATATATACTCAGATCATGAATTGGAGATTTGGAAAGATCTGTAGGAGGTGATAGGGTAAAAGTAGTCAGTAAAGGAGTGGTGTATATGACAGACATCTTTTATACACATATATGAAATAACCAAATTCAATAAATTTTTAAATAGTAAGATGTAGATAAGAATGGGAGAAGGGAGCAAATTTGATCAAAGAATATTATATGCATCTATGGACACATACCAATGAGATATCTATTATAATTCTTTGTATAATTCATCTATGGTAATAAAAAATAAATAATTTTTAAAGGTTGAGAAAGTCTAGGTCTTGCTTATAATAAATTTCCAAAATACACAGGAAATAATATCTGATTCACCAAAAGAAGTTAGAACTGGTTGTGTCTTCATATAAAATATACAAAATAAGGACACATGTGTGGTGTATTGTACAACTGTTCACCAAATAATCTGGAGCTACACTTTTAACCTTGCTTCAACTAGATTCAGGACCAGGTCATATGATCTTTGTGGAAGCAATATGTATCTTTTCTGGGCAGAAGCCAAAGAGAATGCGCTACTCTGATTTCTTTCTCCAAGCCATGATGGCAGTCAGTATTCCAGAAATAAGATGTTCCACTGGCCTTTTTCCTACAGAAAAGATAACATACCACTAAGAAGTGCTCAATTCACAATGGACTTGTGGCATAAGTTTAAAATAAACCCTTATAATTTTATACAACTAAAACACTTAAACCATTCATTACTGAAGCAATATTCTGTGAATCCAAAAATTGTTTACTCAGCATCCATTATAGCTAATATAATGTTTAATCCTCAAATCAATACCATAAGGTAAATAATTTTTTCAGTTAGTGTTTTCATTTGGAAACCACAGAAGTTAAGTCTTCTAATAAATGCATAAAACCAGTTTAGATAATAGGATTGTATTAGAATGTAGAAGAACACAGAAACCTTGTGTAAAGAATATATGAATGCAGGCACCAGTGGCTTGCACCTGTAATCCTAGCTATTCAGGAGGCTGAGATCAGAGGATCGTGGTTCACAGCTAGCCAAAGCAAAAAGGTCTGTGAGACTCTTATCTCTAATTAATCATATTTTTAAAAGCCAGAAGTGGTGTTGTGGCTTAAGGGGTAGAGTGCTAGCCTTGAGCAAAAGGAGCCCAGGGACAGCGCCCAGACCCAGGACCAGCAAAACAAAAAACAAAAACGAAAAAGATTATATGAAAATAGCCCTGAGTGAAAGAGTTCCTCGGGAATCACCAATAGAAGTAGATTTTGTGCTACTGCAGACACTGCCATCAATGAACATTGCCATACTTTGATTTCTAGAATCAGCCATGAACAATTAAAGTATTGACTTTCTCTATGCTTTCGTATACCTCTCAGGTAGAAACATCAAGATGGCTACTCAAAATCTCACCTGGGTAATGTATTCGAACCCAAGGTTCATGATGCCTAGGTGATGATACATTAGTCATTCAGGGCTCAGTAGTGTAACAGTGACCTTAATCATGTTGATACACCATGATGGAGACAAACAGGACAACTGCAATAAATGACTTACTCTAATAGGTCATACCCTGCTCATCAGATAAAGAGGCTGTCTTAGAATTGAGGTCCACAATCAGTGAAGTGGAATGCCCTTGTTTCTAATTTTCTCATATGTGATTTTTCTCCCTAAAGTATAGAAGCTGGGATGAACAGTTTGTGCTCATGGGATTTACACTAACACAACAGTCCATAATGTGTTGGTGTAAACATAGGGGAAGGATTAATGTTCTCAGCTGAGATTTTTGTTTCTTGTATGGTATCACACACTTAAAACCTCAACAGGATTTCAGACTATAGCCTTTTAATCAATTCTATTAATGAGGAACCCCAACCAGAGCTTTAGACAAGCCATAATATTTGAGAATATCACTTTCTTTGCTAGAGTTTTCGACTCATCTTATTTAGTTAAATTGGAGTTATTTATAGGGCATTCACACAGACAGCAAGAAGAGATAATTTAGTCCAGTATCCCCATACAATATTCTATGTAGGAACGTGATGAGTCCCAAAACAAAGCATATGGTGATTTAACAAAATGCTTTTTAATCACATAACAAAACAGGTGTCAACAGTTTATATCCATTTATTCATTTAGCAATACTTGCTGAACACCTAGAGACTAACTCAGCTTTTGCTGCAGTAATGCTACATGACAAACAGCTATAATGCCTCATGGGTACATAAAACTCATTATTTGCTCAGTAGCATATCTGTAAAACCAGCTAGGGCACAATTCATTCAAGCTTCAGATTCAGTTTGAGTATGCTTCCCAATGTGTCTCATTCTGGCATTTGGGCTGCAGGAGAAGCAACTAGCTGGAGCATGTACTCCATTATGTGGCAAATACAAGTTCATATTTCATCCTCTGCTCCTATGGCATCAGCACACATCCCACTGGCAAAAGAGAACAAATAAATGAAAACCAAGGCATGGAGTGAGTAAAATTCAACTTTATCAATAAAATAAGGAAAGCCAAAAGGATAAATACACATACACAAACACAAACACACAGAGAAGGTGTAATGAACATGGAAACCGAGAAGTCCCAGGATTCACCTTGTGCAAAATGGAGACGCTGGGAAGCTGGCAATGTAATTCTTTGAAAAGTAAGGCCTGTGTATCTGCACCACTGACAGGGAAAGAGACAGTGCATACCGCAGATAAGGAAACATAGAGGCAGTGAATGAGCTTCTTCTTTGTCTTTTTCAATTTTTCTTTTTATACCCTCAAAGGATTGAAAAATATCCACACACACTGGGAAAGACAATCTTCATTACTCAGTTTGCTGATTTAAATGCTAATCTCACCTGAAAAGAGTCTCCTAGACACATTTAGAAATAACGCTTAGCTGAATTATCCGGTCAAGATGACACATAGAATTAACTATAAAATCATCCACCCACAAGGACATACATGCATGATACTACTGTGGATGACCAAATGGTTAAAACAAGTAACTTAATTTAACACACTTTCTACACACTAGGAATTACCATAAACACTGAGATGATACTCAAGGCAAAGCCACTGCATTTCTTTATTTTCAGTTGCAGTTACAGGACCCTAAAAGAAGGCGCACAACCATAAGCATATTTATCAAACGTTGTATAGCAACTGTAGAATCTACAGCTCACTGTAGAATCAGTGCTGAGTGTCCTAACAGCTTTTAATCATGAAGGATATTTGTAAAGCTAAAGCAAACTAATTGATTTTTAAAGTAGCATGTATTTGTGGTATTTTGGACAGGTGGTCATTTATGAGGACCCTATATTTTAGGAAAGATGTAAGAGACATGTGTGATGGATATTAATGGAAAATTGGGGGGAAAGGTTTGCAGACAGATGGAAAAGCAAGCTGGGAAAGCTTTAAGATGAGACATGACCTGTGTGTGTTAGGAGCTGCAAGAAAGCCAGCGTGGCTTAGAATACTGCTAATGGATGACCCCAGAGAGTGCGGAAGAAATCTGACCACACAAGGCCTTGTGTCCATAATGAAGACTGCATTTTATTTCATTTATGGTTAAGGTTATAATATTTTTCTATAACAGATGTTCATGTTTTAATGCATTTACAAGAAAAAGAGAAAGAAAGAAAGAAGAGCTAAAGATTATTTGCCAAATAAGAATTCAAATCGAAAAGAAATATCTGAGAAAGCCTACTAAGTTAGATATATACTTATATAACTTTCTGTGCAAAAATAACACCATAATAATGTACTAGTTTTCCAACCGGCTATACAACTGTAAAACCTTATTAATTTCTCTGTTAACTGGCAATTGAGAATGCACAAAGAATCACTACTTAGGAGACCACTACTGTAGTTCTGATGAGAGGATATGGAGATTTGTACTGGGTAATATTAAGATAGTATCAGTGGAGATGGAAAAATGTAGAAGGGTCCATCACAGAAGTTAGGTGTCAGGTTTAAAGGAGTTGCTTATGATATTATTAACCTCCTCTTACATCCATGAACCTTATTAATAGTATCCGAAGCTTATCAGAGTGGGTAGGGAGTCCAGCTCTAAAGTATTCCCACTTATTGATTTATGTGGAATCTTTTGATAACTTGTGTCCTCCTCTCATATAATCTGAATGCTGGTAACCCATTTGTTCCCACTAGACATGGAAAGCTTTTACGGATAGTGAAAGTGATATATTCTTCCCACCAATAATGTTGAGGAACATGGAATAAATCTATCACTCAAACAGTTCTCTCTCTTGACTACTCTGCCCTTTTCCCAGAATTCTTGGTCAATACCATCATATATAAATATGCTGTTACTTCTACCATCAGAAATGAAAGCTGTACTTCACCATACCTTCATATTAAGTTTTATGTCCATTATTTATCCTTCCCTATACAGTTAAACCCCTAGAAAGTACTGAGTGCACTCTTTCAAATTTTTTCTGAAACCAAGTTAAAATTCCCATCACTGCAATGAAAGTATTTATTTTTGCTGTAATAGATAACTCCAAAATTTATATCTCCAACTTAAATCTTCTTCAACATGATTTCTATTTGTCCATATATGAATATAAATATAGTCACACTCTCATACATATATACACAAATATGTATTTATTCTCTTTTCTTTGAACTGTACTGGAGTTTGAACTCAGAGTCTTACACTTGCTAAACAGGTACTCTATAACTTAAATCATACCCAGAACTGATACTTATTATCTATACTTAACTTTAGATGTAAGTATATATATATATATATATATATATATATATATATAAGCATATTAAAATTACAGTTGAATCTTGAGTGTATAATAATAATAGTAATGACAATAAAATAATAATTATTGAATACTGCATGTTTGTACTCCTCTCAATGAATATGTTAAAAGTTTAGCTCCTACTACAATGGTATTAAAACCTGGGCATTTGAGAGATAATCAGGTTCTTAGAGCAAGCCTTCATCATGATAATAGTGGCCTTCTAAAAGGAAGAGAGAAGCCAGGTGCTGGTGGCTCACGCCTGTAATCCTAGCTACTCAGAAGGCTGAGATCTGAGGATCGCAGTTCAAAGCCAGCCTGGGCATGAAAGTCCGTGAGATTCTTTTTTCTTTTTTTTTGTACATTTTTTATTGGAAAATACTGCACAAAAGGGTTACAGTTACATGACCAAGGTAATGAGCACATTTCCTATTGAGCATTGTTGCTTCCTCCTTTGTTTTCCCCCTACCATCCCTTCCCTCCGACCTCTGCAACTACCCCGCCAGTTGTAAAGTAACCTTAAGTCCAAAGTTGTCTTTTTGTAATCACAACACAATGACTCAGATCGTTCATTTGTTCCTTGTTTTCATTCATTTACCAAATGATTTATTTTAGTTCCTTAAATGCTAGATCCTGCACAAAGTGCTTATGAGAGACTCTTATCTCCAGTAAACCACAAGAAAACTGGAAGTGGTGCTGTGGCTCAAGCGGTAGAGCACTAGCCTTGAACTGAAGAGCTGAAGGACAGCACCCAGGCCCAGAGTTCAAGCCCCATGATTGATTAAAATAAGAAGAAGCAAGAGATCTTTATTCTCTCTCTGTTCACTATCAGGTGAGGAGAAAATCAGAAATGATCAGTATGCAATCCACAAGTGGGCCCTCATAAGAACTTGACTGTGCTGACATCTTTGTAGCCCATAGAGCTCTAAGAAATAAACATTGTTTTTATAAGCCATCTAGACAATAGTAATTTTTACAGTAGCCTAAAAGAAAATAAGTTCTTGTTTTTTGCCAGACTTTTTTTCTAAGTAATTTTCATGTAACTAAATCCTTTCAACAACCGTGTGAAATATAGTGTAATGTCTGCATTTTATGAGAAGCACATAGGTACAGGACACTGATAATTTAAGATCACACAATTGATGACAATAAAATGAGAATTTAAATTCAACCAGATTGACTCCATTATTCATGTTCTTAACTATATGTGAGCACTATCAGCAAATAATAGGCATCTCAAAATTATGATGTCTCAAGCTAATCTTCTCTATTCTTTTACAATCAACAATTTTCCTCAAGATTTTTCGTTGTGTCAAAACATGGCAACTCCAGTTGCTTAGGGAAAGATATTGAAGTTTTGATTGACTCCAGATCTGTTCACTTAAGCCACATCTGTCTTATCAACAATTCTATTGGCTCCAAATTAAAATATCTCCAGATTGTGACATCTTCTCTATAACCTCCACGATTCCCATTCTGATTCAAAATACTAACAACTTTTCCCTACAAAATTACACTGGTATCCTGATTGACCCTATACTTTCATAGACCCCGCATGCTTTACACTCTCTAGTGGATTCTGTGTCACTCATAATAACAACTGAAGTCCAAAGGAAGTAGTCAGTCAGAAGTAGAGTATTTGCCTAGCACATGTGAGGCAAATGCCAATGGTTCCCAGCAGGCTACCCAGGAAGTATAAATTGAGAGGACAGCAGTTCTAGACTATGTCAGGACAAATGTTCTTAAGATCCTATCTTAACCAATAGTAGGTGCATGTTATCCCAGATAGGCCAGAAGCATAAATAGGAGGACTGCAGTCCATGCTGGCCCAGACATAAATGAGAGACTCTATCCCCTAACAAAATACTAATATAAAGAGTGCTGAAGCCATGATTCCACTGGTAGAGGGAGGAGGAGAGGGGAGGGAAGTAAGGAAGAGGGTAGAAAGGGGTGAGGGAGAGAGGGAAGGAAATCAAGCTACAGTCCATACACTAATCTAAAAACTTCTATACATTCTCTTCTATAACTTGATGTCCTTGCCATAAATCAGTTTCTGATTTATTTGGACTGCCTTCCAAAATTCCAGCTATTCCTGTTTTATCAGGGTTTTTGTGAACTGCTGTTCTATCTGCCTGGTACACTGTTCAGATATCTGGCTGCTTTGTTCTAGCTTCCTACAGACGTCTATGGAAATGTCATTAACTTTTTTTCTTTCTTTTTTGTTTTTTGTTGGTCTTGGGGCTTGAACTCTGGGTCTGGGCTCTGTCCCTCAGCTCTTCAGCTCAAGGTAAGTGCTCTCCTGCTTGAGTCACAGTACCACTTCTGGTTTTCTAGTGGTTTATTGGAGATAAGAGTCTCACAGACTTTCCTTGCCCGGGCTGGCTTTGAACCTTGATCCTCAGATCTCAGCCTCCTGAGTAGCTAGGATTACAGGCATGAGCCACCAGTGCCTGGCGGAAATGTCATTTTCTTAGTGAGGCTTTCTTGCTATTTTATCTAAATTAACCCTGAACCAACTGTTGCAAAATCCCTCCTACATGCCTTTTTATTTATTTCTTCTAAATGTGTCTTGTTTCTTGTTTATATCTTCCTCTTAGGATGTAGACTTTGTGAGATTAAGAGCATCTTCTTATCTTTGCTACTGCATCATTTTCTAGAACAGCACTGGCTACATAGTTGGAATTTCCTGCATACTTTTGAAAAATAAAATGAAGTGAAGTGATTAACAGTAGGACTTTCAGGTGAGGTGGATTTTCATCTTTTGAGGGGTATTAGCTACTTTAGTACCATCTTTCGCTCTAAAAAAAGAAAGATAGAAATCTTCCTTCAGCATTTTTTCTTATTCCAGATGTGCAACATCTCCAGGTCACAGGTTTGACCCACATGGAGCTAAATGTCATAGACAGGTGTAGAGACTTCATAGATTTGCCATTTTTCTTTTTCTTTTTTTTTTTTGGTCGGTCGTGGGGCCTGAACTTGGCCTGGGTGCTGTCCCTGAGCTCTTCAGCTGTAGACTAGCGCTCTACCACTTGAGCCTCAGCCCCACTTCCTGCTTTTTCTGCTTATGTGGTACTGAGGAATCGAACACAGGGCCTCATGCATACAAGGCAAGCACTCTACCACTGAGCCACCTTCCCAGCCCCAGATTTGCCATTTTTCATATGAAGAGAATTGGAATCCCTTTGTACAACTACTTAAAGATAATAACAAAAAAAAGATTTTCTCAGTTAATATCCCTCTAGTTCCTACATTGGAAAATCAGAGGCTAAGGATATACCCAGTTGTTACCTTTTTACAAAGAAACTCCATTCTTTTCAAAGTTTTTAAACCTCTGAATTGTAGAAAAATAACTGAGGGAAAATCCTCATTAAACTTTAATTATTACCATTAAGTACTGATGAAAAAAGGGAACTAAAACATATCCATCCTTTGATCCCTTAATTCTAAGATGAGATTTCTAACTGAACCACTTTATGACACTTGAGCTGCATGAGTATGGGAATTTTAATTGAACTTCCTCGAAGATAAAGCCTCTATTTAAAGTATGAATACTCTTTGCACACATCTTCATAAGCCACTTGCTTAACAGTACTTATCTTAATGGAGACTTTCGAATTTTACATTTGCTACTAACATTAGTGGGATTCAGTTGCACTTTTAAAATAAATACATGTCATGGCACATTTAGTTTAGCTTGAAGCTGGCATGAAAGAAAATCTGCTGCGATTTTAGGACCGGTGCCTCTGAGCATTTTAGAGAAATCTCTTTATTAAGGCACTCCACTGCCCCATTATTTAAGCCGACATTTTGGTCTTACCTTGAGGCTCCATAACTGACCCAGAAACCATTTTTTGATTATCAGACAGTGACTGTTGTAAAACAGTAAGCGAGGTATTTTGTCCCCCAGCTCTAGGTTTATTAGGCTTAGAGAGCTCACTACAACAGTAACTGTTGATCCAGATAGCAAAGAGTGAAAGGAAATGGAGCTTGTGGTTTCCGAGAGATTGTGACTCTTCCATTACCTGCCATTGGCAAAAGTGACTTTTATTAAATCCAGATTTGTTTAATAATAAGCAAGAGTAGGTGAGCTTTAATATTGCTGCTGAGGTATAATTCAGACTCTATTGATTTCAAAGTAAGTGAGGAGAGCTAAGGGGAAAGCAAGGTCCCAGGAATGGGTACCTCTATCCCTGTGACCTTGAATGTACTTCATGTACCTTTCAGGCAAATAAAGATTTGTGACAATCTAGCTTGAGAGGCGATCACATGAGTCAGAAAATGGAAACAAGGACACAACAAGTTATCTGACTTAGACATTTAGTGAAATACACAATTTTCTCACTTTCTGGTGTTCTGCTTGTCAATTTTCCAAAAATGTCTGAATATCATTGATTGCATTAAGCAAGCGAGAGAGACATTATGTTATTTTCCCTCTAGATGGCTCTAAAGGTAAAAGAAGGCCTTACTCAAAAAAATGAGAAAGTATTCAGTCTGACATTGAAACAAAAGAAAGAAGATGAAAAACTCTAAAATACTCTGATGCAAAAATGCTTACTCAATTCCTCTAACCAGAAATTATGGACTTTTTGATTGCTATAAAAGGATATAGCTAGAATTAAAATTATAATTTAAAACTGTGTGCTAGAAATGCTACAGAAATATAAAACAAGTGTATTAATTTACTAAAGTTGCCATAACAAGCTATCACAGATTGAGTGATTTAAGCAATAGAAATCTCTTTATTGTTCTAGAAATTGGGGATGTTTTCGTCTAAGACCTTTCTCTGGCTTGCAGAAGGATACTCTTTCCTGTGTTTTCAAACAGTCTTCACTTCTATGTCCATATCTCTTATAATGACACAAATTATATTACATTACAACTCTCTCATGTTATTTTATTTTACCTTAAACACCTCAATAAAAGTCCTGTCTACTCATACAGTCACAGTCTGAGATATTGGGGTTAAGGATTTCAACATAGATAGATAGATAGATAGATAGATAGATAGATAGATAGATAGATAGATAGATAGATAGATAGATACATATCCCCACATATATATGTATATATATATATACATATTTATTTTTATTTTATGTTTTGTGGTCATGGGGCCTGAATTCTGGGCCTGGGTACTGTCCAGCTCTTCAGCTCAAGGCTAGCACTCTACCACTACAGCCACAGTGCCACTTTCTGCTTATATGGTGCTGAGGAATCGAACTCAGGGACTCATGTATTCCAACAAGCACTCTACTACTGAGCCACCTTCCCAGCCCCTCAACATATGTATTTTGATGAACCATAATCCAGGCAATGTAGTAAGTACTTAGGTCTGAAGTCATAAGTCAAATGTAGAGACTCATTTGACTCCTGTATAGCAGAAAAAGAAAAAGAAAATCACACATGTGGGGGAAATAAAAACAAGCTCATTGCATAAAGGATGATTTAAAATTTATAACTGCAACTCAACAAAGAACAGATTCTATTTATACCCTCAGAGAATGATTAAGCTATAGGCAATAAGTAAAACGAGAATTTGAGATTCAGTTGTTTGATTTACATTATAAACAGGTAAGAACTTTAAGTTAATTTAGAATCTAGTGCAAAAATACATCTTATGAACTTTTAAATAGCCATCAGATATACACATATAGCATAGTTTTTAAAAAAAATTCAGTAGAAGAGAATGAAAATACTTTAATGAAACTGTTCATAAATAATCTGTCAAATATAAATCAGGAAAGGAGGATAATTATGGCAAGTTGTAGCAAAAATTACAGAAAAGAATTATAGCTAGAAAATGTAAAAGCTTAGACAGGAAAGTTGGTGAAATGCTTATCTCTGATTAACTAGCAAAAAGCCAGAAGCGGGATTGTCACTCAAGAAAAACACCAGCCTTGAGCAAAAACAGCTGAAAAACACTACATAGGCCCGACTTCAAGCCTTAGAACCAGCACAAAAAATGTAAAGTAAGATGATAAATCCTAATAAATGTTGATTAAACACAACTATTTTTACAAGAACTATAATTACATTAAATCTAAAAGTTCACCTACTTACTGTTTTAAATGAATGCACTGAACAAGTAAACACTAGAATAGTTTAAATAATTAAAGCACTGTGAAAAGTAAAATACTAACCCAGCCACTCAGGAGGCTAAGTTGGGGAGGATAGTGGTTCAAGACCAGCCTGAAGCAACAGTTCACATGAATCTATCGTTAATCAATCAAAAACTGGATGCAATGGTACATGCCTATTTTCCCAAATACATGGGAAGCATAACTAGAAGGATTATATCCATAGGCTGGAAAAAATGAGACCCTATATTTCTTTGGGTCTGCCTTACTCTTTGAAAAATGGAATAAGAATGTGCTAGGGGAAGAGGCAAAGTGGTAAAGTACCTTCCAAGCAAGCTCAAAGCACTGAGCTCAAATCCTCGTATTTCCAAAAAGAAAAAAGAAAAAGTAAATGATCCATTTCCTTTCATGTTGTGCACTTGTCATTTTTGTCAGAATTGTGCACATGAAAGACAATGTGATGTGAGAAGTTTGCCCCACCATGTATTTTTTTGTCGATCTGTTCCGCCTAGCCCAATCTTTTTTCTTTTCATGCTGCCGTGTTCCTCTCCTCATCCAAATAACAACATTTGTAATGAAATAAATATTTGTGTGATAGGAGTTTAATTGTTTTTGTTTTTGTTCGATTCTGAGGCTTGAACTTAGAGTTTGGGCACTGTCTCTGACCTCTCTTCCTTAAAACTAGCACTCTACCACTTGAGCCACAGCATTACTTCTGTTTCTCTGGTGGTTAATTGGAGATAAGAGTCTCACAGACTTTACTGCATGAGCCAACGGTGCCTGGCTTAATTTTTACCTTCTAATATTGTACTTGTCATTATTAACTCTAAACTCCAAAAGGGCAGGGAAAATATACATATGTTGTCTCGTCTAGCAAGGATATAGCTGACCAACATTGGATATTGCATGTATTTTGTAAGCTAATAATCACTTTAAAGAAAGAAGAAATAATATAAAAATTTTAACAAATTGTTTCAGGAAAAAGGAAAAATGTGTTAATTCATTTTATGAGACCATATACTTGATATCAAAATCTGTCAAAGATTTTACTACAAAAGCAACTTAAAGATCAATAGATCTCATAAAACTAGACAGAAAAATCCTTAAAATATTAACAAAGTCAAGCCAGCATATCAAGATTTCTTGACATATTTAGTCCCCCAAGACCAGCATCAGGCCTACAACTTTCTAGAAAAACACTGGACCCAGGATATGATTTGCTGTACTTGTGGCTAGGAATCATTACTTACCAAAAAATTCAAAGCAAAGCCATCAAAAGAAATAAGAAAATTGAGCTGAATCTGGAGGAAACCAAGCATGCATTTCTCAGAGTCCTTTCCTAGGGTAATCAAGTAGGATGTGCTCATTCCTGCAGTAATAAGTTGTAATAAAACAGATAAAATGTTCCCTACCAGGAAATATCATTTGAAATTCAATTTTTATTGGAAGTCCGTCATGTAGTCACTGATTTCCTAGCATGTACCAAAGGGAAGTATGTATTCACTATAAACTGAATTATTTTAAAAATTTAAAAAATTAAGCTCAGCAAAGCCACTCTTATGAGTAAAATACCCAAAATTCATGCTGCCAAATACTGTCCAATAACCAACCTTGCAATTGAGATTATCAGATGATAGCAGAATTGGGACTGCAATGTTAATTTTGAAAATGACTAAGTGTAGTTTATTTTAGGAATAAAATCTTTGTTTAATAATTTTTAAAAGTTTAATTTATCATGATAACAAAATAAAATATAGTTCTGCCTATAGTTATGTGGATAAAGACAGTCAAAAATATTTCACAAAATTCATAATTAAAACCTTTGAATAAACTAGTCATAGATGGAAACTTCTTCATTCCAATAAAAAGTATCTATAAAAACCTAAGGCTAATATTATTTTTTATTGTGATATAGTGACTTTTTCTGACTACTTAAAGGGAAATTGTTTTACAGGAGGTCTCAACCAGTGCAATAAAAAAGAAAAAGAAAAGGCTTGCATTTTGGAATGGAAAAATTAAATTTTTGCTACCATACTGTATAGAGATTTGAGAAATGCACAAAACCTAGAGAATGGGAGGATATTTTATTTTTACCAGCTATACATCAGACAAGAGCCTAATATCCAAAATATACTTAGAGCTCAAAAAATAAACTACCCTCCAAATAAACTATCAAAGTAACAATTAATAAATGGGCTTAAGACTTAGAGACTTCTCACAAGAAGAAGTAAAAATGGCCAATAGACACATGAAGAAATGTTCAACATCTCTGGGCATAAAAGAAATGCAAATCAAAACAACAGCAAGCTTCTACCTCATCCCAGTTAGACTGGCCATTATCAAGAAAACTAACAATAACAGATACTGGCAGGGATGTGGCCAAAAGGGAACTCTATTACACTGTTGGTGGGAATGTAAACTTGTTCAACCACTTTGGAAAGCAGTATGACGTGTACTCAAAAAACTAAACATAGAGCTCCCCTATAACCCAGCAATCCCACTCCTGGGCATTTATCCAATAGAGCACAAATAAAAACACACTACACCTACCAGCACAGTGATCAAGATGCACTGTATTCATAAACTGCTTCCTTGAATGGTAACTCCTTTATACAACTACTACAAAGTATTAAATACTTATTTAAAAATAGAAATTTAGGAGATAGTATGGAGGACAGCAAATTTGGTTGGTGCAGCTCAAGACCAAGGGGTCTTCACTGGATCACTGTTGATCATAAATGAGGAAAATGGTTCTTAATCTTTTTTCACTTAAAGATCCTTTTGGAGTTACAATAAAATTGCCTTGTGCAATGAAAATGAGCAGAGCATACACACACACATATATTTTTCTTATTAATGAAGATTATACCCAATTAAGGACTCTTGGTATCAGGAAATGTTTAGGAAGTTTTAGGCAGACAAGAAGGGAAAGGAAATTGAAGCAGAAGAAACAGTATTGCAAGAAGTCTGGAGATAGAAAAGCCTGTGCCTTATTGGATTTGAGAGGATTGTAATGTAATTCAGTGTGATTGGAGCATAAGCTGGATGGGGAATCAGGCATGATATAAGATGAAAACAGAAGATAAAAAGAGATCCAGGGATTAAGAATGAAGTATCTAAATGTCACTCATGCACTTTGTTTACCCAGAGATTATACTGTGATTGATAGAAATTACACACAGCATGCCAACCCTCTCCTGTTAAATATATATATATATATATATATATATATATATATATATATATATATAACAGTAACAGCTAGTGCCCAAAAGAACACTAATTGATATGCTGCGAATGTGGCAAATCACTGCCATTTACTATAGATGTTAAGTGTGGAGAGCTCACACATCAAACTTATAGCAACATGGGAGGGAAAAACAATGGTATATGAAATGAAAGGTATAGAAAACCTCTATAAATTGTTGACTTCCTAATTACCTATAACAGAACAGAAATCTTCAATGAATTATAATGCTTCTCAGTACTGAGAGTGAATTATATCTCCCTATAGAGTTTTCAGAAAAACATAGTATGCCTGAGATCCACTCTCAACAGAACCAGTTCAAATATGTGCAAGAGAGTAGAGCCTGAGCGTCTGAATTTTGAAAGTCCCTCAGATAACTTTTTTTTTTTTGGTCTATCGTGGGGCTTGAACTCTGCTCCTGGGCACTGTCCCTCGGCTCTTCAGCTCAAGGCAAGTGCTCTACCACTTGAGCAACAGCACCAATTCTGGTTTTCTAGTGGAGATAAGAGTCTCACAGACTTTCCTGCCAGGGGTTGGCTTTGAACCGTGATTCTCAGATCTCAGCCTCCGGAGTAGCTAGGATTACAGGCGTGAGCCACCGGTGCCTGGCTCCTTCAAAGAACTTTTAAGTACAACTAGAATTGAGACATGCTATGTGAGGAAAATTAACCTACAAAAATCATTTCCTACTTACTAATTTGGACTTAATTTTTGTATGCAGTTTGTATGAATTGTACAGTTTAAAATGGTTTGTAAGCCGGGCGCTGGTGGCTCACGCCTGTAATCCTAGCTACTCAGGAGGCTGAGATCTGAGGATCACGGTTCAAAGCTAGCCTGGGCAAGGAAAGTCCATGAGACTCTTATTTCCAATAAACCACCAGAAAACCGGAAGTGGCGCTGTAGCTCAAGTGGTAGAGCGCTTGCCTTGAGCTGAAGAGCTGAGGGACAGCGCCCAGGCCCAGAGTTCAAGCCCCACGACCGACAAAAAAAAAAGAATAAAGTGGTTTGTCAAACTATATGAGTATATGGCGGGAATAGTGTTTGCTACTTGGAATACCTTTACTAACCTTCCAAGAAAATCAGATGAAGGTCTATGACAATGATAAGAGAATCTTGATGGCATGCTTATCTGGAGGTCAGTACAGGGACTCACAGGCAGTCAGTTTATGATGTAAGTGTTTCAACATGGGCCTTTTCACATCTCAAAATCTCATCCCTTGAGTTTGCTGCCAAAGGCTAATGTGCTGTTCATGTCTCACAGATATTTCTGGGCAAATGGCTTATATGCATTAACAGTGCCTTTTGGTTTTCTTGGTCCAGGGTTTCTGATTAATTGGATGTTTTTTTAGTTGGGCAGATTCAGGGGCAAATATTTTCCCTATTTTGGATCAGGAAGCAACAGGCATCAACTGTGCAAAAATTTGATATCAGTACAGTTGGTAAGAAACACTACATTAAAATATACAGAACCAAGCCTGGCACCAGTGGCTCACACCTGTAATCCTAGCTACTCAGGAGGCTGAGATCTGAGGATTCCCATTCAAATCCAGCTGGGGCAGAATAGTCCTGGTGAGACTCTTGCACCTAATTAACCACTCAAAAACCGGAGGTGGAGCTGTGGCTCAAGTGGTAGAGTGCTAATCTTGTGCACAAAGAGATTCAGAGACACTGTCCAGGCCCTGAGCTCAAGCCTCACAAATGAAGAAGGGAATAACAAGTTCAACAAGAAATGTACTCACTACCTTACTTATATAACTATAACCCCTCTGTCCATCACCTTGACAATAAAATTAAAATTATATATATATATATATATATATATATATACAGAACCATCTATAAGTGTGTGTATACATACATATATGTATGTGTGTATTTCTATGCATATATATGCCTGATATAGGGACTGATCAGCAAATATGAGGGGGAAAACAATTGAAAGGATGATTGTTTTCATTACCTCAAGTTCAACCTCACCAAACATTTTGCTTTGATGAATGGTTCTAAGTTGATTCTATTCAGGGGACATTAGAAAAGGAAACAAGGAAACAGTGGGCAGAGGAAAGCAGGATAAGCAGGGATATTAACACTGTAAAACAAAAGAAGATCTCAGGAAGGATAAGACCCTGATCACAGAGTTGAATACTTCCTACATTCTAGCCTAACTCTGCTTTCAGATCTGCCTCATCTTTTTTCTTTCTTTCTTTTTTTTTTTTTGCCAGTCTTGGGCTTAAATTCTAGGCACTGTCCCTGATCTTCTTTGTGCTCAAGACTAGAGCTCTACCACTTGAGACAGCGTCACTTCTGGCCTTTTCCGTGTATGTGGTACTAAGGAATTGAACCCAGGGTTTCATGCATGCTAGGCAAGCACTCTACCACTAAGCCACATTCCCAAAGTCCCCCTCAACTTCTTTTTTTTTCTTTTTTCTTTTTGTCAGTCCTGGGGCTTGGCACTGTCTCTGAGCTTCTTTTGCTCAAGGCTAACACCACTTGAAGTATAGCACCACTTCTGGCTTTTCCGTGAAGTACAGCACCAATTCTGGCTTTTTCTGTGTATGTGGTAATGAGGAATCAAACCCAGGGCTTCATATATGCTGGGCAAGCACTTTACCACTAAGCCACATTCCCAGCACTTCAACCTCTAAAATCCTAATAAAAACTTCATTTGATGTAAACCAGGCGATTTTAAGAAACTTACCATATGCATTTCCTGTCCTCAATGAAGAAGGTAGTTTAGGTTTCCAAATAAAGAATATAATTGGATTAAAAGCAAATAACAAATCTAGTTTCACAGAAAACTACTTGCACTGCTTTCTTCATTCTTTTCTTGGATATTTTTTATTATCTTTAAGTCGTTGTACAAAGCAGCTGCCATTCAACAAAGCAGTTGATGAACATAATGCCTCTTCATTAATGTCACCCCTTTAAACATTCTCACCCACTCTCTCTGTCACTTTTCGTAGTTTTTAGGTTCTGCATTGACTTGCTTTCCATTTTACCAAGCAATTTATGTATATCGTGCATCTTCATCTGTGCAATCACTTCACCCCCACTTCCACCCACAGCTTCCCTTGTGTTTCTCAGTTCTGTGGCACATACAATGCATTCCTGCCTACATCCTACTCCCCTCCCCCATTCATTCTTCTACCCCTCTACCCTTGGCCCCCTTGCAACTACCCATTCTTGATACTTATTTTGTTGGGCTTTGATTTAGTCTTTCTAAAGAAGTATACTAAGAAATGTACTCATTATCTTGCCCATGTAATTGTACAGTATTTTCACAATAAAAAAGTATACTAGTTGGCCTCTCCATAGACTCTATTACACTTCACTTAATTCATTTGTAACCCCTCGTTTACCACACAATGTATTTGCTTGTAGATTGATAGACACAGTCTAGTTACCACAAATGAGGGAAACTGTGCAACCTATGTTTCTCTGGATGTAACTTCACATATTTTTTTCCAAGTCTTTCTAATTCAGCCATGAATTGATAGGAACCAATTGATGTTAGTCCCCTGCCAATCTGGAAATGAGTGTCAGGAAATCACTGGACTCATTGTCTCCTAATTTAAATTCTGTGATTCAGTTAATAGTAACAAAAAAGTAGCAGATTTGAAACAAAATGATTTCCTTTTCATGTTCGATTCAATGATCTTATAAATAACTCTTCCCCCAAGTCACCTTCACCGTTCTTTCAGCCATGGGGATCTAAAGAAAACCTCTCGCCACTGGCATCTGCTTCAAAGGCTTCTGCTCCCAAGTCTTCAGAGAGCCTAAAGCGTTTACAATAAACACTTCTCTCAGCACAAAAGTTAATAGGAGGCTCGACTCTCTCTGTCAATCTGAATGTTGATTAAGACCTCAGTAATCATACTCCATTCTATACAAATCCAAAATCAAAAACACAGATTAATTGTCAGGGAACATAAAGAAAGCCAAATGTTCATTGCCAAAAGAATGAAGTCTCACTCGCTAGACTAATTGGATATATTTTTATGGCTAAAATATTCACATATCATAGCATTTTGATACTCTTAGAGACACATGAGCATATACTATCAAATGTTATGTTTAAGAAGACTAACTTGTTACAGGTGAACTTTAAATACCAGTATTGTCGCTGGCTTAATGAGAGCTCTGAGCTGTAAGCACGTGCCTCATGGTGCCTTTCTAATTCCACTAGCAGAGCCTGGAGCAGTTTCTTCTACTACTGGATGTGCTTTATTGAATTTCCTGCCTGTCCTAATTCTATATATTTCCAATTAGCTGACCTTCAAATCTGATGTTAGTACAAAGGAATTGTTTTCTGACAAGCTAACATTTTAAGGCTAATGGCTTTTTAATAAGCAATTGAGTTTGCAGTGTTCAGCTCCTGTTATGTTTTATTGGGTTTTGCGCTTTAATTTGGTATGTGTATTTTGGCATGACTCCACAGCAGGTGCAATTTTTAAAATGCAATCAATAAGATTCACTGTGATGTATGATATGAGCATTGCAAGCTTAGCTTTCAAAACAAAATACCACTGTCGTGCAAAGAAGATGTGTTGACTCCTTAGGGTTTTCCTTTCTGGGGCCTTTTAAAATCATATTCACACATCTCTAGTCCCTAAACAGTTCTTACACTCCAGATCCCATCTCCTTTTTAGAAGAGATCATGTCCATCTAGCAGGAGAATTGGGAGACAGTTTGTTTTCCTCTTTCTAGCACTTTCTACTGCACTACTAATTAATAGGGCTTAAAAAAATCTTAGCAAAATGACTGGTAGAATTTTTCTTCTCTTTGTACTCTTACTCTCAGAAAGAGAAAACCTTCATTTCCAAGTCTGTAATAACATCAATGATGTAGAATTTATCTGACTCTATCCCCTTCTGTCCTCTTCCTGTATTTCTTCTTAGTCTGAGTGGGTTAGGTCTTGATTTCTCCATGGACTACTTAGTAACCACCTATAAAAACAGACAGACAGATATCTCAATTTTGTGCAGTACTCTGAAGGAATAAGTGTGTGAACTGAGACATAATCATGCAGGAGTATATTAACTTGCTTGGCAATGTATTATGGTTTGATATGTGACTGGAACAGGTGAAGCCATATACTGTTTGAGTGTTCTTCCTTTATTTTTGTATAACATAAATACCCTTGATTTTAAATTGTTTTAATCATACTTTTATTATCTTAAGCAGTTGTACAAAGTAGTTATCATTCCAAAAGTGAGTTTAGGAGTACATTGTGTCTTGATCAATGTCAGCCCTTTCATCATTTTCCCCTAGCCCTCCAAACCAAAGCCCTCCCCTCGATTTTCTTGGTTTCATAGGATATACATTAGATATTATGACTGCATTCTTCCCCTCATTCCCTTCGGTCATTTACTCTCCTCCCTCTGGCCTCATCTCTACCATCTTTCAAGTGCCAGTTTACTGGTATTTATTTTGTTGCATTGTGAGTTTTTCTAAGGAATTACACCTTTTTGATGTTCCCCTACAAATGCCAGATTTCACCTAATGCACTTGTGTACATTTGTATACAGCACTGTATTTCTTTACTTGTACATTTTTTAATTTGTTCTAGCTTCCAAATATGAGAGAAAGCATGTGTCCTTACCATTCTTTACATTTAATGTAATATAAGTCTTTAAATTTAATATACGGTTTTCAATCAGTTATATACTGTTGTTAATTATAATGTCAGTCCAACTCAGAAGAAATTTAATAATTATGGTTATTTGAAACTAAAGTGAACCCCAATGTGTATATATTTTCTGAGATTAATAATAAAGTGCTCCATAAAAGAAGTTATAATGTTGGTGCTTTGGGTTTTGGCATTTTGGTTTTTCGGTTCTGACTTTTGTTGTTGTTGCTTTTTGGCAGCACTGGAGATTGAACTGAGAGCATTATGCCAGTTGAGTCACACCTCCTGCTATGTTTTGCCTTGGTCATTTTCAAGACAGTATCTCACTTTATACAGTGGAATGCCTGGACTATAATATACCCTCTTATACAGTCAAGAGTAGTATTATAGCATGCACCATGTCCTGCAACTATTTAGTGAGGTCTTAGAAACCTTTCTACCTGAGCTAGCCTCCAACCTTAAGCCCCAGACTTTGCCTCCCAAGTACATAGTATTAACAGCGTAAATTATCTTGCTTAGACATTGGGAAACTTCTAAGCATTATAGAAATAACATACTGTCAGAGATGAATCAGAGATATGTTGAAGGTTAATTTCCAACCTAATTGATATCAAGAATTAGAAACCTTTCATAGATAGGAGCAAATAGTGTTAAATGTTGTGGCCTACACTGTCTGTTATACCAAATGTTACTTTAGCTGTTGTCATGTCAAAATTGCCAGACACAACACACACATGAAGGGGTTCTGATCTAACAGAACTATTTCCAAATAGTTGATGAGACAGGTGTGGGCCTATGTGCTGTAGTTTGGTCACCCATGATGCACACACACACATATATATATTTATATACATACATACATATGGCACTATAACAAACCTGTGGTGACCACTGAGTTTGAAAAAGAGTTCAATTGGCCAGTAGAAAAGTCCAGGGAAACAGTTTTTGTTTGGGGATTAGGGAGTCTGTCTTTTATTTTTGGCAGTGCTAAAGTATAAACTCAAGACCTCATGCTTCCTAAAATGTTGTCTAGTACTTAAATCATGCCTCCTAAACCATTTTTTGCTTTACTCATTATTTTCTTTTTGGTGATCCTCACATATGAACTCAGGGCCTCCATTTTGTAAACTGGTGCTCTATCACTTGAACCACACCTCAACACCTTTTGTAATTGGTTATTTTAGACTTGGAGTCTAGCCAACTTTTCAATCCAGGCTGCTTTTGAATCTCAATCCTCTGTATTTCAACTACTGAGAAGCTAGGATTATATGTGTGAGGTCTTAGTATCTGGCATTTAGTTCCTTTTTTTCAGATAGGTTCTGAAGCTTTTGCCTAGAGCTGTGTTCAAGCCAAGATATTCCTACCTTTGCTTCCCATGTATTTGGTATTACAGGTATGCACCACTACATATTGCTAGCTTTAAAGACAGAGTCTACGCAAATTTTCTCCTAGTTAGGCCTTGAACTGTAATCCTGTGGATTTCTACCTCCCAGGTACCTGAGGTTACTGGCATGAGTCACTCCCTTGGGTGAAATACTTTATTTCTTGTACTTGATTGATTACTAGATGATTGTTCAATGGAAAAAAACACTTGTTAAACTTTACATATAAGTTTTATTTCGTTTTTGTGTGTTCTGTTTTATGATATATGACAACGACTCTGCAAAAATATTTCCCTAATTTATTTTTATGCTAATAAAGAATAAAATAGCCTTTTCTTTGAATATCCAACAAAACACATTACAAGGTTTGACCTCAAAATCTCAATTGGATGAATATATCCTAGGAAACCAACAGCATCAGGGGAAAATTACAAATACAAAGGAAAATTTGTCTTCTTGTGTTTGCAAAGCTTACTACAACCTAAATAGCCACCAATTAAAACAGTGTGAAATAAACTATGAATGCTATGCCAAGATTAAAAGTGTTAATGCAAATCGATATTTACTTATAAGTAGATCATTAAACAAAAATGAGCAAATTCTGAAGTAGCATCCAGTTTTCTCCTATATTTGTGATGATATATGCATATACATGTTTGGAAAATACATCTTAGAGTTCTGTCTGTGATTAACCTCAGCAACTGACCTAAAAATGGTACCTGCATTTGAATCCAACCTTAATAAGAACCATTTCTTCTTCAGATGTTTTTCTTCTTTAGAGTTAAAGGCAGGTATTCAGAGAGCAACAGTGCTTCAGCTCACTGTGTATTATGAATCAAGAGACTGAACTGTACCTGGTCAAGAGGACCCTGCCAGAAGGATGTTCTGACTTATTAAATGCATTTCTCTGTGCACAATAAAACAGTTGATGCAATATTTTTACACATTTCCTCTCTCATTTGATCTTAGGAAGCAATAAGGTAGTGTGAGGCCCTCACTTCTTATGTGTGAGCCTTGGAGAGAGGGTTCAGTGAAAGGCTGTGTGTCCTCTGAGTAAATGAATAGCACCAAACCTTCAATCTAAGAAGCTATGATAAATACTCTGAGTCATGACTACACCTTGGGATCATGACCTGAAACTAAATGCTACTGTTCTTGATTACCCTTAGACAGTAAAAAAAAAAGGAGGGTGGACCATGGGGACCCTATAAGTGAGCCATGGCACAGAATCATTGACTTTGAATTGAAAAGAAACACCTTTTACCACAGCTCATCAGTTCTCTATCAAAGGCTAGTGAAGATGTAGAAATGATTTAGGATCAGTGCCATTTTTATTTTTCTACTCTTGCTATACATATAAGAAAGTAGTTTTTGTACCTCCCTCTGATGTTAAGATTTGAAACACATAAGGAAGATTCTGACAAAGTTATAAATACCTTCAAATGTGGCTACCTAAAATATGAATATTGCTTAAATTTCTGTTGATACTTTTCATAAACATCTTGCTTTGTTCTTTGTGCATTTTGTATTTTTATTTTAAAATAAGAATGCACCATTTTTTATGCACAAAAACCTATGAAAGCCACTTTTCAAAAGTATTTTTCCCTTGAAAATACCATCCCTAGAGCTATTTCTCTGCTTTCTTTTTAACGTCTCCTTTGCTCATTATCGACTCATCTCTTTTCCAAGAATGCCACCCTTACCACTTCATTGAAAATGTGCTCCCCAAGATGAACCTTTATCTTTACAAAATCTTGTCTTCATTTCCTTTGACAGCTCTCTCCACAATTCAGTATAATCAACCTCTTTTAGCTATGCAAAATATCTCCCTTGGCTATTCATTCCCTTGTTTTTCCCCTTAACTTTCTGCAGGCATTTGATCACGTCTTTGATTGGTTTTGTTTGCTGGCTGTGCAATGTAATCCCCAGCCTTAGTTGTTAGGACACTGCTCCTAGGCATGTCTCTCTGAGCAATTGCATTGTGGTGAATGACTGTGCAGCCTGCATTCAATGTTCTATGACCTTCAGTTGTACCTCTCCAACTGCCATTTCCACCGGGATACCTTGACAACACCTTAAACCTAACATACCTGAAACTGGATCTATTGTTCCTAGACAGTTTTCCCCCTAGACCTTACTCTTTCTGTCCACAAAACTAGGTCACAGTTTTCTTTGTTTTTGCAGCCTTTGGCTGCAAACTTGCAAACTGATCTTAGCTGCAGTAGAAAAAGAATAGTGAGCCTCAGAATACAGAAATATTTATTTTATAGAGCTAGTGCCATGAGAGAAATCATAACAATATATCATGGTGTCAATTTCAATGTAGTCCCAAGAATAAATTTAGCTCCAATTTTAGAGTCAGACCCTGAGGAAAAATGTTTTCATTACCAGTATTTATACTTTGTCCTCTGATGTATTTAGATTGTCCACCACAGGGAGGCGTAATTCTGTTTTTCAGCCTTCATTTCCAAGTCATTCATCAATTCTCACGTAACTTTCTTTGTTCATTACACTGTAACATTTTAACTTACACAAAATTTCTGGTTCCCACACTGTTCACCTTATGGTAGAATGATATAACATTCAATCATTTAACTAATACACTTTGCTTCATCTTCCAGACTTTTCTGATTTGAGAAAATGTAAGCTTCTCAAATTACCTTTTGCACTTGTGCTCTAAAGTGTCTGTTTGAGACCTTCAATATCTGAACAAAAGCAGCTTTTCCTGATCCATTCGCCCACTATATTATTTTACATACTATTCCTGATCTGTTTGTGATAACTACTGTGTAGGAAGAACATGATGAAACTGATGCATGGAACAAAGCAAACTGCAGGCAGCAAATTGGATTCGATGTAGTAAGTGAAGAAAAAAAAGCATAAAGACTAAGGGTGAAGTTCAAAGGATGAATAAGGTAGACACTAGTAAAGGATGTGAGAAACAACTCACTGAGTTAAAGGAAAAAAGAGATTGTTTGAACAATGATGTTCAAACACACAGGAAATGGTTAACCCTCTTAAGACAAAACTGATAAGTGACCATTAAATTGGGACTTTGAATTTGTGATAACAGAGAAACAAGAGAGGTAGAGTGGACAGACTGAAGTCTGGAGTGGCTTAAGAGAAGATAAGAATTCTCTGAAGACAAAACAATATTGACAACAACTATCTGTTTTTTAGTGAGAAGAGAGAAACTAGAGTATAGATGGAAAGAGATGCAGTGTGAAGGAAGATTCTTGTGTTATTTTATACTTAAGACAGAATATATTGTAATATATCTGGACACTGACAGAAATGACTCAATAAAAAGAAAGATGATGTAACCTAAAGAGGAAAATGTAAGGGCAGATGAAGGAGATCGATTCAGTGCAGTTACAGTGTGACTGAACTTTGTTGGGAAAGGGGTTCTTCATCATTTATAATAAAATAGAAGATATGTAAATAACAAGCTGGGGAATTTCCCACTCAGAAGATAGAGCAGAGTATTTTACATGGCTTCTTACCATTTTTCTCAGTAAAATATATAAATGGAAATAAGGGAATAGGGTAGATAAGTGAAAAGTCAATGACCAGAAAATGGATGGAAATAATGTGAAGCAAGGGGTGGGATGGTTGGATTGTCTTTTGCTAAGAAGAAAGGGTAACCAATGTACAAGGAAGATGTGGAATTCAGTTTCATTATTTCTCACTACAAGATCAATGTTCTTTCTACCCAACTTTTTGTGTAATTTTTTTCTTTATTCATATGCCAGTCCTTCAACTTGAACTCAGGATCTGGGTACTGTCCTTGAGATTGTTTCCCAAGGCTGGCATTCTACTACTTGAACCACAGTTTCACTTCACACATTTTTGGTGGTTTGTTGGAGTTAAGAGTCTCACAGAGTTTCCTGCCTGGGCTGGCATCAACCCAACAACCTCAGATCTCAGTCTTATGAGTTGTTAGGATTACAGTCATGAGCCATTGGCACTCAGCCCAACTATTTTTTTCACTGTTATTGTTTGGCACATCTCCTTGTAGAAAAGTAATAGCTGAGTTAATAACTAAAATACTTCTTTAAACTAGCAATATATTTTGAAGTGGACAGTGTAAAACAATACAAAAAGATTGAAAGGGCTTCCAACCTGAACTCATTTGAACCTGTGTGCCAATCAGCATACATTTCCTCCTGTAAATATTGCAAAATGGCCATATGTTCATGCTGCAAAAGTCCTCATGGAGCCTTGTAATCAGGCCATTGGACCATATTGTTATGCGCAGTATAACCTCTTTCATTCTTGGCCTCCAACAAAGGACAACAGGCTGATAGAGCTGGAGCTAATTAGCACCCTGTTCATCTTGCCTTATGCTCCTAATGCCTAAAGGAAGTTTCTTTTTTTTCTGGCTGCTGCTGATAAAACACAATCAGTCTCTTTTCTTCTGATCTGTGTCACTTATCAATTGCAATTCGACAGACACACTGAAAGGCAAGGAGAAATACAGACACACACATACACACACACACACACACACACACACACTCCTATGTTCAAACTCATTTATGGATGGATGGATTTGTAGATATGTGTTTGTTATCATGGTATAACGTAAGGAAAAGTGGGAGATTTATTGAGAAGTCAGGAAAATGGCTATAGCTATTTATTTCTAGAGAGATACAATATCATAGGGTTCAAAGCAGGGAGATACAATATCAGGGTTCAAAGCACAAACTAACTCTCAAGTCAAACTAGCTGAAAATCCACACTCTGACACTTATTAGCCATGAGGCTTTGGATAAGTGAATCACCTTTTCTGCATCTCAGTTTCTTGATTTGTAAAACAGGAATAATAATAATAATACCCAAATTAAAAGTTTATTGGTATAATTAAGCAAGTTACTTAAACTCTAGCATTTATTATCTATTAAACATTGGGAAATCATAGGGTCCATTTTCTAATCAGTAAATCTCATCTCTCTGAGACTACTTGTTTTACAAAACTTTTCCTATCACAAAATTCTACATTTTTTCAGGCTTTGACAAAATGTTTTGCAAGACTTATGGGAAAGTAAAAATTAGACCTAGTTATACAGTTACTTTAATGTTCCCTGTTACCTATGTTTATGTGCTCATTGATAGCCATATAAATGTATGCACATTCGTGCTTGATTCAAGGATATCATATGTAAATCTGGAAAGTAAATAAGTCTTCCTAAGAGTTCATCTCTCATTGCATTCCTCAAAGCCTTATCAGTGGAATGCACAAAGGCATTCAACTGAAGAAACTTAGCCAGTATAATGGGGGGATATAGAACTATCATTATCTGGAGCCAGGACTTGATTTCCCTGTCTTACATCCTCTAGTTTCTGCTCCTTTATAAAGATTTGAGATAACTCCACAAAAGTGGGCTTGTATGTTATTCTCTCCACATTCCTGTACCTAGAGTACAGGATATCATTAAATAGGTTTTCAGAAAGAAAACACCTTAAAACTGTGGAGGGGAGAATAAAACACCCACCAATGTCTCATCATCTATCTTCCTTGAAGTCAGTTTCCATAATCCAAAACCTTTTACTGATATGATAAAGGAAGAGCAATACATATATTTGGGTGATCAATTCCTGAGCAATATTTAGAAGGCTCACAAGAAAATTCTGATTACTTGTAATGTCTAGGATAGAGCCTTTGCCTATATCATAAAAAGTTGCTTCTTACAATGTTTGTGCCTCCTAGTCACAACACTCACACACACACACACACACACAGTGTCTCCGCAGTAAAGACTAAGTACACTTCAGCAGTGCTAAAAATGCAAAGAGATAAAGGAAATCCACAAAATGCTGTTTCATACTTAAGGCCCTGGGCTTTTGTGTTCCATATGGTTACTGAGCTTGCACCACAACAAATACAGATTTAAAAGATCTTTTTATCCCTCTACTTTGTGATTTGTGCAGTCAGGCATGTGAGAAAGAATAAGTAACCAGAACAAAGAGCTGACCGGCAAACAGATAGCAATTTATAATCAGTGAAGAGAACACTTTACTTGGGCTCCAAGATTATTTTTTTTCTTTGTTAAACCCCATACTTCTGGGCAGAGAAAATACAACTGTGCAGCACCCAATTACAACCAAGTAAAATGACCATGAAATAAGACTTTGAATTTTGATAAAAGGAGGATCAATATATAACCAAAAAATAAAACGAAAAAACATAATAAGGACAACTCCATAAGCATCATTTGCATATGAAAACTCTGGAGAATACTTTTTTGAATAAACATTTATGGCTTAACCATAATCTCATACATACCCAGGAGCCATTAATGTTTAAATTGCTTAGGAGGCTCTGACTAGCTGATCTATGAAAGACAATGTGACCTACCAAAAATCACTTACTAGATTGATTTCTATTACAGAGGGGGAAAAAGAAAATAAGGAAGTTGCTATGGGGAAAAAGGGTGCCAGAGCAATAATTACAAATCATGAAGTCTAATTTCAATTAAAAGTAAACTTATTCTCCTTCTCTATATTTTCTGTGCCCCAGGAATAAAACCGAGTAGTAGAAGCAGATATGTAGCCAATCATTTCCCTTTCAGCTTTAACATTAACTTTTTTCAAAATCCTTCACATTTTCTTAAGGTCCCGTTTACAAAGACCCATATATATATATATATATATATATATATATATATATAAATATATATAAAATATATAGTTATTTCACATTCAAATAACCCTTTAAGGTAAGAATTAACAACATATTTATAATTTAATAAGCCAAAATGTTCAATAATAACACATTTCTCTAAAACCATTCTGTTAGAATTTTGGAAATTCAGATCTTCCACATCAAACTCACTACACTTTCAATTATGACATACTGACTCTCCTATGCATAACATTTACCTTAATGTTCAAAGTTTCTCAAATTAAAATATTGTATTAGCCACACACAGTGAGGCAGTAAAGCAACAAAACATTTAATTGGACTAAAATACAATGTTCTGATCAAAAGTGCTAGAGTTAGGGAGATATTAGTCAAGGAGCACAAAAGAAGTTAGGAATAAGTTCAAGAGATCTACTATTCAACATGGTAGCTAATAACAATATTAATAATCCTGAAAGTTGTTAAAAATGGTAGATTTCAAGGTTCTTTTGGTATGTGTGCCTGTACTGAGGCTTGAACTCAGGGCTTTGTGATTTCATTCGGCTTTTTCTGCTCAATATAAGTTCACTTCTGATTTTGTGCTTGTTAATTTGACATAAAGGAGTTCGCAGGTTTGTCTTCTGGGTTGACTGAACTATGATCATCTGATCTCAGCCTCCTGAATAACTATGATTATAGGTATGAACCACTGGTACTTGGTTGATTTCAATAATTTTGATGAAAATAAAATAAGGAAGTGAACTAATACAAATGTTCAATCATTTAACTTAGCCATTCCACAGCGTGTGCACACATTAAAGCTGTGTGTTCTATTCAATAAATACTAATCAATTAAAATGAATGAATAAATGGTTAAAATGAAATAAAACCAAAAGTAAAAGTGTCCTTTCAAAGTTTTATATCAAAAGATCATCGGAAACACCCTGTCATGGAACAAGCTGGGTTTATTGTTCCTTACATTGAGAAAGCACCAGAGTGAAGTGTGGGACATCTGATTAAGAAGATAACAGAAAATACTTGTTCTAGTTCTTGCTTTTGTGTTAGGTGATTTGTGGGAGGTTTTTTAAAAGCAGCATTTTGTTCTAGATTGTATGTTTTCAGAAACTGGAGGTGATATGATGATGTAGTGACTTAAAACTTAAAACCAGGGTGAGGCTGTAATTGGTTAAAAAATCAGTAGAGTTTTATATTAGTTAACATAGTGGAATATTTGGTCATTTCTTGATTTGTACTGTGTTCATTTTCTGTTTGCGATCAGATGTAATTACAGACTGGTCTGTTTTTGTCTTCGTCCATCGTCAGAGTGCTCTTATTTCAAGTTGATGTTTTGTGATGTTGTTCATCAGCAATATAATGGAGAAGGCTAAGTATGTTAGAACACCTTGTCATAACACCTAGACCTAGTTTTTCAACGTCAGAGGCTATTTTTCCCTTTTATAATACCACTTTACCAGTTTAGTGCTTTGCCTTGTCATATGTATATGAGGAGAAATTTTCAAAGATGAAAAATAGAATATACTAGATCAAGAAACTGTGGTATACACACACACACACACACACACACACACACACAATGGAATTCTATGCTTCCATCAGAAAGAAAGACACAGCCGCATTTGTTAAGAAATGGAAAGACTTGGAAAAAAATCATATTAAGTGAAGTAACCCAGTCCCAAAGAAATTGAGCTCCCATGGTTTCCCTTATTTGCAATAATTAGTATACGTATAGGATAATCTTATCAGAAGAGTTGAAAAGCTCCAAAGCCATGTACATATGACCATAGAAGATGATGCTAAGTGAAATGAACCCCAAGATATGGACACAAGAGGTCTGTCTTTATTGTTATTGTTTGAAATGTACCATGTGATTTTATTTTGTTGTTGTTGTTGCCTTTGTCTGTTCTTTCCCCTATGGCATATCCCCTGTTGTCACTGTACTGGATTTTGGTAGCCTGCATGTTGTATATACATATGTCTAATCTGGGGAGGGGAAGGGGAATAACAAAATGCTGAAATAAGGACACAGGATGACCCATTACAACAAGGATACCCAGAGGGCAGTATATTGGAAATGAACTTCACAACTTCAGGTGGGAGAGGCTGGGGGAGATGGGGGAGGGAAGGGATAGTAGGACTACAACAAGAAAGGGAAGGGGTAACAATGATCGACTAGTAATGTACTCATTGCCTTACTTATATATCTGTAACCCCTTTGTACAGCATCTTTACAATAAAACAAAAAAGAATATATTATACTGTTTTTCAAAACACTGTTTCAAGTACTACATTTGTAAGATAAATGCTCTCTTACACAACATTGAAATATAAACGAGAGTGAAAAATAATCACCATGTGTGTAATTAAAAATTAATATATAAAACCATTGTATAAACAAAATAAAAAGCAATCAACTTAATAGGAAAACAGAATGGCCATAAACAGGCTATTATCTGATTAATAACTACAAATGAATAAGGAAAGGTATCCAATTTCACTCTTCAGCAGTAAGTATAAATTAAAATGAAAGGAATAATTGTATTACATTAAGTTGACCCAAAAATAGCACGGGAAGAATAAATATCCATAATATGATAAAAAGTGAGCACTATACAGCTCCTTTGCAGAATTCAGCAATTTCAATAAGACTTTAAAGTGTACTTGACATTTGTATAAATCCATACTAGAGAAAAGCCTTGCATTTCATGTGGCATTAAGTCAGGACATCAGAGGATATTGTCATGGTTATGGGAGAAAAAAACCTACCTCTAGATTAGTAGCTAGTCTGGACATTTCTAACGAAGTTTAAAACTAAGCTTCAAAACAATCATATGTTCCTAGTAAATTAAAAGCATATTAAGTGAAAGGTTCAACTACCAGAAGTGATGCTTCTTTGAAGAAGGAATTCTTCCAATGGATGATCCATTTAATGCAAGGCTGAGAGTTCCAACTTATCCTTCTGATGTCCTACCCTATATATTTCAAATTTGTCTAAAAGACTCTTAGAATAATTCCATTTCTTACATGAACTTTTAAATAAGTACATAAAATGGTGTGTGTGTGGGGGGGGTCACATTGATTAATTGATGATAGGAAGACAGACAGAAAGATAGAGACTAACAGACAGACAGATTCTACTGATGCTTTATTTGCCAAACCCCTGGCTGATATACTTGCCAAATAAGAATAAAAATCAATGTAAAGTTATAAAACTTAAGTATTGAGTTGAAAAGAACAATAACAGAAATTTACTAGAGGCACCCAAAAGCAAACTGGGACTACTTAAATTTATTCCTCTAATATATAAAATATGTAAAAATATAGAACAAAGTAGTAACCCAATCCTTTGCAGGAAGAAAGTTTCAAGTAGAGATTGCATTGCTTCTGAACTTATCCACAAACAGGTGAAAATGATTATATACATGATCAAGATAGACTTACCCAGATAACAGAAGAATAGTTCACATCTGAAAAGCAATATATTTGTTTTATGAATATGATAAGGGCCAAAAGCCACATGTCCAAATCTGTACATACAGAAATAGTACTTGACACAAACTAACACTGATACTGGAAAGTAATTTCCTCGGCCTTCAAAGCTAATAAACAAATTTAAAGTAGTAGCAAGAAGAAAAAAATAACAAGTTAAAATAGGTTGCAGCATGATGAACATTGAAAACTTCGTACAAAATCAAGGAATACAAACACAAAGGCTCCATCTCACAAGAGCCATTTTATATGAAGTGTCCAAGCAAATCCACAGGGAAAAATATAGGTTAGTGCTTCCCACAGACCAAGCGCAAAGGTAATAGAAAGTGTCTCCTGATGCAAATGGTGGGTATTTTTGTTTCATGACTGTGTTCTGAAATTAGGTAGTGATGACAGTTGCATAACTGATTTTTAAATTTTAATAGGGGAGTTTCTGTGGAATGCTAATTATATCTGTGTGAACCTGTTACTTAAAAATTATTCATCAGTAAGTAAATGGCAAACAAATTGGGATTTAGCCATATAATATGTTTCATCAGCTAAAAAAATGCTATCAATAAATGAAACAAATTGATGAATCCCAACAAAGTTATCCTGAGTAAATAAAACTCATAACACAATAAAATATACATATTGTTGCTTCATTTGTATATAACTGTAGAAAGAAATCCGAAGTGAGCTACAATATCATCAAATGTATTTGTGACTGAGTGGACTGGGACAGGGATAAAGACTGGAAACACTGGAATTCCAAGACGAGAATAATCCAAACACGATTTTGAATGTTACAAATAAATTCATTATTTTATAAGAATATGTGAATATTTTCCTCAAGAAAGAATGAGTATGAAGGTATTATATAATTAGATATATAATATAATATATTAGATACATAATATTATAATTAAATATATAATATAATTATATAATCATATAATTATAATTAAATATATAATATAATATAGATATAATTAGATATATCCAGAACATTTAAATTTACTGAATAAATCATTACTATTAATAGGTTGGAATTTACTCTTCGATGGATCTGGGTTCTACCCTCAGTTTTCTCCTTTGTTTGAAGCATATATGAAGTAGTCAACTATGCCTGATCTATTTGTTTAATTATTAATATTTAATATTTAATGTTTAATATAATCTACTATATTTATGTTCAATTTCAACAATGATATATGCAAAGGAAGACATACTGTATCAAGTACTGAGATTAAACCAGTTCAAGTAATGTTAAAAGATAGCAGTTCATTCCCTCCAACGTAAGGATTTTCCAGAATTTACAGGGACACATAGACAGAGATCCTTTCCCTTCTGCAAAGTTCATTGCTGACATTAATTGGATTTTCTTTCAAAGAAATTAATGTAAATGTTCCAAAGGAAATACATATTTTTAATTTCTCTGAATTTTGATTATGATGTTAAATACATTTTAAATTCCTAAGTGAATCCATAGACTACAAAGAAACAAAAAGAAAAACCAAGCTAGGTTAGATTCATGCCTGAAATCTTAGGCGAGAGAAAGATGGCTGTTCAAGGCCAGCCTAAGAGGAGATGTTCAAGAGGCCGCTTCTAGGCACAGAGTCACATGTCTGTCATCACAAGCTACATGGAAAGCAGAGAAAGGGGAGAATCTTGGTTCCCTGGTAGCCTTGGCACAAAAGTCCACAAGAACTACTACTAGAGACAACTACTTTCAGTGGTATACACCTATGATCTCAGAAACTACAGGAAAACTAACTTAGATGACTCATGGTTCAAGGAAAAAGCATGACCTATACTAAAAACAACCATTAAAAACTGGGCTGGGGGCTGGGAAGATGGCTCAGTGGTAGAGCGCTTGCCTTGCATATCTGAGGCCCTGGGTTCGATTCCTCAGCACACATGAGCAAAAAGAAAAAAGCCGGAAGTGGAGCTGTGGCTCAAGAGGTAGATTGCTAGCCTTGAGCTGAAGAGCTGAGGGATAGCGCCCAGGCCCAGAGTTCAGGCCCCATGACCAGACCCCCCCACAAAAAAAAACTGGGCTGGATACATACTTTAATGGTGAGCACCAGCTTTGCAAGCACATAGCCCTGAGTCCAAATCATAGTATTGCCAAAGCCAAAAAAAGAAAACAAAAATGTTAAAGTAGTAAACATGCTAAACTGAGTGCCACATATGCATAAACATATTGAGTATAAACCAATAATAAGACTTAACAGAAAAATTGCTATTTTAAAAATTCCAATTGACAGGGCTGGGACGGTGGCTCAGTGGTAGAGTGCTTGCCTTGCATGCATGAAGCCCTGGGTTCGATTGCTCAGCACCACATAAGCAAAAAGAAAAAAGGTGGAAGTGGCGCTGTGGCTCAAGTGGTAGAGCACTAGCCTTGAGCTGAAGAGCTGAGGGACAGCACCCAGGCCCAGAGTTCAGGCCTCACAACCGGACCCCCCAAAAAAAATCCCATAGATAAATTTTATCTTAATACTAGCGCACTGTGACAGAGTTATTTAAAAACTTATACATAAAGAATTGAGCCGGGCGCTGGTGGCTCACGCCTGTAATCCTAGCTACTCAGGAGGCTGAGATCTGAGGATCACGGTTCAAAGCCAGCCCAGGCAGGAAAGACTGTGAGACTCCTTATCTCCAATAAACCACCAGAAAACCGGAAGTGGTGCTGTAGCTCAAGTGGTAGAGTGCTCTCCTTGAGCTGAAGAGCTGAGTAACAGTGCCCAGGCCCAGAGTTCAAGCCCCACAACAAAACAAAAACAAAAACAAAAAACAAAAAAGAATTGAAATAGTTGAGGCTATCTTTCTTAAGTCATTATAAATGAATTTGCAAAAAAGATTTAAATATTTTTCCCAGATGTATCTCATGTGATTTTTGCAAGAAAAACTTGTTTTTTAACTACAAGGTTCACCCAGCTTTCCTTGGAACTCAATGTCTAGGGATATACATGGTTTACAAGCACAAAGCTGGGTCTTGATTCTCTTTCTAATATCCAAAATATAAAAGTATCTCTCTGATTTGCCTATAGCCTTCCACACAAGGTCTTAGGGTACAGTTAAAAAACAACCAATAAAACCTGACTGTGATTGCTGTTTTTGTATGACTACGTAATGTTCAGAGAGCTTTGTCCTTTAAATTTTAATTAGGGGATGTTTGAACTAAACAATGCCTCAGAAAGAATTTTTTAATGAAGCTGAAATAGAAACTTCTATTGAGTCACATTGAGGAGATATTTTTATCACTTTGAACATATATAGGAAAATAAGTTAATTAGGAATTAGAGATGCTCAAAACGTGTTCATAATAGAAATTATCTCATTGTTTCCTTTGGATGGTACTTGGAATTGAACAGAGCTATTCTCTTGCTAGAAAGTTGCTCTGCCACAGGAGCCATGCTCCACCTTTTTAGTTTAGATATATCCACATCCTTTATGTCACACAAATCCTCCCAAGATGTTAAAGAAGATAGGAAACATTACATGCTTGACTTTTAAATGTGATAATGGTCATTCCCTCCTGTTTTCCTCCATAAAGATCAGTTAAATCTCGCAAGCTTGGTAGTGTATCTCTATATTTAGTATTTGGGAGGTTGAGACAGGAGAATCATGAGTTTCAGACTCGATCAAGATACATACCAAGAGCCTGACCTCCCTTTCCAAAAATGAAAATAAAAAAAAATTAAATCTTGTATCTCATCTTTATAATATCAGCAAGTATGGAAAATTCAGTTGAAAGTTCATTATATTCTTCCAGTACTTATTGAAAAGTAAATATTTTTCTTTTAATCTTCACATATAAATTTATGGGTGTTATATTAAAATAGAAGATATAACTACACATTAAAATTTAAATGCAAGGAACATAGTCACATTAAGACTAGTAAATCACAATGCTCCATTGAAATCTAATATACAATCTGTATAGAGCACATTGTAGTTTTCCCAATTCATTTTATTATATAATTGATTTCCACGATAGTATTATGATCTAGATATTGTTGCTGTACATATTATTAATAAGGAGACTCGTGATCAGAAGTAAATAAATGAGTTGCAGAAGCCACACAGTTAATGAGCAACAGAGCTCTTAAACATTTCTATTTTTGTCTATAATTTTTCCTCCAAAATGCATTTCACTTTTTCCTATGGGAAATGCATCTGCATTCCCTGGAGCAAATGTGGCTGCTTTTGATTCTATCTTTGTTGATCTGTGGCATTGCCATTTCTTTCCACAAGTAGCATTGGTTCAGAGAAGCAGCATGCTCGTGTCTGCTTACACGAGGAGACTCACACAAGGACACAGGAGTCCTTGGAGGAAAAGATGTCTTTAGCTTTATCTCAACAGTACCCACAGGAATTTAGTTGACAGACAGGACTAAATGTCATCATTCAAAAATATTAATGACTTAGTTTCTCGAAAGGAAATGACACTCCATTCTATGTCCAGTTCACCCCCTCCAAGTACCCTGTTCTGTAAAGAGTACAGAGGAATATAGGGAAGCTATATGTCACTGTTCTGTTTGTTGGAGGGTCTATGGAAAAGAAAAGAGGGGACAGGATAAACAAAATAGTAATAGTAATCATTTTAAATAATTCCTGCAAGCTTTAGGATATAGAGATTAATCCCTAGTAGGTCTGGGGTGATTTAAAATATGGAAAATAATGTCTGAGTGTGTCAGTTAGAGGAAAGAAGTAATTTTACAATATAGGCCCTGGATCTCAGTAGAGGCAAAGAAATGTGGCTATTAGTGGAACTCTGAAATTAAAAGAGGTCAAATAGATAAATACAGAATCTAAAAGCTATAATATGGCTGTAGATCTAAAATAGAGCATCTGTTCTTTTGATCCAGCCAGTCATTCTGTTGTGTACAGTCCATCATCAGTGTCTGCTGCCAAGAAACAAACCATCCTCAAACTGTGTACTTTGAAGAAACTGCAATTCTATAAGCTTATGACTCTGTGGATCAAACATTCATTTAAGGTTCAGCTGAATTTTTGTTCTGTTTTATGTAGTCAGCAAGGATCTTTCAGGTGGTGACTGCTGGGCTGGAAAGTACGACAAGGGTGGCTGCTTGTTTGCTTTCTTGCTGCTCCTTTGTATGGACTCTATTTGTCCATGAGTCTGGTTTGTGCTTCTTCACAGAATCACGGTCAGGTAAACTAAGATTTCTTTCTTATATGAAAGCTGGCTCCAAATAGTATACCAAGTGAAGAAGGCAGAACTTTCAGATCTTTAAGGTCTTGCTTCATAAAATGAAAGTCACATTATTATCATCTACTTCTTAGATCAAATGATAAATGTTGACAAATGGTTTCTTCTTTTCTGATTCATAGCAAAGCAATTGTGATTATCTTCAGTTCACCAAACTATTCTGATTCATGAGAAACTAAGAAGCCAATCTGAAAAAGAAGCTTATTAAATATTAAAATAAGCAAACAAAATTATGAACAGATATTGTTTAATATCCATAAGGACAGATTTAACACAATGCCATGTAGTTTCCCAAATAAATGAAAGTGCTGTAAATAAACCCAATGTATAAGCTCTTGTATAATGAGCATGACTAATTGCATAAAGTAACTAGGCAAGAGAAATAATAAGAACAACAAATCTAATGTGAATATGCTACAGGCAACAAATTCTATATTATTGAATAAAGAAAATATGGGATACATAAAGAATACAGTTTACTTAGTATAAGATGCTAATTCAAAGAAAATTTCCTTTAGTTATAGACATCTATTTTTTTTCAGTTAGGCATCCTTGAGACTATAAACATGTTCAGCATTACATTTTTCTATCATCTAAAAAAGCAAAGACTTGGATCTCCTTAGTTATGACACAAGGATATAAGTCAAATACCATTATTAAGAAGAGAAATAGCTCTGACACTGTTACTCATGAGTGTGGAGGGAGAAAACAAAGCAGGAATAAAAAAAAGGAAGAAAGAGGGAGAAAGCAGATTTTGAATTTAACAATATTGGCAAGTGATATTTTCTGGAATTAAAATGTGTTGGGAATATTCACTATGGTATTTAATGTAATTTCTTTCAACCATAATAAAGTATCAAGTTAGTACCTTACAAAAACAAGCAACCTAGCTACTGGGAGACTGAGATCTGAGGATCACGGTTCAAAGCCAGCCGGGGTAGGAAAGTCCATGAGATTCTTATCTCCAATAAACCACTCGAAAATGGGAAGTGACGCTGTGGCTCAAGTTCTTTGATAAACTGGAGAGGGCAAAGGCAGGAAGTAAAATTCTGACCTGTGCCATTCTTTGCTTTAGGCTAGAGGGTTCTACAACCTCTGGATTATGTTCTTGTTCCTGTAAAAAACAAACAGACCAAGCCACCCAGGAACTATTGGGCAAGAAGTATGGAGAGGAGGTAGGATCTGTGAACAGAAGCATGGATCTTGGTAGCATCCATCTGCCTGGTTTTTTTTTGTTTGTTTTTGTTTTATAAATGCTTCTGGGTACACATTGCAAGACCCGATATACTCTGTACACCCCCATGGTGATGGATGAATTAAAGGACATTTCTTCATGTTTCTTTCAAAAGAATCCTACAGCCTGCTTGCTAGATATATACCAGAATATTATTTGGAGCACGCAAGATGGGTGCAGCAAGAAGTATCCAAGATGGGTGCAGCAAGAAGTATCCGATGCCCTTCGCTCATCCTTGGAATGTGTTCCTGCTACCTGGTGACTTCAACCACCTTTTAGGTGTTCCAAGCCAGAGGTGTTCTGTTAAAAATTAATGAAAATGAGACAACTCACAGAGAGTACTTGTCTTTTGTCTCCCCATCTTCACACAGGTGTAAAGGAATATCTGAAGGTCATTTAAGAGGTAGAAATGGGTATGAGCAAGCAGCCCTGCACAGGATGAATGAACAAAGAAGTAAATGTTAATTGCCTTGGGCAATGGGAGGGGAAAGTTTCACAGGCACTTGGAATACTGGTTGCTATCAGCATCAAAATGCTACATAGTCTGTCAACAGATACTCCTTTCCAGCTACTTCCTCTGTGAGCCAGTGATAAGTTCTCTGTTTTCTTGCTTCAAGCAGGAAAGCATTGCACAACAATGTTGCTGCTCCACTCTGGGCACATCTGATCAAGCCATTTCCAGTCTTTTTGGATTCCAGCGTTCCCTCAGAGGGCATACAGGGTTTTCCTCATATGGATATATTGATGAGTCACTCTGCTTTGGAGTAGAAAACTAAGAACAGAATTAGGGTAATGCACCTAGTCTTATAGGTATGGAGGACATATAAATTGTTCCATGGAAGTCAGAAAAGCTGGGATGGTGGTATGGGTGTATCAATTAATGGCTGGTGATTTTTTTGTTCTTATTTTATTTGTTTTTTTTATTTTATTGTCCAGGTGATGTATAGAGGCGTTAGAGTTACATAAATTAGTGATTACATGTCTTGTCTAACTTGTTACCCCCTCCTGCATTTTTCTCCCTCTTTCCCCAACTCAGTCCCACCCTCCAAGTTGTACAGTTCATTTCCAACATATTGTCTTGTGAGTATTGCTGTTACATAAGTTCCTACTTTGTCTTTTGTCTCGCTTGGTTTTAAGCAAACACTTCAGGGTCCAAATTGCCCACATCTGATTGTGAATGTGTATAAGAGGAATCCTGTGTCAACCCTGTGGCCCAGTGTCTACCACAGGAATCAGTTTCTGGAGCAGAACTCGAGGCATCTCTTCGTGAATTAAGCATTGTAGCGCAGGATAGTACCCCTACTTAGGCCAAGCCCATACTAAACTGAATGAGGAAGATAGCTAGAAATATTTTCCAATATTCCCCTTGCTTTTCCCCTGTTCCACTCATTGGACATGTATGTAGTAATAGACAATGTCAAATGGAAAAGATAAAAGTATGAATCAGAGCTGATGCCTGCCTGCCCTCAAAGAGTTTTAGATCTAGTTGAAGAGTTCCTAGTGCAGGAGATAGTCAAAGGCTCATATTCCTCCTACCTTCTCTTTTACTTTGATTGCTTTTTCATCCAGGTAACCTTTCCTTCCTGTACTTGTTTTACGGCTGTTTTCTTTCTCTCTTCAAGCCTACGACTTCTATGGGTGATCATTCAATTCTATTGTCAAGGACAAAATAAGATTGCTATCGAAAAATTTCTCTTGTCATTTATATATTTCCATTTCCCAATAGAGACTGATGCATGACTAGAAATAGAATATACTGGACAATTTGGAGAGTAGGTTTGGACACCTTGTGCAGCCACTACTTTATATTTTTATCATCGAACTGATATTTTGGGAGTTCCTGCTGTGACTTCTGTACATTTATAAAGAGAGTGTATCTTGCAAGGCAAAGTGCCCTCCTGGTGCAGCGATTTATATTCAAAAGTGGGTACAGATGACCAAAGAACTATATGGTATCTGTCAGTATAGTAAGAACTATATAGATAAGTAAAGTAGGGTAATGGATTAGAGATCTCTAGCAGAAGACAGGATGCTCTAATTGATTAGAGTTCTCTCTGTGAGCAAGGGATTAGACACTGGTAGCAGACCTTGGTAAGGCAAAAGGGATGGCAAAGACACTAAGATGTAAAGATGGCAAAGATCAAGGTCAGAACTACTTGATAGGCATAGAAATCAGCTAGGTAGATAAGATGATTAGTACAGAAGAGGACATAGGAGAAGAAGCAGGACCTTTTGTGATGTGGCCAAAATTTTGCTTTTTATTCTGAATGAGAGGAGAAACCATTAAGGAATGGAGTTTGAACAGGAGCATGAAGGAGCATAGCTAGCTCTAAAAAATTCCTGTGACTACACTGTAGAAAATTATACTATGGGAGGAGAAGAATGAAAGGGGTTACATACAAAAGTCTGTTTGAGAAGGCTGAAATCAGGGCAGTAGATATAAAACTGAAAAGATGAGATTGAATTTGGGGATATATTTTTAAAGCAGAGGTCATAGCAGAAGTCCACACTAGTATTCTGGACCAAGTGAGCTGTCAAAAGTTATTTCAATAATCACATTCAAAGCAGAGACATGAAAGTAAAGGAAAGACATCTAACAAGGTGCCTATGGCCTGTAATCCTTAGAGGCAGGCAATTCTGTGAGTCTTCAATTAACCAATAAAAACCTGATAGTAGATCTGTGACTCAAGTGTTAGAATGATAGTCTTGGGAACGTACTAAAGGTAGTGCCCAGGTTCTGAGATCAAGCCCCAGTACTTAAACAAAACACAAAATAACAATAAAAAATAAAACTGAGATATCTTTATCTATTGTTAATCAGAAAATATTACTCCAAAACAATGCAATTAATATCAGAACATGAAAGGAGTCAAAGATCAGAGTCCTACAAATGGTTATTGGATTCTGATTTTGCAGGTTAAAAAAATTAACAGAGAGAGAGAGAGAGAGAGAGAGAGAGAGAGAAAGAGAGAGAGAGAGAGAGAGATTGCCAGTGGTTTACCTATGTAATCCTAGCTACTACCAAACTCAGGAAGCTGAGATCTGAGTATCCTGGTTTGAAGCCTATTGCGATAGGAAAGTCCATGAGAATGTCCAATTAACCTCCAAAAAGTCAGAAGTAGAGCTGTGAGTGAAGTGGTACAGGCCTACCTTTGAGTGAAAAAGCTAAGGAACAGTACACAGAAGAGGAGGAGGAAGTGGAGGTATGAGTGGTGTTTAATCGTTCTTTGTTATGAAAGATAGGATCCTATGATATTCTCATGACTGAAAGGAAGTGAACTCCTACAGTGTGTTCAGAAGTGTTGATATTTCTCTAAATGATATTTAAATAAGCAAAGGATTGTGGTAAAAAATCAAGCCAAAGAAATTCAGTGACCACAGACCCATAAACATACACTGTACTGTAGGAGTATTTTGGAACAAAGGCTTCCAACTGGAGCAAGTTGGAGCTCTCTAAAAGAGGAGTCTGTGTGCTAGCTTAGTTCCAAGCAGAAATAAGCCTTTTATGCCTCTGCCTTGGGAGCTACCTCCTGCTCACAGCTCAGCGACCCTGCTCTGGCCACGCCCTCCTAGGCTAATACTCCCGCTACACAACCGGTCCCGTCCTAGCCACGCCCCCACGTTGTCCCAGCACCATCCCGAGCCACTCCCTTCTCGTCGAGCTGCGCCGGCGCGCTGGCCACCTGAATGACCTTGGAGGCGGTGCTTGCGCAGCTGCCCATACCCCCGCCTTGCACTGTCCCAGCCTTTGGTCTCCGCGCGCCTCTGCGGACACGCACTTCCTGCAAGGCCTTGGCGTGCACTTTAGCCGAGCCGAACTAAGTCGAGCCCTAGCGATCACTTCGCCATGGTGGACGAATTGGTGCTGCTGCTACACGCACTCCTGGTGAGACACCGAGCCCTGAGCATCGAGAACAGCCAGCTTATGGAACAACTGCGGCTGCTGGTTTGCGAGAGGGCAACTCTGCTGCGCCAGGTACGTCCGCCGAGCTGCCCGGTGCCCTTTCCCGAGACGTTTAACGGCGAGAGTTCCCGGCTCCCCGAGTTCATTGTGCAGACGGCCTCTTACATGCTTGTGAACGAGAACCGGTTCTGCAACGACGCGATGAAGGTGGCCTTCCTGATCAGCCTTCTCACCGGGGAAGCCGAGGAGTGGGTGGTGCCCTACATCGAGATGGATAGCCCCATCCTAGGTGATTACCGGGCCTTTCTCGATGAGATGAAGCAGTGTTTTGGCTGGGATGACGATGAAGATGATGATGACGATGACGACTACGAAGAGGATGATTACTAGGCCTGGAACCCCTTGGGCCTAGAGGGGAGAAGGCCCTGCATGCCATCTCCCCTCCCTCCTCCCCTCCCCCCGCCCCGGAGTTGCCGCGCTCCCGCTTCTGCTGCCATCCCCTTCGCTGCCCTTCCATTCTCTCCTTCGCCCTCCTTCCTTGTAGTGCTTGTTGTTTGGTTTCAGGAATAGTGTTCCAGTTACCTGCTGCCAGGGCTGGGGTTGGGCCTGGGCTTTGATCTGCAGCTGACTGTGTCTCCATGTGTTGTCTTCAACTCTGGCCAGTGCCCCCTCCCTGCTAATCCGAACTGTGTCCTGAGCTCCAGCCACTGGCCAGATCATCCTCATCCCTGAGGATGGCACTCACCCTACAACTCATCTGCCCAGACACCTATGCTTCCACTTTCCCACCACTCATCACATCTCACCGACAGACTACAGCCTTTTGGAGATAAGGACCAAGCGAAAGATGCCTGAGTTGGCTCCATGACTTTGGACACTTATTTGGACAGCTCACCAACCCCTGAAGGGGTACATTTACAGTCTGGTTAGTTCTCTACCCACTCCCAGCGTCCTCCTCTGCCCTCCTAGAGTGCTGCAGGAGGCTAATGTGCCTGACAGCTAAAATGTTATTATTCTTTTTTTCTTATGCACTCGGTTTTGCACAACGATTGTGTTTTCTTTCAAAATTGTAGCAGTCTCACCGATGTGAGCATTTGGACACAAAATATTGTAAACAAAACAAGCAGAGAAACAAGAATAGGCTCTCAGCCCAGCTCCTCAATACTACCTTGAAAAACATTGGCATTCTTTTCAATAAATATCAAGCACTACAAAAAGTACAAAGAATTGCCTCTTAATGGTTCAATGCTATCATTGCCCACCTACCCACTTACTTGTGGCAACCCAGTTCAATCCCAGTAATTCCCATTGTGTCTGGATTTCAGAGGACCATGACCACGGGAGTGGGGAGGGGTGGGGGGGTTAAATAAGAATTCTGATGCTCTTCTCACCTAGGTGTTTCTTAACCCCTAGGTACAGGGGATGTCCTCTGGACCTCCATGGGTAAGGGGTGTCTGAAGAAGTTACTTATCACTCTGACCCAGGTCATTTGAGGTAATGAAAGTGACACTGCTTTAATAGGTACACTCATATCCCTACCCGTATTTAAGTCCCTATTCCCCCCAAATTTTGGTTTCCATAATACTGAAAGGGAAGTGCTGTGCATAGTCCATACTGCCTGTGGGCTGCGGGTTCAAGCACCCACGAACCAAACTTGTCAACTGACAAATGCTTAAACTACTATTCATTTGTATCCTTAACTTGTACCCCCATAATCAATGTAGCCTGAACTTAATATTTCATCTTCCTTGAGCAGATGTCTGGGCATCCTTTGAATCCCTGCTCACTCATGTGCCCCGGATTTCTGTCTATAGCAATTGACAAGCTGCTTCCTTATCTCTTGGACCTCCTGTTCTCAGGGATATGCTAAGGTCCACCTGGGCAAGGAAAATTCAAAAGCAGTGGAGGGTGGGTGCTGAGCATATGTTACCTTTATGAATCTGCTAATGTCTGGTTAAGTCACTGAAGTGTTTAAGTCAGAAAAGCTTGTCTGGGGATTTGTGGGAGTATCTGGAAGCCAGGAATATGGAAATGGATTTGAAGTTAAAGAGTTTCCATATCTACCTCAATGTCCTCATTTTGTCATTTCTAGAGCTAATCCTATTCAATGTCCTCTAAGTAACCACAATATACATTTCCTTACAGCTGAAGCTTTTTTTTTTTAAGGCAAGTATTCTTTCCTTGGTATTAGAGGATCTCACAGTATGGGTTATCATATTAGTAACCTCACAGGTGTCAATTAAATGAGATCCTATACATGAGGCATTTAGAATTATTTGCTGCATTTTAAGCACCCACTACCCATCAAGGTTTGGCAAGCAAAGACTCAGGAAGCCCATCTCTAGCTATGAGCTTGGTGTTAGTAAGAAGATGTCACAAATGAGCAGGCGCAAAGCAGAAAGAAGAAATTAGAGTATGGCAAGATCCCATTTATTCTTTTGGCCCTAACAAGAAGCCAGGAAGAAAATCATCTTACTTGTTGAATAAACAAAACGGACAGTATCATTTTCTGGGCTTAGATTCTAGAGGGATGTGGATGAGTGGAGGTGGGTATGATGTATCAAAGATGCTGAGGCCTGGGTGGAAATGAGATCTGGGGCTCATTAGGAAATCACTTTCTCTAAAGCCCAATAATGATCATTGTGATTTGGAATCTTAATCAATTCTCTCATCCAGAAAAACATATAAAGGAAAAGTGATGGGCTAAATCTGAGACATAATATGTATGAGGCAATATAATCACAAGATATTCATTACTAAACAGGGGATGGACATCAGAAGGTAATGACCAAGAAATAAAAGCTAGGTAAAGGACACAGAGTAAAAACAAGCATTTCATCTGCAATTCAGCATGTCCAGGTACACTGAGAGGAGCCACTAGTGAGTGCAATATGTCCTTACCCCTATAGTCATTACTATACTCTTATAGTACCTCTGACCGAAATTGTGATGATAAGTAGTAGATCAGAGCCAGGAAGAGAATGAGGTCTTGATTATATCTGGGAGTGGCCCTCTAGATAGAAATTGAGAAGCTCCAAGACCTATTGTCCCTCACCTCAGTCAAGAAGGCACATACTCTGTGGGGAAAGGAAGGGATCCAGAATTAGTGTAAATGACGTTACAGCAGTACCTGTGTAGATCTGTGTAGGCCAAGAAGTTTCATGACCTGAAATGTCCACTTCTGAGCATGTGTCCATATGCACATGAGGGGGTTGCCGGGATGGTATGTACATGTATTCATGCACATGTGCCTATGTCAGGTGATCTACTCCGTGGGTCCTGGAAGAAGAGCTTATGCTGTGAGCTGCAGTAAGGTTATTGTGAAACTGTTTACCTGGAGGGCAGATTCCAGGATAAAAGCAGATACTGGCCAGGAGTTTAAACACTTAGAGGAAAAAAATCATAAAAATGTCAAAAGTGCAGCTGTAAAAGAAAAAGTAGAAGTGATAAGCATTTCTAAAGATAAAGGAATTTCTTGGACCAAAAAAAAAACTATTAAAGAAATGTAGGAATGCTGAAATTACAAATATGAACAGAAGACTCCTGAATTTTGATCTTGGCATACTAGTAGTAAAATGGTTACTATATTTGAAAGGATCATTGAAATTTTACTGTCATTAAATCATGGCAAATCTACCAAAAAATTTTTGAATAATTTTATTTGAATTAGATAAGCACTGTTATTCATTAATTCCAGGTTACCATGTTTTGCAAAATAGTATATAAGGCTAGCTATTCTTTATGCACATTTTATATCCTATTATTTGCCTAAATCCCCTGCAACTTGAAAGTATGCAGGATAGAAGGAGAAGTCTTAAACTAATAGTATATTTACATTAAAAAATGAGGTGTTAGGCTGGGAAGGTGGCTCAGTGGTAGAGCGCTTGCCTTGCATGCAAGAGGCCCTGGGTTTGATTCCTCAGCACCACATAAGCAAAAAGAAAAAAGCCAGAAGTGGCGCTGTGGCTCAAGTGGTAGAGCAAGCACTAGCCTTGAGCTGAAGAGCTGAGGGACAGCGCCCAGGCCCAGAGTTCAGGCCCCACAATTGGATTCCCTCCCCCCCAAAAAATTAGGTCTTGGGGCTGGGAAGGCGGCTCATTGGTAGAGCGCTTGCCTTGCATGCATGAGGCCCTGGGTTCGATTCCCCAGCACCATATAAACAAAAAGGAAAAAAAGCTGGAAGTGGCGCTGTCGCTCAAGTGGTAGAGTGCTAGCCTTGAGCTGAAGAGCTGAGGGACAGCACCCAGGCCCAGAGTTCAGGCCCCACGACCAGACCCCCCCAAAAAATGAGGTCTTAACCCAGAAGCCCAAAAGAAATATACTACTAGTAAATTTAGAAACAGAAATCTGGAGGACTGCTGTTCAAAGCCAGCCCAGGCAGAAAAGTTTACAGCCTAGGGAGATATGGGTCAAGTGGCACAGATCCAGCTGCAAGCCAACAAGCTAAATGAAAACTAGAGACCTGGAGTTCAAGCTACAATATAAACATGGGGGCGCATGCGTACTGTCACACACACGCTCACACACACACACACACACATACACACACACACACAAACACAAGCACATGCATGAACTTCAAAAATGTTCCTTAGATCATCAACTCAGTTAAAACAAAACTTTTAAAGCAAGAATTTCCTTAGTGCTGGAGTTGAATAACTATGTGAGTAATGTTTGTTATTTCATGTGAAATAAGGATTTCAATAAATACTGTTAAAAGCATAGGATAGAGTCTGCATTACTGACTCTTAGTCCCCTTACTTTGAACAGTACCTTCTTTGTTGCTTTCACAGTGCTGGTAAACCTATACCATTCAGAGTGGAAATCTGATCTTTTCCCTTGCATTCTTTTCTCCTGACTGAAAAGCCTGTTAGGTTTGTTTTGTTTTGTTTTGTCTTCATTCTATTTTCTTAAGACAAGGTTTTCGTTTGTTTTTAAACCCTGACATGGGTCATATCATGCTTGAAGAAATTATGAACACCACATGAACATTTGCTGATGAATCAGAGGTGTACTGTGGAAGAGTTAGTATTTCCAAATAGCCAGATAGAGCTCCATTTGTATGTTTCCCTTTATCCCTTCAGAGCCTGCTATCTGAGTTATCATCAATTAACTAATTTATTTTTCTTATGATTCAATCTACAATATGTGCATGCTGCTTCTCTATTCCAAAATGACCAATGATTTCATCAACAAACTGCAATATTTATTTTCAATATTTAATAGAATGTATTATTCTAATTTAGCTAATGTCCCTAAACTGTTTAATTAAAATGGACAGTTTAATCATGTCGATAAACAAGCTGCAAAACCATCAAAAGGCTGTTCATGTACTTATATTTTTCCATGTACTTATCTTTAAACATGTAACTTAAGCAAAAAGTATCCGAAGAAGAAAATTAAGGAAATTATAGTTCAATGGTAACGAATTGCTCTATTTTTGATTTATCTGTTTGCTAGACACTTATAATTTTATTGCCACATAGGACTTGTAGAAACTGCACATTTGAATGTGCATATTAAAATTTTAAGTATATAATATCCTGATATACTATAATAACTGCTAATGTCTGTTTATGTTGATTTCCTTTATTTGCCCTCCACTTTCAAGTTTTCTCAGACTTTTACCCTGTTTTGATTATTTCCATTTCAATTTGCTTATATTTATTAATATTGTTGTTTATTTCCTTTAATTTTTTTATCTCCTTTCCACTTAGGCTTTCTATTAAATTACAATTTTGTTTATTTTTCCTCTAATTCTTTGTCAAATACTGCCAGTTCCTACTTAGTTTCTAATGGCACCTGAATAGTGTGCTCTCTATCTTTTCTTTTTTCTCTTATTGTCCAGCTGTTATCTCCCTTCCTTCTCCCTTCCTTCCTCCCTTCTTTCCTTCCTTGCTTTTGTTTTTGTATGCTAGTACATCAGCTTAAACTCAGGACCTCACACTTTATTGGTTTTATTGGCTCCTGGATGGCACTCAGCTTCCATACCTCCACTTCCAGCTTTTTGCTGACTATTAGATATGGAATCTCATGAAGTACTCTACCCAGGCATCTTCCAGCCCCAGGCTGCCAAGTCTCAGCCTCCCGAGTCACTAGGATTACAGAATATGTTCAACTAGTACTCCAAGATTTCCTTATGTTTTAAACATGAGTGTTGATAATATGCTCTTATTGTATTGTAGCACATCATACTATATGCTATGCTATATGTGTATAACATATATAATATATATAATTACCATTTCACAGCATATGATGTGATAGTATGATGATGTAATTGGTCATATTTACTTATATCCTGGCAACGTTTTTCTAGGGAGTGTGATTTCCCATTTTCCTTCTTCCTTCTCTATGGGAATGATCATGGAAAGCCTCCAGGATTTTATGTACTTCCTAGTAATGTTATGCTTCCTCAGTCAGCTCTTTCAGTCCAGTTCCCAATGGCATTTCCTCTGGCACAAATGACTTAATGCTGTTGTCCTGTACATGGCATTCTTCTTGTTTTCCAGACATGAAATTGGTCTCACAAAAAATCTTCCCTCTGGGCCTTTTTAACATTTCACGGGTCATTTCAATAACTCTTTTTTTTGTCTTATTATGCCTGGATATACCTGGATGGTTTCTGACTCTATTTTCTGAGGTTACATCCTGTAATTTCTGTTTCTACCTCTACTGTTCAGTAGTTTTGATGTCCAAGTCAAATTAGATGGGCAATGTTCCTGGGAATTATGGTAATAACTTTTAAAAGGAATTGAATGAGACTGGATCCACGGTGGGGAGGAAGAACCTAAAATAAAAATGAAAATATATCAGTATTTTAGATTATTTTCTCACTACAACAGTGCCCATGTGTGTGTGTGTGTGTGTGTTTCCTGGTTTTGGTTTGAGATCTTTTTATCACCTTGTGTAAAAGGAAGAAAGGTGGGATGGGTTTATCTGTGAAGAAGGGAAGTTGCATATATATGAGACCTGATTAGCATATCTGTTGAAAAAAATCTCTAATTCCTCTGAATACAGTAGAGCAGTTCAATTACAATGTAAAATGGAACCTTAGAAGAGATAGAAAAAGTGGGCATGGGGACATAGATCTGTAATTACAGAGCTACTTGAGAAAGAGAATGGAGGCAGAAGCAAAAGGCTTGCAATTTGGACCCCAATCTAGATGACAGAGCAAGAACACACCTCAAAAATAATACCAAAAGAAGAAGAAAAAAAGAAGGAATAGACAGATGTATGTGGAAAGACTGCTCTGTTGTTACTTGAGACTTGTTATTCATACAAAGGTTAAATCCATTAAGATTGAATAACAATCAGAAAGACTCTGCCATACAGTTGTTCTGGCAACCTCATACAACTTAATTCACTTCCCTGACCCTAATATTTATATCACACAAATAATTTTAACTTAGAATTAATACGAGAAAAAATTACTTAGTGTTGCTGTTCACACAGTGAAACCCAGGAACGCAGTGTCTGGTAGGCAGAAAGGAACCATACCACGCGGGTATAGGCAAAGTTTATTAAAACATCATATGTTTATATATAGCATAGGGGCATAGAAGAAAGTCTGTGGTCACGGGACAATAATGGGACAGAATTTTGACCTTAAGAAATTTGGGGAGAGCTGGGCACCGGTGGCTCACACCTGAAATCCTAGCTACTCAGGAAGCATGCCAACTTGCACCTTCATGGTACACAGGAATTCAGATGGGATCACGCGAGTTAATGCCTCCAACGACGTAGTATCTTGTCTGCTAGGTAGCATCACCAAATTTATGTAATTATTCATCACTTAACGATGGGGTTATATTCTGAGACATGACTCACCAGGTAATTTTGTCCCTGTGTAAATGTTCAAGTGTATTTACAAAATCGTAGATGATGTAAATCTTCTATTGTATGTATGGCATACATATGGAGTATATGCCATATACCCTATCACTGTAGGGCCATGGTGAACAAAACAGCATAGAATTCAGTCAGGAAGAAGTGAAAATAATTCACTCAGATGAGGTAAATAAATACAAGATGTATGAGGCTGCTACTGAAATACAAGCCATGCTGATTTACAGCACACTTTTTATTTTTATAAATGGAAGAAGTATACTTTAAGAGTAAAAGGGATGAAATATAGTTAGCTAATGCCATCCACCAATTGTGAGCCTCTTCAGGGAATAAACTGGGGACAGGATGGGTGATGGTGAAAAGCACTGAGGGTTCAATAGCAAAAAAAGCAATATGTTTTTCTGTTTTTTTTTTATTGTGAAAATACCGTTCAGAGGGTTTACAACCCACATAGTTTTAAAAATTGAAAAATTTGAAAAGTAGGAGAGCTAGAAAGATAACTCCAAAAAATGAAATATCCAGTGTGGAATATGTGCATCTGCCCAGGTTACAGAAAAAAAGGAGAATCCCATTTAAAAAAAAGTGGACTACAGTTTCAGTTGTGAACAGCCAGACTCTTAAAAAATAACACTTAGGGGCTGGGAAGGTGGCTCAGTGGTAGAGCGCTTGCCTTGCATGCTCAAGGCCCTGGGTTCGATTCCTCAGCACCACATAAGCAAAAAGAAAAAAGCCGGAAGTGGCGCTGTGGCTCAAGTGGTAGAGCACTAGCCTTGAGCTGAAGAGCTGAGGGACAGCACCCAGGCCCAGAGTTCAGGCCCCACAACCGGACCCAAAAACAAAAAAGAAAGAAAGAAAGAAAGAAAATAACCAGTTCAAATGGCCATTATCAAGAAAACAAATAATAACAGATGCTGGTGTGGATTTGGCCAAAATGGAATGCTACTACACTGTTAATGCTAGTACACTGTTGGTAGGAATGTAAGATGGTTCAACCACTTTGGAAAGCAGTTTGGAGTTTCCTTAAAAGACTAAACATAGAACTTCCCTATGATCCAGCAATCCTACTCCTGGACATTTATCCAAATGATCAAAAGCAAGGCCACACTAAATCTACCAGCACAACTATGTTTGTTGCAGCTTTATTTACCATACCTAAGATGTGGAACCAATCTAAATGCCTCTAAATAGATGAATGGATCAAGAAAATGTGAGATATATCTATATCTATCTATCTATATATATACATATATATATATATATGCAATGTAATTTCATGCTTCTATCAGAAGGAATGAATGACATCGCCCCTTTTGTAAGGAAATGGAAAGATTTGGAAAAAAACTCATACTAAGTGAAGAAAACCAGCCCAAAAGAAGCATAGGCTCCATGGTTTCCCTCATTTGTAATAATTAGTATATATCTATGATAGTCCTGGCAGAGAATAATAATAGCCCAATAGCTATGTGTATATGACAATACAAAAGGATGCCAATTGAAATGAATTCCAAGACAAGGAAACAAGAGGTCTCTTTTTTGTTTGTAAACCTTGTCACCAATGTACTTTTTCTAGTTCTTTCTTTTTATTATATTTCATTTTTCTTTTTCCATTGGGTTATCCCTGGCAATCACTGTCTTTGATTCTGGTACCCTGCAACTTATATATACATTTATCTGATTTGGGGAAGGGAAGAGGAATAACAAAACGATGAAACAAAGACAAAGGATTACCCATTGCAAAAACAATACTGACAAGACACTATGTCAGAAATAAACTTTACAACTTCAGCGGGGCGGGGGGGAGGCGGGGGGACGTGGAAGGGAAGGGATAATGGGAGAAAAAGAACATAGGAGTGGGTAACAATGCTCTATAGGAAATGTAGTCATTACCTTACTCATATAACTGTAACCCCTCTGCACAGCACGTTTACAATAACATAAAAATTTTTAAAAATGACTAAAACAAGCAATAGGACATATGATATATATTTTTCTATTCTTGGTTTTCTTTATTTGTGTGATTTTTCTGTAGTGAACTTTGCTTTTCAATTCTATTTACTTACTTTTTTCCATTTAATATAGAATGTCTTTGCTATTTTCTGAAACAGCCATTGTGCACAAGCTACTGGGGGCTTGGAATCTCCCTATCTAAGACACCTGCACATGAGTCAATACAACAAACATTTTTTCATGGCACTGCTTGGGGCTGAACTCAGGACCTTGTGTTCACTAGGAAAGCATTGTCCTTGTGCCTTATTTCCAGTCTAACATTTGGCTTAACACTGAAACTTTAATCGTCTTCTTCATTTTCCTCCCTCCCCATAATAAGTACTCGAGACAGGAAACAATTCCTGGTCTCATTCAAAAGTGTCAGTGCCAGTATTCATTTGAATATTCATATGCATCATAAATACATCATGAAATAGTAAATTGGTTACATTTGAAGTACTAGCTTCCTATGGCTACTGAAAAGCAAACTATAACTGTAGATTACAGTTTGGATATGAATTTTTTCCCATAAAGGTTTTTGTATTGATTCCCAGATCTCCAGCTAGTGGCACTATTTTAGGAAGATTTGGAAACATTGAGAAGTGGGATGTAGATAGGAAAAAAAAGTAGTCACTACTGTGAAAGTGTGTACATGGGGTTGTGTCATGTTCTAGCACTCTCACTCCCTCCCTCCCTCTCTCTTTCCCTCCTTCCTTCATTACCTCACTCTCTTTTGTTTCTCTCCCCTTCCTAGTACTGCTTTGATTGACTGAAACTTTTGCAACGGTGAGCAGAAATAATTTTTTCCTCGCTCAAATTATTGATATCTGGCATTTTGTCAAAGTGCTAAAAGTCTGATTAACGCACTGTGTGACTTATTTCTTTTATTAGCATCAGTTAGCTGTACAAGGGAGTTTTATTTCAACATGTCCATTCATGTATATGATGTACCTTGCTCAGAATTACCCCTTCCATCACTCCCTCCCCTCTATCCTATTACTATAGTGTAAGGACTAAATTGGTCATTTGTGCTACACACATTTGTGCTATTGTCTATTACTTTAACTTGGCTTTTTGCATAATAGTGACTGTATAACTTTCTCTATAGGAGCATTTTTATTGTTATTTATTAAGCAGGAATTTCTTCTTTGTGTTCTTTGCCCAATGTTGTTGTGTTCATCTTATTTTCAAAATCTTGACCTTAATCTCCTTGTTTACCAAATAATTTCTGACAGCTGGTCCTTGAAAGTCTATTTTAGTTTATACTTCATCTTGAAAGCAGAGCCATTTTAGTGAAAAAGCCTGAACCTCTGAAAGTCTGATAACAAAGTATGGCATTGATGTTTAGGAAATAGATATTTTACACTTAAAAATCCTTTCATTGTTAGGTAACAATATTTTACATATCCTCAAATCATTGGTGTTTCACTGTTAGAAGAACAGTATACGTAAAATGTGTCTTAAAGTGGAATAGATACCTCTTCAAGGCCATCCTTTTTTGTTCAGATTCAGTTGTTTGTATTTTCAAAAGAATATCAAATAATATACTTAAATCTGACAAAAGTAACTTTTACTTTCTATTATGTGCTAGATAATCACACTTCATTTTCCACTTGTAACTAGCAATGGCATTATTAATATCGTGTAGCAATAACGTACAGGAGTAATAATAGGAACAATATAGATTGAGACTAAATTTTAAAATAGTCTCTTGCTTTGAGTTTAGGTCACAGCACATCTCTGGGCAAGTGAAAACACGATGGGTTTATTGCTTCACTTTGTTTTTCCAGTTCTTGGAGGCTGTAGTAAGGCTTCTTGGAATTTTAACTAATACCTTGTTTACCTATAATCATTAACTAAATTCACTTAGAGAGTTACAGAAAAGTATAGATTTAGATTCTTCAGAGATTCCTAAAATAGATGAGATCTCTGCCCTCCTGTAGCAATTAAGACATGCTTTTATCTGAGACACATTGCTTAGAGCTCTGATTCATACAAAGAAGAAAAAAATATTTTTACTCACAGTTTCAGAAGTTTTAGCTCATGACTGGTCTATCTAGAGTTTGAAGCCTGTCATAGGGCATGGTGGGAATAGGTAGTAGAAGTTGTTCACTTTATGGAGGCCAGGATAGAGAATATTGGAAAATGTTAACAAAAATAAAACTAGAATAGATTGTATACTTAATCAATGACATTCACTTTGTATCTCCTATTTCTTTTTCTTATCACAGTAACCAAGCTTGGAGTCAGAAAGTTATCATTCCCTGACGGTGTGTTACATTAGACTCTAAAAAAATGTACTTGTCAAATAAAAGAATAAATGGACATTCAATAAACTACTTTTCTTCAGATACTACATTTTTTTAATTTTATTTTATTGTAAAGGCAATGTACAGAGTAGTTACAGGTACATAAGTAAGGTAAAGAGTACATTCTGTTCTTACCTCCTCCCTCATTTTTCTCCTACTTTTCCTTCCCCCAAACCCCCCCATGTTGTAAAGTTCATTTCCAATATAGTGTCTTGTGAGTATTTCTGTTGCATTGGTTCACCCTTTGTCCTTTGTCTCACCATTTTGTTATTCCTCTTCCCTTCTCCAAATGTATATACAAGACACAGAGTACCAAAGTCAATAAACAGTGACGACATAAAAGAAATGCAAATGAAAATTACATTGAGATTCCACCTCACCCCAGTTAGAATGGTCATTATCAAGAAAACAAATAATAGTAGATGCTAGAGTGGATGTTGCCCGAAGGGAATGCTACTACACTGTTAGTGAGAGTGTAAACTAGTTTAACCACTCTGGAAAGCAGTGTTTAGATATCTCAAAAGACTAAACATAGAGCTCCCCTATGAACCAGCAATCCCACTCCTGGGCATTTACCCAAATGATCACAAGAGTTGCTTTTGGGCTGCATCCTTTCCAACATTTGTTGTTTGTTTTCTTGATAATAACAATTCTAACTGGGGTCTTGTGGAATCTTAGTGTTGTTTTGATTCGCAGGGATGTTGACCATTCCTTCATGTGTCTTTTGACCATTTTTACTTCTTTTTCTAAGAAATCTCTCTTTAAGTCATTAGCCCATTTATTCAAAGGATTGTTGTTTCTTTGAGAGTTTAATTTTGAGGTCTCTAAATATATTCTGGATATTAGGCCCTGTATGATAGATAGCTGGTAAAAAATCTTCTCCCACTCATCAGTCTTTCTATTTAGCTTGTTAGCTATGTCCTTTGCCATGCAGAAACTTTTAAATTTGATGTAATTGCATTTATCGTCTTCTTTGATTTGTTGTTTTCCTGGGATTTTTTATTTAGAAAGCTTTGGGAGGGAAGGGATGGTAGGGGAAAAACAAAGGAGGAGGCAACAATGCTCAATAGGAAATGTACTCATTACCTTGCTCATGTAACCATAACTTCTTTGTTCAGTATTTTTACAATAAAAAATATACAAAAAAAGAAAGTTTCAACCTATGCTTAGGAACCCTAGTGTTTCCCCTACCTTTTCCTGGAAAAGTTTCATAGTTTCTGTTTTTACATTGAGATTTTTGATTCATTTTTAATTGATACTGGTAGAGGTGATATGTGAGGATCTAACTTCAATTTTCTGTATGTGAATATCCAGGTTTGCCAGCATCATTTGTTGAAGAGGCTATACTTCCAGTCTATTCTTTTGGCTCCCTTAACAAATATTAGATGGCTCTACAGCCATCAATTGTTTATTTCTAGGTATTCTGTTCTATTGGTCCTCAGGCTTATTTTTGTGCCAGTACTAAGCTGTTCTCATTACTATAGCTTTGTAATAGAGATAATGTATGGTATTGTTATTCCTCCAAAACTATTCTGCCTGTTAAGGATTACTCTTGCTATTTGGGGTCTTTTGTTATAGAATTTGTGTATTGATTTCTCTATCTCCTTGAAGAACATTGGGATTTTGATTTTTATTGAAATGAATCTGTAGATTGCTTTGGGTAATATTGTTATTTTCACAATGTTAATTCTTCCAATGCAGGAGGAGCAGAACAAGTCTTTCCATTCCCTTAAACTTCATTTTCATTTTTCAAATTTTTGGAAGTATTCATAAAAGACATCCTTCACATCTTTGGTTAATGTATTTCCTAGGTATTTTGTTAGTTTTGAGGCTATTCTAAATGGGGTTGCTTTCCTGATTTCAGTCTCAGTATTCTCATCATTGACATGCAGACAAGCTACTGATTTTTGTGTGGATCTTATATCCTGCTACTTGGCCAAAGTTTTTAATCAGCTTTTGTAGTTTGGGGGAGAACACTATAGGGTCCTGTAAGTACAAGACTACGTCATTTGCAAAAGAGATAGTTTTGCTTCTTCCCACCCTTATTTGTCTCCCTTATTTGGATCCCCCTTATATTTGTCTTTTGCTTTATTGCTCTTGCTAAGAATTCCTGTACTATATTGAAGAGGAGTGAAGAGAGTGAACATCCTTGTCTCATTCTTGATTTTATGGGAAAGGGCTTTCTTGTTTCACCATTAAGTATAATACGGGCTGTAGGGTTTTGTTGTGGATGTTGGTTTTTGTTTGTCATAGGACTTGAACTCACAGCCTGCAGTCCCTGAGCTTTTTCACTCAATGCTACCACTTTACAACTTGAACCATACCTCCACTTCTAGATTTTTGTGGTGCTTAGTTTGAACCAGGCTAGGTTCAAACCATGATCCTCAGATCTCAGCCTCCTGAGTAGCTAGGATCACAGGTATGAGCCAGTAGCACTTAGCTTAAAGGAATTATCTTTAAGAGAATCCTATTCCTCCCTAGTCCACAAAAGGATGAAAGGTGCTGTGACTGAATGTTTCACAAGAACTGCCTGGTTTTTCAGTTAGGAAAAAATAGGCAAACACATTCATAGCAATGTTTAGGGAAGTATATAAATAGTCTTAACAATGTTATTCACATCCTTGAATACAGTTGTGCCTAAGGTCTGTTTGAATGGATAGTCCTGTCCATAACTGCTTCATGCTAGTATTCAAACACAGATACTATACCATGGAATCTTACTTTATATTTCAACATTCAGTACACGAACAACTTCTTATACATCCGTATGCTTGCCAGCCTTTAATGATATTGAACTTCAAACACATTAGCAATTATATGTTTATATTTAATTTGTATTTCTCTGAGGAGGAGAGGAAAAGTAATTTTCCAAGTAATTGTTATCTCTCTACTTTTGGTCTCTCACACCTTACAGTTCTTAAGTATTTGACTGTATGGTTAATCTGGTGTTAGCTATAGTCACATTGCCTCTTTGTAAAAGGGGGATACTAATGTTATAAGGATAATGTTTTTCCCTAGACACATTTGAAATTGGATTTTATTGGACTGACTTGACCACCAAAATGTACTTAGAGTACTGACATGTAAGCTTAAACTCTTAGGACTTGGAAGAGCTGAATTTTAGCTGTCATTTAGTTCTACCCAACCATTTTATCTATAAAATTTGTCTTCAAATCCTAAAATAAAAATATACCCAATAATGTTTGAACTATGCCTCCTGAGGCATCCTAATTTGTTTTGGACAGTTTTGCTGATTATAAATTTTTTTCTTGTATTGAACCAAATCTTGTCTACCATAGTTTCTACCCACTGTCTTGAGACTCAGAGAACAAATCTGCCTCTTCCTCCATGTGACAGCTTTTCTAATATGTAGTGACAGTTTCTACAATACTCCAAGTTATCTTTTCTTCACCTTAAACATGCTAGTTTCTATACAAGATCCTTGTTTGAAGTAATTTGAACTTTTTTTTAGCCATCATAGTCACTTTCTGTCTTTAAAAAGTGCATCACTGAACTAAATGCCTTAGAATAGATCGGTTTATAATTTTAATAATTGTAAGTTAATGCATAATGGTCCTTCTCATAATAGGAGGTATCCCTATTGTACATCAAGCATTAGGCCAATTACTTTGCATATATTAATTCATTTAATTCATATTACTAGAGGTTAAGCATTTTATCCTCATTTGGTGTCTAAGGGAACTTAGGCACATGAAAGCTGAGCACCTAAGGCTATTCTGAGTATAGTAGATATAGAATTAACCTATTTGAGGTATTATATTTTAATTTGTACACCCCTAAGGTAAATTTTTAAACTACTGATTGATTCCTTTAAAGTGAACTACCAATTGAAATCCCCAAATTTAATTTTAATAGGTTATTTATAAAGCACTACTTCAGTTCTTGTACTGTTAAGGTTTGAAGTCAAGCTCAAAACTGAAACAGCCTCACTTACTATATTGAAATTGATAGCCCACACTCCTGCTGAAGACCCCTCACTCATCCCATTTCTCTTCTTTGATACACTTAGCTGACTTTCTTCTTGTAATGGCTAACTTCACACTTGACACTCATCTATAGCACCAAATATTATACATTTCAAACTTAACACATGGCTGAGTTGCTTAATTTATTTTGCTTTCCTTTTCTGTTTGCATGCAGAAAAAAATCTTCCAAGGGTCAAGTCACTAGATATTGTTCCACATTTTATGAAGGTTATCTATTGCATTTTCCCTTCCTGCTGCAAAGATCAAAAGCATTTACCAACTAGTCATATGATTCATGCAACAGTGTTGTTTATGTTCTTTTCCTTTTTGTTTTCTTTTTTCTTTTTACTTCTGGGATCTATTTGAATACCGTGAATATGCCTTGCTTCAACTTCACTCTATTTTAGAAATAAATGCATGCTTTTATTTATTAGGTATATGGATATAATCCTAGCTACTCAGAAGGAAGATATCTGAGAATTGTGGTTCAAAACCAGCCTGGACAGGAAAATCTGTGAGACTATTATTACCACTTAATCACCAAAAATTCAGAGGTAGAGCTGTGGCTTAATTGGTGGAGTGCTAGCCTTGAACAAAATAAAACAAAACAAAAAGCACAGGGACAGTGCCCAGTCCCTGAGTTCAAGCCCTAGGAACAGCACAAAATAAATGGTAAATACTTTTGGCCTATGTACATTTAAAAAGCTTAGTAAAAATAACTACCTTGAACAAAATTTAGCTATACTTTTGTACTTTAAAATAAAAAATAGATTGGTATAATGGAGAAATTAAGTGATGGAGATTGACAGGGTATGGACAGGATCCCTGATTTCAAACTGATATTTTCCTCATTGTCTGACAGGGTAAATTGTGAGAAGTCAATTAATTTCTCTGGGCCATAAAATTTGTAAAATAACAAAGTGTGGGAAACCTCATGACAGCTCCAACTTCACCTTGAATTATATATAATTGTTACCCTCATGTGTGGACAAAGCACAGTATTCTGCTATGCAAATAAATGTTTGTGTTTGAACCAATCACAGTTCTCCTTCTGGCTGAAGTGTCCTGCCCCAGCCTGGGTGAAAGTGGTAGTTGTGGCAGTTACAGTAGTTGGTCTGTTGAGTCAAAGCATCTTCACAAGAGGAGCTTTTGTTTTCCCCTTCTCTTCACTAATTCAGATAAACATCTATTTAACTTCTTGATTAAGAACACTGGCTTCTATTGAAATTTATCTGCATCATCTAATTTGAAGATATAGAGATGTAGGAGGATCATGAGAGTTCCAGATCATTCTTATAGATTCAGTTTTGTCCCTTATCTTCTTCATCTCTATGTAACATTCCTTTTCAATTGCCTACCCTGCTTTGCCACTTAGAGCACAAAACAAAGAACTGACCAGTGAATCTCTATTCACTGCCTTCGCAGTTCTCCTAAGAGCATATTTCAAGCATCTCAATAGTACATTCTTCCCTCTATATCACTCCTAGTAGTTCTGATGGAATTGTGATGGTATCTTATCTCATTACATTTCTGCACAGTCTCTGGCATGTATCTGCCACTAAACTTTCCCAGAATGCCATTCTATATGCAGTTCTCTGAGCTAGAGATTTCCATCCTTCCAGTTTTTATCTTCTGACAATATTGCTGTATCAAAGCAATACATGACAACTTAGCATCACCTTTAAATTATATTTTGCACTGCAGTCTTCTTCATATTAGTTCTATGCTCTGTCATGCCTCATGGTACAGTTGGCAATTTGTAACAATGTGCGGTATTGCTGTCTTCACTAAGTAGTTTGCCATAACCAGTAAGGGACATTGGAAAACTAGAAACATAATCTAGTAAGATTATCTGGATATGTTTGCAATAGTGACATTTGAATGGTTGTCTATGCTATGCTCCCCTTTATTCCTGTTTTGCACATTTTGCAGGTGAAAACCTTGAGATGAAGAGAGGACGTTGCTATAAATAGCAAGAATATTGATTTGTTTGTAGAAAGCTACCTCCTTTCCACCATACCTTTTAACTTGCTCAATGACAATGAGTTGGTTTTATTCAGTGAAGAAAGGACTTTCCCACAAGACTGAAGAGTTGCTCACAGCAAAATCAACCTTGCCTTTTTCCAGTTGAATAACTCTAATAGGAAAATTCCCAGGAAAGGTATCATTTGGACTGGCAATGCTTTGATCAGCTCTCCCTTGAACCAATTGGTATAACTAGACGGATGTCATATTATCAATGTACTGTACCAATTTAGCAACCCTTGCCCTATTTCCACGAGCAGAAGCCAAGTAGTAAATCATCATCCTCATGAATCCACGAAATGGAAATTTTTCAGACAAGAAAGAACAGGGAAAATGAGAATCTGTGCTGAGTGTTTACCAGAATAACATATACAAGCTGACTTGTTTTTACAAGTAAAATTTTTGTTACTGTTTCTGTAATTAAACTTATCAAATTTGTAAATCTATTTTAAACACTGTGGCCAAAAAGTAACATAAAAGCATTATTTTATTGATATAAATATGTATTATCAAGAATCCCTTTCAAACTCCATCTTTCTTTCTGCTTAGTCTTAGAAGATATCTCAATGTCATAATTTTTTATTTGAAATGGGAACTTTTATGCAAACTTCCTCTTATTAAGAGATACTAGACTATGTTACGGGGTAGGATAGGGTCCACACTTACAGATGTTCAATATATATAGAATACATTAGAGCAATGAAGAGCTGACAATTTATTTGCTACTTTTAGATAGATTTATTTGGTCAGCCTGGTAGTAACTCTCAGAAATGGTCTTCCCATGTACCAGAAAATGGAGATAACACTCTAGGGTTTAAGCTAATCTCTTGTGAGATATGTTTTCTCCTTTCATTTAAGAGCTGCTATTTTGCTTGGCCTCAAATACGATAGAAAAATCAGGGCTTAGAGGGGAAAAAAAAAACAATCAAAAGAAAGCCAAAAGCACTCAACTTCTCTGTTTTTTTTTTAACAATCTGGTCTTGGCATGCACCCAACAATAAAGGCCAATATACTCTTCAGTTAGTTGACCACATTTTCTGAGCAAAGTAAAACGAAATTTCAATCTTAAGAATTTAGCTGCAATTGTGCATATAACAAATAAAACTAGATATGCATGTTGGTTCTATAAAGACTGCTTTAAGTATAATTTTAAATGAGAAATTCATACAAATAAAAAGGAAAAAATATGGCAGCTACAGAAACTGAGTAATTTTTTACATAACTTCTTATCACATTTTCAAAAGAAACTACTGCAGAAAATTGATAAATCATACGATTCCATTTCCAAGTCCCTAGACTCACAGAGAAAGTAAGATGGATACAGTGAAAGTAAAATTAAAATTTGAATTACCATTAACTTTTAATTAATCAACTTAGCTACCTACCTCTAAAACCACAATAGCACTCTATGGAAGCCTATTTTTGATGGACAAATGCAAGACAAAAACCTGTGAGTTCCTTCTGTTTTGAAGAGCCTTTTTAATCTCAGAGCAGATCAGTGGCAAAAGGGGAGTTGTGACTTGACTGGAACATTAGTAGGAACTAAGGACAAAATCATTTAAGATAGCAGTAGTTTTCCCCAGAGTTCTGATGGATTTCTCTCAGACACAAAAATTATATACAAATGCATTGGCATATTCTTTCATAAGTGTTTAATGTTGGAACTACAAGGGATCCTAGAACTCACCAAGTCTAAGGCTAGGATCCTATAGATTTGCTCTTTTTTTCAAAGGTAGAACACTGAAACTACTAAGAAAGAGTAAGGACTGAAGAAAGAGTAAGGACTTAAAGGAGTAGCTTTTCAAAGCAAAAATCTTACTTTCTGTGATAACGTCAACATTATCAACTTTCCTCATTCAAGTTAGTAAATTGTTCTTGAGATATCACTACTCTTCTTTTCTTTTTTATTTTAGTTTATTTTCATTTTGCTTTTTTTCAAGTTTTAGTAAAATCCTTTATTTCACAAAAGAATCACAATTTGTCTCAAAAAGGAGGAAAATGAAGGTAGTTTTATTTTATTTCATTTCATTTCATTTTTTGTTGCTTGTGGAGCCTGAACTCTGGGCCTGGGAACTAACTGTCCCTCAGCTCTTCAGCTCAAGGCTAGCACCCTACCACTTGAGCCACAGCACCACTTCCGGCTTTTTCTGCTTATGTGGTGCTAGAGAATCGAACCCAGGGCCTCATGCATGCAAAGCAAGCACTCTACCATTGAGCCACCTTCCCAGCCTATTAGTTTTATTTTTTTTATTACTTCTTCTTTGGCTAGGAGAATGAAGATAGAGTCCTTTCTAGAGATGGGGTACAATAAAATCAAGAACACCTGAGAAATGCTGGAAGCAAAGCACAAATTCAAAGATAATAAATAGGAATTCACCTGCTGAATTTTTCCTTTGGTCTTGGAGATAGATTCACTAGGATGTCTTGTATAAGATTACAACTGTAGGGTAATAGCAAGAAAACTAGTAAGTGTAACAAACTTCAGAACACTGGCTATGACATGTAATCATAAGCAAGTCAGCTGACCTTTCTCCTCCAGCTTTTTCTGTTGTAACATAGCAAGGATTGTTGAAAGTGAAAAGCATTATATTTATTAAAATAGATAATATGTATGGAAGTAAATCTTAGATAATAGGCATGTAAAATCTATTTCTTATTACAACTATTTCCAGTGTGAGTGAATCAGATAGAATGGTTCCTTTAGACATTTTAATGTTGGTTTCCTGGGCAGATCGCACAATTCAGTAGTGATGTGGATGTTTAGAAGCTTCATGTATGTTTTTTTCTTTCTTTTTTGATGTTATTGAGGGTTGAACTCACAAACTTGCATATGCTAGAGAGGCAATCTAACACTTTAGCTACAGACTTAGTCCTTTATACATTCATTACTTTTTTACCTAGATTGTGATCTACCTATTTATGCTTCTCACATAGTTAAGATGACAGGCATGCCCCATCACACACAGAACTATTGATTGAAATAAGCTCTCTCATTTATGCTTGGGATGATACTTAGAAATTTTCTAGTATCCAGGATCAGGAACCTACTCAACTTTCCATTGCCTCAGTTTACCCACCACCAATGAAAGACTGAGTCTCACTGCTTCATTCTTTTTTTTTCATTTCTCCCTCTCCCCACTGCCTCATTTTATAATGGCAAAATGTAAGAGTTAACCATGTAAAGGGTTTCCTTCATTAGTGGAGTGAGTTATGTTCTCTTAATTGTGGCTAGTGTTTTCACTGGTGCAGCAAGATTTCATAGAAATCTCTCTTGTGAATTCTTCTTATTCTAATCTGCAAATCTTACATTTTCATACATTTCTTTCTTTTGTGAATGATTTTCAATAATACAATGCAAGTTTTTAATGAGTCTATAATGGTATGTAATGAATGATTATTGAGTGTATTTTCATTTTGGAACAGTTTTCAAAAGGAATTCAAATTTCTCAGGAGAGACAAGAAAAAATGAACTTTCCATCTGAAATGGCCGAATATCAGCTTTTTACAGCACAGAAAATGAAGGAAAAATACTTCCTGCTCTGGAAATCATTAATCAATACCTAATTTATTTGATAAGGCAATAGACAACTCCATAATCTGACTCAGCTCTAAAATCAAATTCTTACGTGTGATATGCATCTTATTAATTTCAGGAAATGAAACTGAAGTTTAAAATAAATAACAGTTAATGATACCGTGAAACAACCTAAACCAGAAACAGCAGCTGGATACGTCTCTGTAGAGTGTTAAGTTTCGCTTAAGCCTTTCTCCTCCATATGCAAGCAATCAAGTTTGGCCTAAAACATCATCTTCATGGAGTAAACGTGAATTGACCTTAGCTTGGTAGTAAGCAAAGTCGAGAGTAAACATAAGTTGACCTTAGCTTGGTAGTAAACAAAGTGGAACTTAACCAAGTTAAGTGATGTATATACTTCTAAGTAACTCAAGTCAATGGTAGAATCCACCTCCCCCCCCCCCGAAAAAATAAGCAAAACAAAAATCACTCTCATCCTCTAGTGAATATCTCAGGTTATCTCTGCATGTCCTTTTTTCATTTGTTTTCTTATGATAGATATTATAGCTCACCATATAGAAGAAGAGACATTCTGAGCCATTTTGGGTCTTCAATGCTATCAGTTCTAGAACTGTTTCTTTGTTACCCAAATAAACTGTGTTAAATGTAGTTGTTACTTTTGTTTGTTTGTTTTAACACTGGGAACAAGTAATCACTTCCTTGGAGAGGAGTTTAGCTTTCCTTGCAGAGCAGATCATTAAACCAATTACTTGTACATACAGTTTTAACACTACTTTTTTCCCTCTTGAGATAGGGTCTTGCTATGTAGCCTGCAACTCACTATTATCTTGCCTCAGCCTACCAAGTGCTGGAATTATAGACAGCTGTTGCCATACCTGGCTGCAGTTTTATTTCTACTATCACTGACATAAAAGGATATCAGAGTTCTCCTTCCCATCAAGTTTGTCTAGATGTAATTTTTTAATATTGTTTACATAAAATGTACTGTCTTCCCCAAGTGACCTATAATGAATCACTTCTACACAACAGAGTCTAGCTGTCAAAATCACTCTGTTTTTTTTTTTAAAACTCCCTTTCATCTATCCTCTAGTGAATACCTTTCAGTACATACTTGGGCTTGCATGCCTCAACCAAATCCCTAGGTTATCTGATGGCATAGAGATCTAGTGGTGTCTCATCTCCATTTTAAAAGTCTTCATCTATTGGACATGAACATGAATAGAATCCACAATTTTCAGTTGCACACATACAAACACACACACTCCAGTGCATACAACCTGACATGTTCTTTCAACTATTCTGCTAAGCATTTCATCAGTATTTTGCTACTCTGTTTTGTCAAAGTTCTCCTAAGTAAAAAGATAATATTAAAAACATAATAGGGACAAAAGATCAGTTAGCTATTAAGAATTAGTGAGATTGTTTATAACACTATTCATAAAATCACCTAAGAATTCTGATTTTCTAATTTCATTTAACATGTTAGTTACTGTAATACAGTGCATACATTTAAATTTCATAGATCATTTACCTATTTCATGTGAATTTTGTACAAGTTAAATATAACTCAGTTGATATGATAATATAAAGAATTAGTTTTGGGCTTTTTACATGTTAGGTCCAAATTGTAAAAGAATCTTAATTATAATTTTTGAATTATTTAATTTGAAAAAACATTCTTTAATGGTCGTCTCCATTTTTTCTGAATATTGAGCCAATTCATAACTCTCACCAGAACCACAAATCAGAACACAAAAGTAAGTTTCGCCAGGTGCCATTATATCACACCTGTGATCCCTGTTACTCAGGAGGCTGAGATCAAGAGGATTGTGGTTCAAAGCCAGCATGGGCAAATAAAAAAATAATATAAGCATCAAGCACTCACTACTGGGAAATATAACAGTCCTTTTATTGCCAACTGTTTTACTTGGAAATTTTTTAAATTGCTATGAAACAAATTGTGTATACAGAAGTGTAAAAAACACACACATATAATATTTAATGAAGAAATGAAATTATATTGCTTATATATATAATTACCCACCAGAAGAAGAAACAGACTAGTCTCATCACCTCAAGGGGCTCAGTGATAATAATCCCCAAATTAGAATTTCCAACATTATAATCCAATTTGTTTCCCTTCCTTAGAAGTAACCATTACTCTTATGATATTTTATGTCTCTTCCTACTAGAAACCATGTTTCCCTTATTCAAGAATATTGTATTATGTTCTTAGTAGAAAGGATAGACTTGCTAAGTACATTTGTTCTTTTTATGGCTTAGGAACTCAGACTCTCAAACCTCCTTACAGTCTAATGAAGTGTCCTTTTCTACTTTTATCTGCTATATAAACTGTGATCCTTCAAATACTTTATGTGCACTTATTTTCTCAAGAATATAGGTGAATTACAGAAGAGAACTGAATGATACTTATGAGAAGAATGGATATTTATGATTATGGCTCATATTTTGTAAATGCTAAATATGTGTCCTTAAGTTGTAAACGTATCCAAGTTTATTTTTTTATAAATCTATTGTGAATGTGCTTAGAAAATGCAGTACTCTGTAAAGAAATGAGTTGAGAACAAAGGCATTACTTACATGTATCTAAATGTGGCATAGGAATAGAATCAAAAGTATGCAAATCCCAGATATATGTTTAAGGAAAAGCCAAAAACTACTATTCGCTGAGGTAGAAAAGACTGTACAGGATGGGAAGGGATGGGAAGGGTAAACAAAGGAGGAGGCTACAATGCTTGATAAGAAATGTACTCACTATCTTGCCCATGTAATTGTAACCCCTCTGTACAGTATTTTCACAATAAAAAATTTTTAAAAATAATAAAATAAAATGAAAAGACTGTACAATGTATAGACTATGGGAAAATAGGAGCTCTTAGGTTGAAATCCTACATCTAAGATATCAGTTAGATAACCAAGTAGAAACATCAAGAAAGAATCCGCATGCTCAGGTTTGGAATGTAGGAGTAACAGCCAGGCTGGAAAGATAAATTTGGCAGTTATTAACATGCAGGCAATACATGAACAGATGAGATTGGGTGAAATCATGAAGACAGAAAATGTATTTTAGAAAAGATGAGACCTATGAATATTGTTCTCTGGGTATTGTTATATTGTGAGGATTAGAAGGAAGAAGCAAAAAAGACAAAGGAAGGCCAGAAGACAAAAAGCACTTAATAACCTTGTGTCAAATTTTGCTGTCCAGGTGTGAGATACAGATTATTTGGTACAATTGTTCTTTAATGGTGGTAGGACACTTAGTGGTAATAAAACTGGATTGATAATGGAGAGACCTAGCTAGCTGCCTGGCTATTGATTGGATCTCCCAATTCTCCCTCATAGAAATTGAGTTTTCCTTTGTTAAATTAATTTTAACTATGGGTTTAGCCAACTCACAAATGAGGTATCAAGTGCCTATTATGTACAGGAATTTCTAATAGAAAAATAAGATTGAGAAAGGGAAGTTCTGTCTCACACTCAATTATCTAATTTCTTTACAGATTCAGAATGTTGTCCTAATTTCCTCTGAAAATATTTTTAAAAATAAACATAAGGCTTTTTATTCATTACAAGCTGTGAAGAGCCCACTCTTGAATACCATTTAATCCTGAAAATTTTTAACTGATAATGTGGCTATTATCTACTAATTAGCTAAAACTTAAGGTGCTAACTGATTACTGGTGGTCTCCTGGTAATATTTCAAATTTTAAAAACTCCTTTACACATTTGTGTTGTTGAATGATAAGATGGAGGGCAAGCAACATATTCTCCTTGCAGCTCCTGACCCATTGGTCCATTGTTAAACATTAGGTAGGGTGTGTGTTTTTTCCAAGCTTAACGAATGATCAAGCATCCACCTTTTTTTTTTCTCATTTTCTTCTCATTTCAGCTGCTTTGGCACATTTCTTTCAAAGGTTATTGAAAAGAAAAAAAGAGAAAGTGGACTAAATCCTGCTTTAGGAAAAACATTCCTGACTAGGGAAGAAAACACAACGACCAACAACAAAATCATCCTGACAGTTTCTATCTCTCCACAGCATAAATCCAAATCTATAAGGTGCAGTGGTCCACAGAATCAGCTCCTCAGTGGTTTTAGTTAGTGGATCTACAGTAGCACTACAAGGATGCCATCATATCCAAGTCAGGTATCTTTGAAGCCAGTGAAACAACATAACTGATTTTATACAACTTTAGCTAATAGTTCGATGAGCAGTTTTTTCACGTCTGAGCCATCTCTAACACAATGGAAGGAAGTGTGACAGGAAGGAGCCATTGTTATCTTTGAGCAATGATTGAAGATAGCACCTATTTCAGACTTCAAATCATGCTCACTGGGGAAAAGCCCTAGTGTATAATCAGCAATGACTGTACTTCTTTTGTCCTTTTCGAAAAAGGCCAGATAATACCTCAAAGTGAAGGAAGTCTTCATGTGTTCTAAGACTAAAATTAGAATAGTTACATTCATATGTTTACTTTCTGAAACAGTAGCCTTTTGGGAACAAGATTCTTGGAACTTTTAGTCTCCTTGTTTTTCTGGAAGACAGCTATCACCCAGGGTGGCTTTGGCTTTGTTAGCTATTTTTTTTTCAATTCCTGAGGACTGAATTCTGGGCCTGGACACCATCCCTGAGCTCCTTTTGCTCAAGTCTAGTGCTCTACTACTCGAGCCACAGAACCAATTCAAGCTTTGTCTGTGATTTAATTGTAGATAAGAGTCACTCCTGCCTGGCCTGGCTTCAAACAGCTACCCTCAGATCTCAGCTTCCTGAGTAGCCAGGATTACAGGTGCCCAGCTAGTTTATAGATTTATCTACTTAGTTAATGAATTATGCTAAATACCACTTTTAGAAGGAACACAATGCAAGCAATCATTAGGCAAACATTAAACCATGCCTGCCACACAGAAGCTCACAGTATACTGTAGAGCACTAACAAATAGACCATTTTAATCTCAAAAGTTTGTGATAGGGTAAGCACAGCTAGCTGTGGATATGTATTGGAAGGGGTTAACAAAGATTTAGTTGATGTGTAACAAAGTAAAAGGAAGATTTACAAATATTTAAGCCCTTTCATTTGTATTGAGATGGCTCATTTTTATTTTACAGTCAGAAGTTATCAATGATTTACCTAATTCATTATCAAGCATATATACTATATTATATTATATATTATATTAATGTGCATATATTATGTACTATATTAATTTATTATATATTAATAGTTGTATTAATATGTATATACTACCTAGTATGTAACATATAAAATATAGTACATAATATTATATTGAGGTACAATATTTGAGGTACTTTCCTAGATATTAGAATCATGTGTAAGAAAGAAAAAATTGCATAGATTTTAGGAGAGGCACACAATATACAACAAAAGTGAATAGGATTATAAAGGTCCAAACTGTTACAGAAAAAAGACAATCAAGGGAGGAAAATAGAGGAATGCTACATGGGTGACATCAGATGGAGAACAGTTTGCAAATACTGCAATGGTACAAAGCCAAAAATATGTTTTAGCAGAAGAGGTCCTGAAACTGATTTTTATTTCAAGAATCACTCTGATTTATTTGGCAAGGACAGGATTATGGATCCAAATTTGGAAACAGGAAATTCTTAAAATAATCCATGTAGGAAAAACAAGGGTGGTTTGAATCTAGATCTCAGCAATGGGAGTGATCAGAAGTAGATAGATTTGGATACATATTGCAGATAATACTCAGATCTTTCTCTGGGTAGTTTCATTTGAGATAATAGAGGAAAAAGAGAAAAACAAGGCTATCTCCAAGAATTTTCAGCTGAGCAATCAGAAAGTTGGTATTATCGTTACATAAGAAGAAATGAACAAAGATTATGAAGAGAAAGCAAGAGAATGTTAAGAATTCAGTTGGGGATATAATATTGAGTCCTTTATTGAGCAAGTAGACACACTGAGTAGTGAACTTGACAGATGAGTCTGAAGTTCGGGGGATAGCTCAGAGGGCATGCAATAAATTTGGAACTTATAAACTAATGGATGTATGTAAAAACGTGCATGGTATTACCTAGGAAATGTGTGTACATAGAGGAAAGTTTCATAGACTAAGCGTTATAATGCTGCAACATTAAAAGTTTGAGAGATGGGGATGAACTGCAAGGGGTTGTGAGGAGAATGGACAAGTGGGTCAGAAAGAATTTAGGGCACAATATCTGCAGCCAAATGAAGTGTTTTAAGAAAGGAGTCAGGGCTGGGAAGGTGGCTTAGTGGTAGAGTGCTTGCCTCACATGCATGAGGCCCTGGGTTCGATTCCTCAGCGCACATAAGCAGAAAAAGGCAGAAGTGGCGCTGTGGCTCAAGTGGTAGAGTGTTAGCCTTGAGCTGAAGAGCTGAGAAACAGTGCCCAGGGCCCAGCGTTCAGACCCCACTACCGACAAAAAAAGAAAAAACAAAAAGAAAGGAGTCGGAATAACATTAACTTCAATGCCAGTAAAAGTTAAGATGAGGGTGAGAACTAAATACCCAGATTTTATCAATGTGACTATAATTCCTGGTTTGCAGAGAAATAGTTGTGATAAAATGGTAGAGTCCACAGTGGAAAGGAAAGAACTAGAAAAAAAATAATCAAATAACTGCTGAAAATGAGGTCTTCCTTTTGATGAGTCTCCTTAACAGACCACTTATCCTGCAGTTGTCTTTATACACAAAATGGCACAAAGCCTAAAGGGAAGAGTTTATGAGAGAAAGGAAAGCAGAGAGGAATAATTTGGCAGGAGGGTCTCAAACTCACATAAGGCAGTCTGTGACTAAGATCTTTCATTATGCAAGGGGCAAAGGTATATCCAGACTGACTGAGTTCAAAAGTACTAATTGGAAAGATACATAGCAAAGCAGAGGACAGAATAATCTCACTTTCAATTTAAGGCAATAAATGCTAAATACAAGGAGACTCTGAATCATTAAAGCCTACATTTTCTAGGTTGAATTTTATTATGAATACTTAATACACAGGAAACCAATATGTGAAATAACCTTCAACATATACAAAAACTGAAGAAAAATAACAGCTCCATTATATGTTAATATTATTGTCTTGATTGTTCTTTCCCAATGGGACAGTGAGGATATTGGGGTGACATCACTGTGTACATACAGGATACCTCAAATCCCCATTTGGAATGCAGTGACAGTCTTGGTATCATAAAAGTATTATACTGCTAAATAATTAACTAAGAAATTATGAAAACATAATGAAGAATAAAAGAAAACTGCCTAAGCATCTATCACAACAAAATAGTTGTCTTTTATAGTTGATTGTGTTTATTTTTCTGTGACTGAAAAACAAAATATCAATTATGGGCAGATGGCCATTAGCATAATCCATAATGCCAGAAGACAAAACAATGTTTTGTATCTATCACCTTTGATTAGTAGCATAATGTTTTATTAGACTGTGTATAAATAACATCAAGTAACAGACTATGCAACAGTTTATTTCTCATAGCAGCAACTCTGTTAGGAAATAAAAGGAAGAAAATATTGTTCAACTTCTCAAGCATGTATCAAAATGATGGATGTTGCTTGAGTTGTTCAAACCAAGGACACAATGCAATCTATTGAAATCCATTTGAATAAAGAATTAGCACTTCCATGAAGAAATAGCGATTTTCAGCTCTCTAACCTAAAACTGATTGCCTTCAGGGACATATCCATATTTGAAGTATTTGAGTTGAGTTAAAGCTATTCTTTAAATGCTGCCTTAGATTTTACTTAATGAGCTCTTAACCTCTGGTCCATGTGGTTTTTCTCACTCTAGTCCCACCAGGAGAGAAAAGAACCAAAGGCCACAGAACCCAAACACAAAGGAACCTCCACCTAGGGTTTAAGATGCTCCTGTGGCTTAGACTAGCTGACTCCCAGCTAATAGCCAATTCAGGTGAACATTTTCTTTAAATACAACCTCTGCTGGAAGACTGGACAAAGGCAGTAAAAGACAAGACTGAAAGTTCTTTAATTTCACTGGAGTGCAAAAGTTACAACCACTTTTATAACCTGCAGGAAATAGAGTAGAGAACCAGCAAACCTGCAAAGACAAGTTTTAACTGCAATTGCATCTGCTAAGGTGATGACAGAGGGTAGGGGAAGCTGAAAAAGTCTATAGGCAAGAAAGAATCTCTAAGCAACAGAGTCTTCTAAGCAGCCGTCAGCGATTTTTATTCCACTACCTATATCCAGCAAGGCAGCCATTTTGCAAACACATTTGGCAGTCAGTGCATTTTGCAGATGGCATTGGCAGAGCCAGTGTGCATGGGGGAAAATTGCCCTGCCAGCATTCCACAAATCTGCAAAGATAGCAACTAGTCATAGAAATATAAGGACAGGATGTTGAGCAACTGCCATTAGCTAAAAACTCCCTGCAGCTAATATTTTGTAATTGCTTTGCTAGACCTTGCAAAGCAAATAATGACCCCCCTCTGACTGTCTCAAAAACTTTCTGCCTTGCACTTACGAGCATCTAAGCTTTTTTAGGATCATGTACATCACGGAAATTTGAAGTTATGTAAAATATTAGAAAAGTTGAATTCTACTGTCCAATGATTCCTTCATGTCCATATTGACATGGATTAACACACCCTTTTCTTTCACTGTGAATATATGTCAGGATGTGATTTTTAAGGCCTTATAATATTCCAAAAGCTAATTTTGTATCTTTTAAAATACAATATATAAAGAGTACGCTGTTAGACATTCTCCAAAAATGTCACTGTGAATGGCTGCATAACATTCATAATTTCTCTACAGACTGGGCATTATGGTATCAACTTTGTTCCTCTATCTGTAATTACTGTGGAATATTAGCTAACATGATAAGACAGTAACATTAAATATTTGGTAGACCTTTTAGAATGTAGGATCCAATTTTATATTATTCAAAATATTATGATTATACACCAAGGGAATCTAAAATATTTCATTATAAAGATAATTTGGTGCCGGGCACTGGTGGCTCATGCCTGTAATTCTAGCTACTCAGGAGGCTGAGATCTGAGGATCACGCTTCAAAGCCAGCCTGGGCAGGAAAGTCCATGAAACTCTTATCTCCAATAAACCACTAGAAAACTGGAAGTGACGCTGTGGCTCAAGCGGTAGAGCGCTCGCCTTGAGCTGAAGAGCTGAGGGACAGGGCCCAAGCCCAGAGTTCAAGCCCCACGACTGACCAAAAGAAAAGATAATTTGGTAAATTGGGTAGAAACAAGATGAGATTTGTTGTATACTGACAATATATTATTCAAAATGGAAATGGAAAGAAAAGGAATTCCAGTCACAATTTTTGCAAGTGTCAACAATCAATATCATAAGGAAAAATATATGAAAACAGTTTGAAACCACATAAAAAGCATTAATTAATGAACAGACATGCCAAAATCTTTGGAAAAGAAAATACCATAATGATAGAATATAATCCTAGATATAGATTCAGTGTCTGATTTTGGATTTGATTCTCAAAACATAGTCAAGTATATAACATGAGATAAAATGGGGCTAGTTGGCTGACATGCAAATCATTTTAGAGGGTTTCCGGGTCCACCTCCAGGAGGTTAGCAGGTGTTCACCACAACAGTTGACACCAAAGCACAATACATCCTTATGAGTGCCCACTAGCAGTGAAAAAACACAGACAGAGGAAGCATTTGAGTATAGAATCACAAAAGCAGACATGATGAATTGCATATTTTCTTTTGCAAGCAGGATAAGTTTTCCCACTGGAATAACAAGTTGTTAGGTTAAAGAGCTAGGATTTATTCATTTAGTGTTAGGTGATAATACTAATGCTTCATAATAGAAAAAGTTATGATATTAACAAATTTTGATTCAAGATCCAGATGATTCCTTGCAATTGTACAAAATAAACACACATATAACAGAAACATATAAGAAATATCAAGAAATTTTTGAAGATTAATGAAGACACTTAACCTATCAGCTATTCAAATATATTTTTAAAGCCACGTTAATCAAGGAGGCACGTTATTAGGAAAGAATAGACAAATGGATAAGGCAAGTCAAGGAACAAATCTTAGTATGTATAGAGATGAAATGTATTAAAATGGTGGCACAGAGGTGAAGGAATGAAGGATGATTCAGTATTTCCATCAGATATGAACTTGAAAGAAGACAAATTTAGGGGCTGGGAAGGTGGCTCAGTGGTAAAGTGCTTGCCTTGCGTGCATGAGGCCCTGGGTTCGATTGCTCAGCACCACATAAGCAGAAAAAGCCAGAAGTGGTGCTGTGGCTCAAATGATAGAGTGCTAGCCTTGAGCTGAAGAGCTGAGGGACAGTTCCAAGGCCCAGAGTTCAAGCTCCACGATCGACAATTGGTTGACAATTTTGGTAGAGGTAACATCGATCAAGATGAATTGCACTCATAACCTGATGTATAGAATTGTAAACTTTTAGTACAATTATGTAATAGTAAACTTATTTTTAAAAATGAAGTTAATGCACATTTATAAGATTATTTCTTTGTTGCTTTGTATGTCCTTCCCCCATAGTATAACCCCTGCTTTCACTGTATTTGATGTCAGTATAATTTGTGGAGGGGAAGGGGAAAAACAAGTCGTTTAAATAAGGATACAGGTGGACCCGTTGCAACAATGAGAAGTACAAGTTGTTATGTCGAAAACAAACTTTACAGCTTTGGGGGGGGGCGGGGAAGATTGGGTGGGGGGGCGGGGGGAGGATGGGAAAGGATGGGAAGAGGAAACAAAGGAGGAGGCTACAATGCTTGATAAGAAATGTACTCATTATCTTGCCCGTGTAATTGTAACCCCTCTGTACAGTATTTTCACAATAAAAAATAAAAATAAAAAAATGAAGTTAATGATTTGGACAGAGCAGAAATACAGGATAATATTTTTAAAATTCAACGTGGATAATCACTTCACAGAAAAAAATGGGGTAAAGATAAGCAAAAAATTTATCTATGCATTAATGATTGCATAAATTCAAATAAAAACCTGGAGAAAACATGTTAAACTATAACAGACAAAATGTTCATACCTGGTACACAAAAGTCCTTCAAATCAATAATGACTAATTTATTATATAAACTATAATGAGCAGTTGACCAATGATGCAAATACTCTATTTATAGAAATCTTAAAATAATAGAGATGTCATGCTTGGTAAGAATAATAATGTTTTTATAACTGGCAGTATACATGGATATCTTAATAGTTCATCTTTTTTGATGTACCCATTTCATTTGCAATGATTCACCCAACTGATGTAAATGCTTATATTTGCATTCCTGCATGCATTTCTCAATGTCTTAAACACATAAACTATTGAAGTCAGTTGTTTTTCTTAGTCAATATAGTTGACCTGTAAAGTTTTATCCAAAAAGTAGTCATTCAAATGATTTTAGACGTTAAAAAGAGCAGCTCACTTCTTTTATGAAGGCAATTAATCCTTTTGTGAACATAAAACTTTATTTTTTTATTGGTCGTGGGGCCTGGCTGCTGTCCCTGAGTTCTGCTCATGGCTAGCACTCTACCACTTTGAGCCACAGTACCACTTCTTGTTTTCTGGTGGTTCATTGGAGATAAGATTCTCATGGACTTTCCTTCCTGGGCTGGTTTCAAACTGTGATCCTCAGATCTCAGCCTCCTGAGTAGCTAGGATTACAGACGCATAAAACAGGTTCTTTTTAAATCATCTAGTAGTATACATGGATATTACTGGTAGAAAAAAATTATTCTTTTGCCAAGCACCGGTGGCTCTGTAATCCTAGCTACTCAGGAGGCTGAGATTTGAGGATCACAGTTCAAAGCCAGCCCAGAAAGTCCGTGAGACTCTTATCTCAAACCGCTAGAAAACTGGAAGTGGCACTGTGGTTCGAGCGGTAGAGCCCTTGCCTTGAGCTGAAGAGCTGAGGGACAGTGTTCAGAGTTCAGGCCCAGAGTTCAAACCCCACGACCAACAACAAAAAAAATCTTGGGTTGGGAAGGTGGCTCAGTGGTAGAGCGCTTGCCTTGCATGCGTGAGGCCCTGGGTTTGATTCCTCAGCACCACATAAGCAAAAAGAAAAAAGCCAGAAGTGGCACTGTGGCTCAAGTGGTAGAGTGCTAGCCTTGAGCTGAAGAGCTGAGGGACAGCGCCCAGGCCCAGAGTTCAGGCCCCACGACCGGACCCAAAAAAAAAAATCTTTGAGACACTAATTTCATTTCCTTTGTGTACTTCTACTCTGATAAAAAATGTATTTATGAGGGGCTGGGAAAATGGCTCAGTGGTAAAGTTCTTGCCTTGCATTCATGAAACCTTGAGTTCGATTCCTCAGCACCACACAAGCAGAAAAAGCCAGAAGTGGTGCTGTGGTTCGAGCGGTAGAGCCCTTGTCTTGAGCTGAAGAGATGAGGGACAGCTCCCAGAGTTCAGGCCCCATGACCATGTATGAGTATCCCCTCTTGTTCAAAACCTTTTCCTATACTTCTTAACTATCATATTTTTATTTTGGCCTTACTATTCTCTCTGTTTTACATAACATAATATATACAGACAAACTTTAATGACTTCCCAAAAACACTAGTAAAGTTGCAAGAGATAAAATCACCATGCAAAATCCAGTATATTTTTACAGAACTAGCAAAGAATTTTCTAAAATATTAGGGGATTAATCTCAATTACAATAATAAAAAGTAAAGTATTTGGGAGGAAATATAATCAATAAAGTAAATGGTTTATATAATGACAACTACAAAGACTGATGAAAGACACTTAAGAAGACACAAACAAATGGAAACACACAGATCCCTGAGGAGAATTGGGAGAGGGGGGAACTCCATGGAACCTGAGCCTCAAATAAGAGCAATTGCAATTATTAGACAGTGTTTACGAACACAGATGGGCTAAGACGTTTGGCGGTGGGACGTGATAGGAAATTTTGCTTGTTTTGTCTCTCTTTTCTCAATGAAAACTAAGATGATACTATCTTTTGAAAGTTGAATAACATTATCTAGGATAATTTTGTAAGTGAAGAATGAATGTATCATTAGTGAATGGTATCAAATTATCAGACCATGTTGAAATGTAAGGGAGTTTTTCTATGGATTGATACATATTGTAGACAATTAAAAGGGCAATAGGGTTGATTGTTAAACCATGTGCTCCAGAGTCTGATAGACCTAGGTTCAAATCCCAACGCTACTGGCTATTCAGTGAATCAGGCCACATTATTTAATACCAATGCAATTCATCCTTCTCATCTATAGAAAGTTTATTTTGAAAGCTACATGAGATTAGTGTAAAGCATTTTTCTATGGTGCCTAGAAATGTGTTAGAACTAAAAAGGTCCTTAATTATTTAACTGTTTAATAATTGTTTATTGACTGAATGGAGTAAATATGTAAATTTTCTCATGGTTAGAAATTTTGAGGCATGACTGAGTAAGACTTTAATGTGTCTTACAACACAGGACAATCTTAACTGCTGAAGCCAAGCATGTAGAAGTGGGGCACTAAAGTCATTGGGGTACCTCCTGCTGCTAGTCATACCGTGTTTTCCCCTAACAAAAGATTTGCTAGAAATTCCAAATATCCACTAAGTAGCTCTATTTATTCATTTCTGTAAGGACTGGAACAAGGAATCACAGAGTTTCAAGGGTCAGAAAAAGTCTCAAAGTATGTCAAGTAAACTTCCAACTAGTGCAGAAATGACCTCTTCAGCATTATTGACAAGGACTTAATTGTGCCTCTAATTGAAATTCCAACATTTCATTGAATTGTTCTGAAGTGGCCTTAAAAAGAGAGCAAAAAAGAGGAAGACTGGGCAAATCGCGCTAGGGAAATACTCCCTCCGCTTCTGAAAGATTCTGGAAAACAGAGACATCTAGTGGAGCTAATACCCTTTCCTCTTCCTAGACACCTGGGAAATACAATGTCTCTGAAAAAAGCAATGGCTCTGAAAACCCTGGAGCAGACCATTGGGAAGACATGTACTCAGCCCCTTGAGGTGATACCAGAACAGCTGAGACTCACCCAAAGAACTATAAGACAGAGTCCATGAGCCTTCATTGGCTACCTATTTGTGAACTCCATTTATTGTTCTCTTACACCAAGAAGCATCTACTCTTCTCTCCCTCCTGCTTGGCCCAGAAGCAGGTGGAAAAAGCCTTTATGGCAAAAGGCAGCCCTCCTAGCTGGAAGTCCTAGTTGGGGATTGATTCCAACCTGTCAATAGTTAAGGGACTTTGCCTCAGCTTCCCTGGTGCCTTACCTTCACAGTCAAATAAGCTGTACCTCTGCTTCTACTTTTCCTTCTGCGTTATTCTAGATGGTATCATCTGAAGGCAGTGCCTCAAGACTCCAAAAAAGAGTCCAACCAGTGGGCTAGAAAACAAACTCCATTCAGAACCATTTAGTATAAATACGAAGACAGAAATGTTTTGAATTTTGGCACTACTGTATGCGATTTAAGGAAGGGAATGACTGAACATGATTCTCATTATCCTAGGATTAGATGACAAAGTAGCTGGTGGTGCTTTTGCAGAGGTGCAAAACAAAGAAGGAGGAGGAAGACACAATCCTATCTTTTCTTTTGCTCCAGTGAATTTGACGTATGAGAAGGGCATAGTAGTATCTGAGGTGAATTCAAGCTCATGAACACAAGTTGTGGACTGCTCACACATATGGATCACAATTTTTTTTCAAGCACACAAGTCTTACTTTCACTCACATGGTTCTTTATATCTTACATTCTTATCCTCACATTCTCACACTTAAACATATCTATTTACAAGTTTTTTTCCATGCTTTCCAACATTAAAAGACTCACAAACTCATACACACACATTCTCTCCCACATATTGCTATATATGTGTGTGTATATGTATATATCGATAGATGGATAAATAGAGATATAGCTATATAACACAAAATCACAAGCATTGGTAGTCACAAGTAATCTCACGCTGTTATTCATATACATACACTCATGAACAGGAAGGGCATTATTAATGTTGTGCTATTTTACATGGAGACTATTTGGGGAAAAATATACATGTCCTTTTGAGTTGATATGCCAGAGGCAGAAGTAGATAACAGATCATGTAGTAAATGTAAATCAAGTAGTAATATATGTCCTGATGACAAATTGAATTAGATACAGCAATAATATTACAGAAGTGATATTTTTAAGTATAGTAGTCTGGGAGGTTTTCAAACATTTGAAAGGAAACATGATATGAACCTATTTATAGTTTAAAACATAAGGATAAAATATAGTAAACAGGATTAGGTATTACTGGTGGAAGCAATTGGGGGGGAGGGGCAAGAGATGATGGTGATTTTCTACTCATTGGGTGGCAAAGTTGATGCTGAGGAATGTTTATATTCTGAAAATATTGCATACTGGGAGCAGACTTGCTGGAACCCTGGAAATGGAGCAGGACATAAAGGAAGGACTTAGAGCAAGTTGAAGGAGGGAGTTGCTATTTACTGAAATGAAGAACACAGAGAATGGCTCATTCATCATTGAGAGGAGCGGGGATGTAGTGGGAATCCAGGAGTCAATTTTAAATGTCAAGTTATGATACCCACCGGTCATTCAAGCATCAAGGGTAATGAGGAAAAGTATATGTGAGTCTGGAGTTTAGGGCAAAAGCTATTTCTGAAATATTCATAATTCACACAATCATTAAATACCGGGCACCTTCACCCTGCTGGGCTCTGGGGGTACAGGAATCTCCAGTATCTTTCAGATACTGGAAAAAATCCAGTATCTTCCTTCAGAAAGCTTACATTCTTTCAGTCCATAATGGATATGATCAAGGCAGTTGTGTTTTACGAAGACAAAAGGAAACTCAAATGTCACGTGGATTTATATCAGGTAATGAATACAAGAAAATGCCATGCACTATTAACTGATACTGTTTCCACATACAGTTGGGAATGCAACCATTCCATGTACTAAGTGATAAGTTAAAGCGTACTGAACACATTAATAAACATTTTGGTGAGTTTGACTCTCTGGGAATATGATGGCTCATTGTAGAGATCCTAATATGGCTCATTCAATTTTGTTTCCAACCCCTAGAGGAACTTACTCCATATAAAACAAGCACCCAAATGCCACAAAACATGAGGGGCTGGAAACATATTAGGTTGCATTTCTCAATGCAATAGATGCAAGTACAAAAAGGGAAAATTCTAATTGCCCTTTAAATTTGAATATACTTTGTTTACAGAACTTTTATGATTGTATACCAATGTCCTTATCTTACCCAGGGCCACATTTAAAATGCAAGGCTGTTCATCATCCCACTAGTCTTTAAGGTACCAGACTGCCAAGTGGCTAAATAATCATGACCTTTTGTCTTGATCTATCTAAGTCTCCCACTGAATGTGTTTCATTTATGTAGCATAACCACATTTAGCTGATTCCACTGACTTTTCTACAGGAACTTTGATCAATTCTTGGTACTCCTGCTGAGACCAAAGCACTGGAATTTCCATGGGCCAAAGATGCAGGGTTCTATGGAAGCATGAGGAGATCACTTCTCTTCTTTTTGGTACTGCAAGCAAAGTCTTAGAGCTATTTCTTTATAGCTCTTCAAAGCAAAATGCCCATTCAAGAAATGGAATTTACTCCCAGGTCTCCACTCTCATATAGGATTCAGACTTAAATCTGTTGACAAAAATGGAGGTAGCTCTCCTGGCTTTTCTGCTCACAAGGAAGCAAATCATCACTCAGCTTGTCACTTTCCCCTTCGGGTCAGGCCTGCAATGAGGAATTCCAAAGATTAGTTATGAAAATATTAGTTTCTTTCACAGTCGCCATTGGATGGAGTGTCTTTCATTCAGTCAGTGCCATTTGCCTAAAACATATTCTGCACACCCAGAAACTTGAGTAATAACAATGAGATGGTTGATCTCTGAATCTGTCTCTGTTAATTCCAAACTCAGTTGCACAAGAGGAAGTCCTAGACTGAATTCAATGAAAGTCCCTAACTTCTATGAACATCAGACAGGATAGAGTTTTCTGTAGAAGGCTACACTAAACACCACCCTTCCTAGGTGTTAACATTTTCACTGGGAAGTTCCTTAGGGGAATTCCACTAACCATGTTTGCAACTTTGTGTTAAACTTTGCATTCCTTCCCTCTAGTAAATTTTTGGTTGAATTCGTGTTCTCTTCCAGAAGCTATTCAAAATCTTCAATTTTAGGGAAGCAGAATGACATAACACTTGCTCCCTAGGAGTTTATTGTAGTTAGCCCCATAGGCATTAGTGACTTGATCAAGTATTATCATGCATGATTTATACAAAATAAGACTATGAGTACTTTGGACTCTGATATCATCAGCAATGTGAAGATGGGTTTCCATTTAATAATGAGCTGAGATGTGACGACGTGGTTGGAGTTTACTAGACAGAATAATAGAGAGAAAGGGTGAATTTTTGACAAGCAGGATGGAATAAGCAAACTCTTTCTGGGGTGGTGAGCTAGTGGGTTTCTATGTGCCAAAATTTGTCATTTTAATCCTCTTAACAGTTCTTTCCACACAGTAGCCAAGACTCCCATTTTACAGATGAGCAAATTGCAGCATAGTTATGAGCTACATAATTCTGGGTAAGTAGTAGAGTTAGAATTTAAAGCCTAGGATTAATGCCTGTATGGCAGCAATTCTCCATCACAGACTATCTGCTGACCACACACCCTCCCCCAAGCACTTTGGCATTTAGGTTATCCCATCTAGACAGGGGTGCACTACTGCCATCTAGTGGGCAAAGAACAGGGCTGCGGCTAAATTATATATAGTAAACAATTATGTGGCCCCAAATTCTAATAGTTCCAAGGTTGAAAAGTCCAGGAATATGATCCAAACTTCTCATCCTTTTGCAGTGTTACCTCAGTCCTTGGCGGCTTCTCAATATCTCGTGCAAGTAGATTTTTAGTAGTCAAGTTCAATTATCTATATATACCAATAGTGGACATGCATTAGGCTTAAGCAGGGACCTCTGCTACTTGGTAATTATCTTAATGATCTTCACTAGCTTTGTATTATCACTTCAGCTCATAGATGTAGAAGCAGAAGTTAAATTATATGCCTTGGGTAACAGAACTCAAAGTGACAGAGCAATTGGGTCCCATTCTTTTTAAATTGATATGATGTTATTTCACTTTCCTATGGTAGTCCTTTCAAGGATAAATGCTTTCTCCCGGCTTCTTCAAGGAAAGCTGGCAAAGGCTGGAGTTGCAGCATGTCTAGATGGGAACTGCAGGGGTTCTATGAAGAGCATGTCTAGTTTAGTGCCTGCATTATTTTTATAGAAGCTTGAAAATCAGCCCAGTGTTATTCAGCTTGAATTCTTTTCTCACTAGGCTCAAAGCACACCAGACACAATCTGCTGTTTGTGTAGAAAATGTGTCAGGAGAGAAAAGGATAGCACCCACATGCGAGCATCTGCTCAAAAACTCCATTTCGCCATTAACCATACAATTGACTGAGAAAAACATCTGTGCCTACTATTGCAGATGTAATCATAAAACCCAAATGTAGCAATGAAACAAACTGGAAGAAGGGCAGAGGTTGAGAATTTGGAGAAACATGTAGCTTTCGTGGCAAGGAAAAGGATGTATGTGTGACTCCGCTCCTGCAGTAAACACTCTCTCGTTCACCTTTCAAACATGACACCATCCCTAGGGAACAGCAAGATTGTAAGCAAGCAAATTATGCACAAGGCATAGCAGCTCCAGCTCAAACCAGCAAGGCCACTCTGAGGAAGCAATAAACAAGGCCAAGGAATTCCAGAGACTGCAAAGCAGCAGCAAATATATATATATATATATATATATATATATATATATATATATATATATATATATATATATATATATATATATATATATATATATATATATATATATCACAAAATATATGCTGGCAGCATTTCAATGTTAAGGCTGACTTAGAATTGCAGACATACAAAATGTAGAAAATGTCAAAGCAGCAAGTCCCTGTGAGATCAACTAGGTCAGCCTCCAGTTTTACTCATGAGAAAACAGACTTCCATTGAGAGATGTGAATGCCCAAGTTCACACAACTAGTTAGTGGCTGCTGGTTCTGGACAGTTCCTGTGAGACTTTTTTGGGGGGCAGATTGGCCTCGAGAAGAACTTTCACAAAACTTTTCAGCTCAGTGAAGATCAGCTTAGAAACGTAATTGCTACAGCAATATAAATTTCTATCTTGACTCTGGGAGCTAAAAGCTAATGTTGATTAATCATTTTCTGTCTGTAATGTTAAGGTGCAATTTGGCCACTTGAGCTAGAATAGAAACACCTGGTAGATCTCATGAAATGACACTGCACATCTACTTCAAAATACTGGCGGAAAACTAGGGAAGGGGTGACACTGTTCAACAAGAAATGCACACATTACCTGACTTGGGTAACTGTATCTGTTCTGTGCATCACCTTTACAATAAATTTTTTTTAAAGAAAAGAAAACAAATCTTGAACTTAAATGAAGTTCTTCATTCAGAACTTCTTAACTTGGATTTGAAGATAGAAAGAAAAGTAAAGCTACCAGGAAATTAGAAAGCCTGGCACTGGCTTCTGGTTCTGACTGGAACTAGCTGTATGACCTCCAGACAAAGACTACTGGAGTTGAGCTCTCCATAACTCTGTCAGTTTGGGAACATGCAATAGGAAATAAAGAGAAGACATACAGAGATGTGTGTGCCCACGCTTTCAATGATCAGCTTAACTGGCAATGTGCTATTATGTAGCTCAAAACAAGAACCCTCTTACAAAGAGTTCACCCAAGGCTACACAATTCATGTATTCTTTTGTGAAATCTTGGTTGAAATTCTGTGCCCACCCGTATTGGTTGTTTTTATTATTGTTGAATGTTAAGAGTTATTTATATGCTTGATATATAATAAGTAATCTAATATTTTCTCTACAGTTTTTTTTATTTTCTTAACACTCGTTTTCAAAAAATAAAAGTATTTGACCTTTACATATACTAGATATTGCAAATAAGGGAAACCATGGGACCTATGTTTCTTTGGGCCTGATAATGTGATGTCAGGAAATTGAACCCTTAGATATGTATCTTAATGTTTTTTTCTTTCATGCATGTGTTTCTAATGCACTTATAAGATTATCTCTTTGTTGCTTTGTATGTCCCTCCCCCACAGTATAACCCCTGCTTTCACTATATTTGATGTCAGTATAACTTGAGGAGGAGATGGGGAAAAACCAGTTGTTTAAAGATACAGGTGGACCTGTTGCAACAATGAGAAGTACAAGTTGTCATGTCCAAAACGAGCTTTACAACATTGGTGCAGGGGGGGGGGAGGAGAAAGATTGGGATTGGGGTGGAGGGGGGAGGCTGGGAAGGGATGTGAAGGGTAAACAAAGGAGGAGGCTGCAATGCTTGGTAAGAAATGTACGCATTATCCTGCCCATGTAAGTGTAACCCCTCTGTACAGTATCTTCACAAATAAAATAAAATAAAATAAAAAAATAAAAAAAAATAAAAACACACACTAAAAGCAGACATTTAAATAAAAAGATAGGAAAAATAAAAAAATAAAAGTATTTAATCTTTACACAATCAAATGTATACTATATTTTATTAGCCAAAATTAGCTATTTATACATCTATCTTCATGTGTATAATGACATTCACCCTCTTTGTCATGATCCTTCATTTTTTTTCTCAAACCAGTATCAATAAGCTTCATTGTCTCATTTTCACCTTTGATTTCTTTTGCACTATTTGCCCAACATTATTATTTTTCAAATTTTAGTTTTTATTCTCTGAAAAACATTGTTTTCTTTTTCTTTCTGTTTTTTAAAAGTTTTATTTTATTGGAAAGATGCTGTACAGAGGTGTTGCTGTTACTCAGAAATCTTATTTTCTAGGCTTTTTCCCCAAGTGTTTCAGAATTTGAGGTTTCACATTTCAGTCCATTTAAAATTCACATCTATTTTCTTATCCATTCACAAGCTACAAGGTAAAGCTTGCTTTTTACAATATGATTAGACAACTGATCCAGCCCTACTTGTTGGAAACATTTCTCACACAAGTGTTTTGGAACTTTTGATTAACTAATCATATATGTGTTGTGCCTCAGTTTGTAGGAAGATATGTCTTCCAAAATGAGTGCAATGGAGAACCCAAGTTTACCTGAGCATTTTTATTAAGAATAACTTATCAGGACTTAACTTATGAGGCCTGTCTAAGACTTTATAGTACTTCCCAGGAGAAGGAGGGTGAAAGAACAGAAGATTACAGAGGAATTAAAACAGACCTACACTTAATTGGAACAACACTCCTTTACATTTCATATGAATCATAACATTGATGTTTCAAAACAATACTATTAATAACAAATGGTGTGTACCCAATGGTTTATGATTAAGTATAACTGATTTATTTGAGGTCAAGTACAATTGGAGCAGATGGGATCGAAATTCAGAACCCGGAATGGCAGAGGTCCACTTTGAATCACTGTTTAGATAGCTCCCTAAAGCCTGTCCTTCTCATCACTACATTGCACTATGATGATTCTTCTTTAAAACAATCTGTTCTTGTCCCTTCCCTTTTGCCTGGTAGGGCTAAAATATACAATTACTGTTTTAGAGCACCAAAGTGCAACAGTCCTAGATGAGTTATGTATGTCTTATCGCCATCCATTCAGCTAATGTACAACCTCAGAGAGGACAAGTACTAAGATTTAGATCAAAAAGCTATCAAATGGTAAAACCAGAATCTAAAACTAAACTATCAAGGGGGCAAATCCTTTGCTCTTAACATGACACAATACTACCTTATAGACTTTCAATTAGTTATTCCTGCAAAGTGTAAGGTACTGGTCAATGAGTAACATATTATCTGTCACACTGCTCAACATACTACAAACTAGACAGCTTTCAATGGCTCCTGTGTTTCTTCCATTCTTCCATATATGCATTTCTATGTTTATACCTGAAATCCATGAAGGTGGGGAGGGAATAAGCATTCAGAATCTCTAAAAACAGATGAAGTATTTTATGGAACTACAATTTTCAGAAAATAAATCCTTTCTGTATTATAAAGGGCACAATTGGCCTGGCGCCAATGGCTCACACCTGTAATCTTAACAACTCAGGAGGCTGAGATCTGAGGATCACAGTTCAAAGCCAGCCCAAGCAGGAAAGTCCATGAGGCTCTTATCTCCAATAAACCACTCAGAAAACCAGAAGTGGTGCTGTGGCTCAAGTGGTAGAGTGCTTGCCTTGAGCTGAAGAGCTGAGGGACAGCGCCCAGGCCCAGAGTTTAAGCCCCACAACTGACAAAAGTAAATAACTAACTAAATAAATAATAAAATAAAGGGCACAATTTTAACCATTTTGCTTTGCACATTAAGAACACCATTTGTGAAATGATTCATTCGTTAGAGTGCTATGGCCTAATGGGACAACAAAGACATTATTCAGGGTTATCCTAATACATTTTTTAAAATCATTAGTCTTTTTTTAAATTTTTTATTTTCTTTTTTCTTTTATTTTTTTATTGTGAAAATACTGTACAGAGGGGTTACAATTACATGGGCAAGATAATGAGTACATTTCTTATCAAGCATTGTAGCCTCCTCCTTTGTTTCCCCTTCCCATCCCTTCCCATCTTCCTCCTGCCCCACCCCATCCTCCCCGCTCCCCCTCCCCCCACCCCCCCACCCCGGCACCAAAGTTGTAAAGTTCGTTTTCGACATAAAAAATTATTAGTCTTTATTGTCTTTACCAGTGCTCTTCCTTTTGGTTTTCAAAACCTTGAAACCTAAGAGGAAAAGACATCATTTTGTCTCTTTTACTGATGACAAAACTGAAAATCAAGAAAAATTCAGTGATTTGTAAATCTGTCACTTAGCTACCATTCAGTGGAGCTAACATTAGACCTCAAGATTTCCAGAGACCCAAAACTAACTTGCACTTCTAAAGTCACTAATATTACAATCATATTGTTCTTACTATGTCTCAAACTGCTCAGATGGGGACTGTAACACCAGGGTCTCTAAGCCTTTTCTTTAATTATTCATTTTCCCAGTTGTAAGTATCACTATCTGGACCGCAAAGACCAATGTAGCTATGGTTTCTACCTCTGTTGTGCTGATAAACCAACAGCTGAAGCAAATAAGGAGAGGCACAGTACCATGTGGACTATTGTAACAAAGAGATGTTTGTTTGAAAGAATAGAAGGTATTTATCTAATCAGTAAGATTTCAGAAAATAAGCCCTTAGGTGACGAGAGCCTACCTATGACCTTTCACATGTTGTCACTATAGCAGGCGTTTAAAATAGACAGCACCTGAACAAATCTATTCCTGAACTAAAGAAGGAAACACGTTACATTGAAAGTAATCGATTTTGCGAACAGTTTCACTGCCTGTTATACCACAGATTATGCTTTCATTCTTCATGTTAATGTTCTTTATGTTTTTCAATTAGTCACAGCAAATTACCTGTCCTCTGTCTAGGCAAGGGCAGCTCAGTGGGCCTCGGCGAAATATTTTCCAAGTTTTGTGAATATTTTCTTGAATTCTCCTTGCAGCATTAACATATAATTTTTTGAATGAATAAATGTGTTTCATTTGACACCATCTCATTTATGTGGGAAATTATGCAGTGAATAAGGAGTTAGAAGAATTTGTCCTTTTTTTGGCAATGGTGCATTACAAAATATAATTTCTATTTCAACATAAAAAAGAACTGAACATTAAAGAAAGCTATAATTGATTCAATACTTTTTAGCTATTCCAATACATACAGGCTGTGTCATGGACCATACAAAGAAAGAGATACATATGCACAATGGAATTTTGCTCATCCATAGAAAGAATATTACAACATTTGCAAAGAAACGGAAGGATCCAGAAAAAGTACTTTGAGTGAAGTAACTCAAGCGCAGAGAGACAAGGGAGGTATATTTACCCTCATATGTGGAAGCTAGAATTAATCTACAAATATATAAATAAACACTTCAGGGTAGTATGCAAGTATACACAAGTGTATTAACTGAAATAACTAGATTCAGGGAGAGAACTCCAATGATGTCATTCCTTTGAAAGACAGTCCAGCAAAAGAAATACCAGGAATTAGGTACTCAAAAGTGTGGGGGGGTAGGATCAAGGGCAGAGGATAGACAGATGAAGAGAAAAAGTGGGGAGTATGCAGTCATAAAATTCAAACTGTACAAAGCTAAGAAAACTGAGGGAAGGTGTGGGACTTGGGAGGGATGGGAAAGAATGATGAAGAGGGACATTGATCAAGATTTACTGTATTCATATACTATTTTCTAATTGGTAACTCCTTTGTAAACCTACTTAAAGATAAAAATAGCCAGGCACTGGTGGCTACTCAGGAAACTGATATCTGCAGATAGTGGTTCAAAGCCAGCCTGGGCAGGAAAGTCTGTGAGACACTTATCTCTAATTAACAACCAGAAAACCAGAAGTGGTACTGTGGCTTAAGTGGTAGAGCACTAGCCTTGAGCTGGAGAGCTCAGCGACAGCACCCACACCCAGAATTCGAGCCCCACAACCGACCAAAAAAAAAGATAAAAATGAAATTTACCAAAATGAAAAAAAAAACAGATATTTGAAAATCCTCTCTTGGAAAGTTCTCTGAAGAGGAAAGAAGGATGGCCAATAGACACATGAAGAAATGCTCAACATCCCTAGCAATAAAAGAAATGCAAATCAAAACAACATTGAGATACCACCTCACTCAAGTTAGAATGGCTAAAATCATGAACTCTAATAACAACAGATGCTGGAGGGGATGTGGCCAGAAGGGAACCTTACTACATTGTTGATGGGAGTGTAAACTTGTTCAAACACTTTGGAAAGCAGTATGGAGGTTCCTCAAAAGACTCCACATAGAGCTCCCCTATGACCCAGCAATCCTACTTTTGGACATTTACCCAAATGTTCACAAACAAGACCACACTAAAGATACCAGCACAACTATGTTTATTGCAGCATTATTTACTATAGCTAAGATAAGGAAACAACCCAGATGCCTCTCAGTACATGAATGGATCAAGAAAATGTGGTATATATACACAATGGAATTCTATGCCTCCATCAGAAAGAATGTCATTGCCCCTTGTTAGGAAATGGAAAGACTTGGAAAAAATTATATTAAGTGAAGTAAGCCAGGCCCAAAGAAACATAGATCCCATGGTTTCCTTTATTTGCAATAACTAGTATATGTCTGAGTCAAGCAGAAAAGATCAGTTAAGTTGATGTTAGGGAAATGAACCCTAAGATATGTATTCAAATGTTTTTTTTTCTTTCACGCAATTGTTTCTAACACATTTATGATTATTTTCTTTGTTGCTTTGTATGTCCCTCCCCCACCGTATAACCCCTGCTTTCACTGTATTTGATGTCGGTATAATTTGTGGAGGGGAAGGGAAAAAACATATGGTTTAAATAGGGATACAGGTGGACCCATTGCAACAATGAGATGTACAAGTCGTTATGTCAAAAACGAACTTTACAACTTTGGTGGTGGTTGTGGGAGGAGGATTGGGTTTAGGGGGGAGGATGGGAAGGGATGGGAAGGAGAAACAAAGGAGGAGGCTACAATGCTTGATAAGAAATGTACTCATTATCTTGCCCATGTAATTGTAACCCCTCTGTATGGTATTTTCAAAATAAAAAAAAGAAGAGGAAAAAATAAATAAAAAGCTCAAGGTGGCAAAAAAAAGAGAAAATCCTCTCTTGCCTTCTTTGTACTAGCAAGTCCTGTGGAAACACCTGCTCGTTTTCTGTACCCTTCTCAATGCCTTCATAGTTCCCATCCTACAACACCCAGCTTTATTTTACTTTAAGTCCTTCTCACTCTCCTAGTCTCTGAGACCTTAAGTCCTTCTCACTCTCCCAGTTTTTGAGACCTTCTGAGACACAATGATCCTCTTTAGTAAGTCTGAATTTCCTACCTCTCTCTCTCAGCATAGGGCACTACACAAAGGTGGGCACTTTGTACTGGGAGAATAAAGCCATACCTCTGGCAATCTCTGATGAGTCCATGTCACCTAAAGCTTTATCATGTAAGTTAAGCTTTACTCTGCTGTAATGGAAACATTGTTTTGTTTTTCCCAAATTTTCTCTGGGTAGGAAATCTACATCACTTCTCTGGCCTTGAAGTTCTCACAGTCTAACCAAGTTCTGCCAAATATTACCTATCTCTTTAGAGAAAGGAGATTCCTTTCAAAGCACTTTGCCACAATCTATTATTTTCCCTTTCCTTTGATGTGTGGTATGGTCCTTTAAGATGAGCATTCCCCACCAAAGTTACTATGATGCTATCTCAGAAGCCACATCCAAATATTTTCTTCTCACAGGTTGGTAAGATCATTTGAAAGATGCTTGAGCATTGGAATGAGAAAGTTTCTCTTTGTTTTGTTTTACTTGGATAATCTGGGTAGTTTTTCTTTTTTCTATTTGGTATTAAAAAATGCTACAAAACCTCTAACCTAAGACCTATATAAATTAGTGTTTCTACAATGCACAAGAGGATAATTTAAATTACTTTATACTTCAATTTTTTTCTTAGTATAATTTTGTGAGTTTGAGAAGGTGGAGAAAGAGAGCCTCTGTGGACTAAGTTTCCATGAAGAATTCGAAGTTATTAAAGTATCTGTACTGTTACATTCATTGCTATTAATACTTATTGCAATCACTAGGGTGGAGATCTGTAAAACTGTATTATTATTTCAAACTTTAGGTTAATTTAAGTCCAACAAATGACATTAAAATAGACTTAAAAACTCTACTTTTCCAATGCAGTGTGCAAATTAATGAATATTTGGGTTAATATTTTCTTGGGTTAATATTTTCTTGGGTTAATATTTTCTTGACTGGAGATACTACTAAGCTACAAAAAAATCTCCAACTCACCCCAGTTAGAATGGCTATTATCAAAAAAACAAATAATAAAAAATGCTGAAAGGCATGTGGCCAAAAGGGAATGCTACTACACTGTTGGTGGGAATGTAAGCTGGTCCAACCACTCTGGAAGACAGTATTGCAGTTCCTGAAAAGACTAAACATAAAACTCCCCTGTGATCCAATAATCCCACTCTTGGACATTTATCCAAATGATCTGAAACTAGGCCACACTAAAGCTAACTGCACAATTATGTTCATTGCAGCATTATTTACCATAGCTGAGATATGGAACCAACCCGATGCCCCTCAATAGATGAATGGATCAAGAAAATATGATATATTTACACAGTGGAATATTACACTTCTATCAGAAAAAATGATATCGCCCCTATCGTAGGGAAATGGAAATACTTGGAAAAAAATAATATTAAGGGAAGTAAGCCAGACCCAAAGAAACATAAGCTCTATGGTTTCCCTCATTTGTAATAATTAGCATAAGTCTAGGTTAGTCCTGACAGAGAATCATAATAGCTCAAGAGCTATGAACATATGACCATACAAAATGATGCTAACTGAAATGAATTCCAATACATGGAAACAAAGGTCATTATTTTTTTAGTCATAAACCTTGATGTCACCAATATATTGTATTTAGTTCTTCTCGGTTTACTTCATTTTTCTTTTTCCATTGGTTTATCCCTGGCAATCTCTGTCTTTCATTCTGGTACCCTCCATTTTATATATGAGGGGGAATGGAAAGGAAGGGAAATAAACTGCTGAAAGAAGTACAAAAGATGACCCATTGCAACAAGGATACTCACAGGACAATAAGTCAGAAATCAACTTTATAACTTCATGGGGGGTGGGGGAGAGGTGATGGAGGAGGGAAAGGGAAGTGAGAAGACAACAATGGGATGGGTAACACTGTTCAACAAAAAATGTACCTTATTCATGAAAATGTAACCTCTCTGTACAGTCCCTTTACAATAAAATAACATTGACAAATAGAAAACATATTTCTCTTTCCACAAAGGCTTTATGTGGTATTTACTACCAATAAAGGGATATTTAGAAACCACCAGAGAATAATAGAGCAAAAGTGACAAGAAACAGATACCCACATAATCTTCAGTTTCCCATTATGACAAATTTTGCAAAGAATAATCAAAAAGTTTCTATGACTAAGAAGCACCTTTTTTCTTTTGATGTAAGTACAGTTCTTTGTATTTCGATGTTTTGCTGCAAGAATAACAAATAATCCCCTTCTTAGAATTTCTTTATGTCCATAAGAAGAATAAAAAATATGAATCTAATATCCATTTCTGGACTAAATAAAATGTAATTCACACAAGCCTCAGACTCTTTAGTGTTTTTCTTCCTTTAATTCAATTTAAGGACCAAAACACTAAAGTCTCAGGATTGATTTTCACTGATCCTGCTTCTCAGAACTACTGGAAACTTACAAAAATTAGATCATCCACCGAGCTCATTATGTCATATGCAACATTGCTCATAAGTAACTTCCTGGTAAAATAAAAATCAAAACAAAAAATATATAAAGATTATCTTGAAGAGAGAGATCTTGTGATTATGTGTGAATTTCATTAAGGATTAGAATTCAAAAGGCATGCAACTTTTATGGCAGTAACTCTGAAGTAAATAATTTAAAAAGTGAATGGCAAGAAATCAGAGGTGAATAATGTAGAGACACCTATTCGACAGGAAAAACATTTTTTAATGTTAGTAGTGAATTTAATTTTTAAATAAGTTTTTTATTTACAGAGGGGTTACAGTTACATGAGCAATGTCATGAATACACTTCTTTAGCCTTGTTGCCTCCTCGTTGGTGGGAAAAACATTTTTTAAGAAATGGGTAAATTACTAACACTCAGGATTCTTGCCAGATAGAATAAGGCAAAAAAAAATAAGCAGAAGAAAGGGACACAGATTCACATTTTGTGTTGGATACGTCTCTTAAATATTAACTATTAACAAATCTTGAAGGGGATCTTAATTTCTTTCTCTGAGAATGGTCCCACAATGTGGTGGTAAATTGTTTATGTTATGGGATCTTGATCTTTTGCCCATAAATGCTTATCTAAGAGTGGACACAGTATGCAGTGAGAAGGATTCTTCCTGTCATGAATTTAAGATCTGGAATGAATAGGTATCATGTACTATGTGAAATATAATGTCAGTACCTGTTTCACTCGTCTTTGTTTATCCAAAGTGACTTCTTTACATGATCTCAGTAGGTAGAAATTTCCCGAAGGCAGGATCTTTGTCATATATCACTAGAGGATAACAGAAAAATCTTCAATATTGATATAAATATTGTGATTATGTCATGATATAGCAGCTGTCTTCATAGGTCAAAAGTCATAAATATTTGCACTTTAAACAAGCACAAAATATTTCATATCAGCTTAACCTGGGTTAACTTGTAAAAAAAATATTATGGAGACCTATAAAAATAGCAATAGATTCTTTTTTTATTGTGAAAATATCATACAGAGGGGTTACAATTACATGGGCAAGATAATGAGTACATTTCTTATCAAGCATTATAGCCTCCTCCTTTGTTTCCCCTTCCCATCCCTTCCCATCCTCCTCCTGCCCCCCAACCCAAACCTCCGGGCTACCTCCCTCCCCCGCACCAAAGTTGTAAAGTTCATTTTTCGACATAACGACTTGTACATCTCATTGTTGCAATGGGTCCACCTGTATCCCTATTTAGACGATTAGTTTTTCCCCTTCCCCTCCACAAATTATACCAACATCAAATACAGTGAAAGCACGGGTTATACTGTGGGGGGTGGACATACAAAGCAGCAAAGAAATAATCTTATAGGCTGGGAAGGGATGTGAAGGGTAAACAAAGGAGGAGGCTGCAATGCTTGGTAAGAAATGTACGCATTATCCCGCCCATGTAATTGTAACCCCTCTGTACATTATGTTCACAAATAAAATTAAATTAAATTAAAAAAAGAAATAATCTTATAAATGTGTTAGAAACAATCGCATGAAAGAAAAAAAAACATTTGAATACATATCTTAGGGTTCATTTCCATAACATCACTTTAGCTGACCTTTTTTTCCCAAGCCTTTCCATTTCCTAACAAATGGGGCAATGTCATTCTTTCTGATGGAAGCATAGAATTCCATTGTGTACATATACAACATTTTCTTGATCCATTCATCTACTGAGGGGCATCTGGGTTGGTTTCATATCTTACCTGTAGTAAATAGTGCTGCAATAAACATAGTCGAAAAATAGCAATAGATTCTGACTGGTATGACTATCCAATAATGTTATGATTCTATAGATAGTGGTGTGTACATTCCATCATTAATCCAATTAGCTCATCCCATAAGCTCCCATAATTCAAAGACTTGTTTAGCTGTTTGAGAATAACAATGATTGTATCATAAGTGGAGCATGAAAACCAGAAACAGCTAATCTCATTTTGGTAATTATATCTAGAACAATCAGCCTCTTTCCAGCCAGAAATTGGTTGGACAATATGAAAATCTTGTTGGAAACTGTCCTATACTGTTTGAATAGCTATAACAAAAATTTCATAAACTGGGTAGCTTATTAATATCAGATCCATTCTTTGACCTTCTGTACCATGATTTAAGCCCTAGCCGACTGATATGCTGGGCAGTTCATTTACGTCTTTATATTCTGCTTATCTTTAGGTTCAGCCTGTGAGCTGGAGAACTGGTAGACAGCATACTTGGGCAGAAGCTATAATCTTCTACATAAGACTATAGCACTTATGTGATGATCTCTTTTCCCCAGATTTCACTCTGCTCTACTAATGGACTACTCCACCCCTCACTTTTTCTTTAGGCCTCAGGGTGATAATATTCTGCAAGGCTATCAACATTGCTAATTCTAGTCCTACTTTATTACCTTATCTTGTAATAGTGTTTTGTTAAAAAATCTCTTCAAATAGCATTTTTGAATGTGTCTTTTTTAATATGGGATTCTGACAAAGAAGTCAGAGCAGTTTAACTCAAATGTTTTGGTACTAAATGCCTATTATGTTTCTCTTTTCTGACATCTTCAACAAATGGTGGTGGGAAAACTAGATATCCTCACCTATTGAAAACTGTCTCTCAAACAATAAAAAATTAATTCATAATGGGCCAAAGATGCCTAATGAAAATGATAATCATCAAGAATGCAAACAGCAGGGGCTGGGAAGGTGGCTCAGTGGTAGAGTGCTTGCCTTGCATGCATGAGGCCCTGGGTTCAATTCCTCAGCACCACATCAGCAGAAAACCTGGAAGTGGCGCTGTGGCTCAAATGGTAGAGCACTAGCCTTGATCTGAAGAGCTGAGGAACAGTGCCCAGGCCCAGAGAGCAGGCCCACGACCAACAATGACAAAAAACGGCAAACAGATCTTAGTGAGCATGTAGAGAAAAAGAAACAGTTATATATTGTTAGTGGGGATGTAAATTATTGCAGTCATTACAGATATCAAAAAATTAGAGAACTACCATATGATAATAGCATACCACTCATGACTGTTAATCTAAAGGTATGTAAGTCAATACAGACCTGTGTTTATAGCAATACTATCTACAATGGTCAAACAATGGAATCAACCTAGGTTTCCATCGACTGATGACTGCATAGAGAAAATGTGGTACATATAGATAACTATTATGAAGCCATAGAAAAGAATTCAATTGTGTTGTTTGAAGGAAACTAGATACAACTCCTGACTATCATATTACATCAAAGAAGCCACAAAGCATAGACCCCCCAAAAAAATGAATGAGTAGAAAAGAAAGGGATTCTAGTCAGAGGTATCAGTAGAACTGAGGGAAGTATAGAAGGGTGAATGTGTTCCTATGTGTGTATGTGTGTGTGTGTGTGTAATAAAACCTATCTAAAATTATTTATAAAAGCAGGAGTGGGAAATAATAAACACGAATAGAAGAGGTGAATTTGACTATATGGAGTTATCACAATGAAATCCTTTTTTTTTTTTTTTTTTTGGCGGTTGTGGGGCTTGAACTCTGGGCCTGGGCGCTTGTCCCTTAGCTCTTCAGCTCAAGGCAAGCGCTCTACCACTTGAGCTACAGCGCCACTTCCGGTTTTCTAGTGGTTTATTGGAGATAGGAGTCTCACGGTCTCTCCTGCCTGGGCTGGCTTTGAACCGCGATCCTCAGATCTCAGCCTCCTGAGTAGCTAGGATTACAGGCATGAGCCACCGGTGCCCGGCACAATGAAATCCTTTTGTACAATTGCTCTGCACTAATAATGTGGATTAAATTTTTAAATAAATTTCGCTTTCCTTTAAAATATCTAAGAGACAGTAATAGCCAACATGTACCTCCTATTATAGACACAAAGATTCAACTTGCAGCTGCATACTTCAGCTGTTGCACAGTACCTGGCACAGAGCCAGTACTCATTAAAAATGTGCTATCATAATTTTAATAAGTAATTCTTCTTTTAAATTAACATGTATAGACCTGCTGCTGGTGGCTAATGCCTATAATCCTAGCTACTCAAGAGGCTGAGATCTGAGGATCTTGGTCCAAAGCCAGCCTAGGCTGTGAAATCCATGAGACTCTTATCACAAAATAACCACCAGATAATTGAAAATGGAGTTGTGACACAAAGTGGTAGAGCACTCAAGGACAGCACCAAGGCCCCAAGTTCAAGTCCCACTACCAACAAAAAAATATTAATGGTGTATATATTTTCTGATGTTTTAGGTGAACCTTTTTAGTCTATAACAAAACCCAACAGTGTGTAACCCTAGCAGCAATACAAATTAAAGCAGCAATCATAGAATACTCTATTCCCATTAAGTTAAATTTCAAACACACTACCAAATGTTAGTATTCAAGTGAAGCTATACACGCATATACTAACATTAGAGCTCACTTACAAAGCAATATAGCAAAATGTATAAAGAGTCATGAAAATGACCCAGCAATCCCACTCTTCGGGATTTAACCTAAGAAAATAATTGAGAAGAAAAAATATGTACACAAAGATACTCAGTGAAGCATCAGGTATAGCAGCAATGAGAAAAATGCTTACCACTGTAGAACAAGTATCCTTGATACTTGTATCAATGATAGAGACCCTGCTTCCCATCAAAACATACTTCCTATAAAAGTGGTAATAAAAAAGGAAAGGGTTTCACATATCTAAAGAAATATTGGGGGGGGAGGAGAAAGATGCTGTTCTCTGATGAAATTTGACCCCTTTTAAAAATGTGTGTGTTGTATTAAGCCAGACCCAAAGAAACATAGGTCCCATGGTTTCCTTTATTTGCAATAACTAGACTATGTCTAGGATAATCTTACAAGACATGCAGAAAAGGTCAAAAGCTATCGACATATGACCATAGAAGATGATGCTAAGTGAAATGAAACCCAAGATAGGGACACAAGATGTTTCTTTTCTTTGTTGCTGTTGTTTTTAATGTACTATGTGATTTTTTATTTATTTTTAATAAGTTTTTTATTGTGAAAATACTGTACAGAGGGGTTATAGTTATACATGAGCAAGGTAATGAGTACATTTCTTATCAAGCATTGTTGCCTCCTCCTTTGTTTTTCCACTACCATCCCTTCCTTCCCACTTCCAAAATTACACTCCCCCCACCCTCACCTAAATTATAAAGTTTGTTGTTCAACAGTGTCTTGTATATCTCATTGTTACAATGGGCCAACCTGTATCCCTATTTAAACTTTTTTTGTTCCTTTTGCATGTTTGTCCTCCATAGTTTAACCCCTGTTGTCACTGTACTTGATTCTGGTGCCCTGCATCTTGTATATAAATTTTTCTAATCTGGGGAAGGGATGGGAGATAACAAAATGCTGGAACAAGAATACAGGTTGAAAATCCTCAAAGAAACAGCTGCCCAATAAACAAGTGGGCGAAAGACTTAAAGAGAAACTTCTCTGAAGAAGAAAGAAGGATGGCCAATAGACACATGAAGAAATGCTCAAC
>NW_012267305.1:8028511-8065365 GCF_000151885.1 Dipodomys ordii
ACAAAGGAGGAGGCTGCAATGCTTGGTAAGAAATGTACGCATTATCCTGCCCATGTAATTGTAACCCCTCTGTACAGTATGTTCACAAACAAAATTTAAAAAAAGAATACAGGTTGATCCATTGTAACAATGAGACCTTCAAGACACTATGTTGAAAATGAACCTTATAACTTCAGGGCAGGGGAGGAGGGAGGGAGGTGTAGGGGAGGCGGGGAGGGAAGGGATAGTAGGGAAAATCAAAGGGTAACAATGCTCCATAGGAAATGTACTCATTACCTTACTCATGTAACTGTGACCCCTCTGTACAGTATTTTTACAATAAAAAATTTTTTTAATGTGTATGTTGATATCTAAACCTCTATTATTTCAAAAACAATCATATTAGAGATAGCATCCTTCTTGAGGTAAAAAAGGAAAAAAGAACTCTGGAGACTGTCTCAGAGCTGGGCGCTGGTGACTCACGTCTGTAATCCTATCGACACAGGAAGCTGAGATCTGAGGATCGCGGTTCAAAGCCAGTCCGGGCAGAAAAGTCCGTGAGACTCTTATCTCCAATAAACCACTAGAAAACTAGTGCTATGGCTCAAGTGGTAGTGCACTAGCCTTGAGCTGAAGGGCACAGGGACAGCACCCAGGCCCAGAGTTCAGGCCCCACGACCGACAAAAAAAAAAAAGACTGACTCAAGCTGGGCGCTGGTGGCTCACGCCTGTTACCCTAGCTATTCAGGAGGCTGAGATCTGAGGATCATGGTTCAAAGCCAGCCTGGACAGGTAAGTTTGTGAGACTCTTATCTCCAATTAACCACCAGAAAACTGGAAGTGATGCTGTGGTTCAAGTGGTAGATTACTCCCCTTGAGCTGAAGAGCTGAGGGACAGGGGCCAGGCCCAGAGTTCAAGCCCTATGACCAACAAAAAATAAAAATAAAAAAGGAAGGGGCTGGGAAGGTGGCTCAGTGGTAGAGCGCTTGCCTTGCATGCAGGAGGCCCTGTGTTCGATTCCTCAGCACCACATAAGCAAAAAGAAAAAAGCCGGAAGTGGCGCTGTGGCTCAAGTGGTAGAGCGCTAGCCTTGAGCTGAAGAGCTGAGGGACAGTGCCCAGGCCCAGAGTTCAGGCCCCAGGACCGGATCCCCCAAAAAATAAAGAAAGAAAGAAAAAGAAAAAGAATGATTCAGTACATTAAAAATAACAACAACAAAGAAAACCCTCTTTGGTAACCTGGTACATACATTTATTTGAATGAGGAAATATAAGGAAAACAACCGAATGGCAGACAAAGAGCTAATGCAACAGCGACATACACAAGACAATATGTTGGAAATGATCTGCACAACTTGGAGGTGGGGAGGGTATGAGCGAGGGAAAGTAGAAGGGAAAATGAGGGAAGGAGTAACAAGTTTGACAAGAAATGTACCTTTCTTATGTAACAGCAACCCCTCTGTACATCACTTTTACAATAAAAAAATTTTGAGGTTAAAAAAAGGAATGACTCAAATCAGTCTGATATGTATCTATCTATCTATCTATATGTTGTATGTATACATGTGTATATGTACATGTATGTACAAATATACATACAAATATATAGATATATCAAGAGATATCTATCTATCTATCTATATACATATCAGGAAAGTTATACATAAAAAGACAGCAGACACATGCTCACACAGAGAGAAAACCATATGAAAACCACAGAGATATCAGTCATATATAAGACAAACGAAGAAGCCTCAGATGAGAAAACTTGCCCATATCTTAATCTTAGAATTCCAGCTTCTAGGACCATGAGAAAACTAATAGCTGTTATTCGTGCTGTCCAGTCTGTAGGATTTCATTATTGCAGCAAGCTAATACAGAGAACAAATTGCAATGGTGAAGGCATTATTAAGGAAAGACTATCAATTTATAATGAACAATCATAGAGAAAGACTAAAAGTGAATATGACAATCCAAACTTAAATGAGTAGTTACATTTAAGAGATATGGCTGATTCTTTATCATTTGAAAGGCTGGAATAATTATACTTTTCCACTACAAAAGGCACTATTATAGCAATTTTGTGGAAACACCAGTTCTATCAGGCCTGAGTATTAACAGTGTATCTCCAAATCAGAGGAGAAAAAAGTACATAAAAGACTTATTGTGGCAGCTTCTGTGAGAAATCAACTTTGTGACAGCAGAGTATGAATCTATGAATAAGCATTACCTAGGTTCTGTTTTTTGCCCCGCCCTTCCACGCAAGTTTAATAGTATGCTGTAGCTGGCATCTTTGCCGCAGTCAATTGTGAGTATTGATCTATTGAGGAACTAAAACATGGTAAATTGACTTGATCTTTTGTGCTCAATAACTTTTTCTTCTGAAGAATGAATTGTTCATGGCTGGAAACACTTTGAAAAATTTATACTACAGAACCATATATTCACAGCTGGGACTCTAATCCTGCTTAGCATCCCTTTCATCTATCCTAAGAGATTTCTGCTGGCCCCCAGGTTTTTGAAAATCTCTTATCCAACACCTGAGTCACCAGTTTCTCTGCTACAGACCCAGCAATCTCAAAACAAATATGACATCAAGTAGGAAAATCTACGAAAGTGGGAAACTTTCAGAAGTTACCTTATTGAGATTATAACCTTAACCTAATGTCAAATCCCCCTTTTGTAATGGGATTTTTGTTTACTTTGTTCTTAGTGCAATACATTAATAATACATCAAATATTCCAGCTCTCTCGCAGAGGCCCATGTCTTGTTCTATTCAATAGAAACATAATTCAATATTCAAACTTCAATCTAGAATTTATGAGCCTACTAGTTGCAGCAATAGCATTGTATTTGGTCTCCTTGACTCAAATTTCCCTCCACTCCACTCCAATTTCCATCACCAAATCCACAAATGCACTTGCATTAGAAACAACATTCTAACTTTTTAAAACACACATGTACATGTGAGTTCTATACTCTCTCTCTTTTTTGTCAGTTGTGGGGCTTGAATTCAAAGCCTGAGCACTGTCTCTGAGATTTTTCGCTCAAGGCTAGCACTCTACCACTGTGAGCCACAGTGCCACTTCTGGTTTTCTGCTGATTAATTATAGATAAGAGCCTCATTGACTTTACTGCCTGTACTGGCTTCAAACTGAGATCCCCAGATCTCAGCCTTCTAAGTACCTAGGGTTACAGGCCAGCCTGGCTCTATACTCTCTTAATTGGACATTACATTCAAGAATCTCTATTTTACAGGCTCCCCATGCTATTCCGTAAAGCCTGTAAATGTGAGAAACATGATTCTACATAGAAGTCAGAAAGATACTTAAAATAAGACCTGACCACCAGATTTGCCAAATTTAAGTCTGTAATCTTTAAAGCAAGTCCCATCTTTGAGGACCTAATTCCTGTCTGCCTGTCTACCTTCATCTCTTACTGATCCTTAATTGTCCTCAACTGTTCATAATTTTCTGCACTTACTATGCTTTTGCAGATTGCTACCTGAGCTATGTGCATTTTCATCTCTTAATCTATACTATTCATTTAAAACTAGGTATCAAAGTGCCTCATTGTATAATCCTATGTGATGAGAAAGGGATTATAATATGCTTGGAGGCTAGCATAACTCTTCACATCAAGAAGTTTCCATTTAAAGGAAGAAAAGTTGTAAAAAGTATTATGAAACAACTTGCTTATTGATTTTTGCCATTTTGACTACAAAGGAAGGGTAGAGAGGGCTCTGGATCATGGACTGCACATAGCTTCTTCTAATGTCAGCAAAGGGTTTTTTGAAGATGTAGCTGGAGAATGAGACAAGGAAAATGGAGATAGAGCATGGGAAAAAGTGAGGATACCATGTGAAGGTCCTTGCAGGCAAGAAGGAACATGAGTTTTGTAAGAACTGAAAAAAGGAAGAGTCGCAGCGACATATGGAAAAGATTATGCTTTACATTCTTAGCCTTTATTTTGCTAAGCTACTTCCAGTCAGCATTGGCTCCAACCACCAAAGGTAATGAATATAAAAAGAAAACAAGGACACTGGGTAGGATGAGCAAAGCAGGTGTATGCTACAGTTCACTTATCTTGGAAAATATTCTTACTCGGCAAACACTCACAGACCCTTCATCTAAAGTCATCAAAACTATTCTGAGTCCACTGAACACCAAAGCTGTGCCCTAGTTACTTGCTATCTGACTACTTCCTTCTTACCAAGTCTATACCTTAAGTACCTTAACCTACTCCAAGTATCCTCTCACTGAATTCCATCTAGATGAGTTCACCTACCTAGTTCCTAGGTGAATCAATTGGGATTTGAAGGTTGTTTTTTCTTCTTAATTGGATCACAAGTGATGAGCCATATTTTGTGCAAAAATAAAACCTATCTCCTTAAATAACTATAGTGTTTTCTGAGACTCAGTGCTTGAAACAATAGGAAAGTCAGTAGAGTTCTGACTTGTAAGTTTCGCAATGTGAATGGCAGTTGATGGAATCCTTGGGGAAATCATCAAGAAGGGACACATTTTAGTAAGTTAAAAGTTACAAGTCAAAGTCCAATAGCCGTAAAAGCTAGGAGGCCTTTTAAGCAACCAATTCCCAATTCTCATTCTTTTAAAAAAATGCAGTACGATGATAATGACAGATGAAAAATACGACACCCGAAATCATTTTTCTTCAACTTCAACAGAAAAATTAATTCAAGTATTGATTTACTTGAAGTGCACAATTAGCAAAATTTTGGAATGGTCCCAAGTGACAGTTTCAATCTTAGCTCTTCAAATAAAAGCAGACGTATTTTTAGGCAGCAGAAGTGACTCAGACATAAATGGTTTGCAGTTAAAGTAATTGCATATCTGGTAGTGGTAAGTGAATTACAGGAGTGACAAATGCTGGTACTTAAATAATTTGAGGCAAACAACATCTCCCTTCTGCACGGAGCAGATTCAAATGAGCACAAGTCAGTAAAACATCTGCCTCATTTATTCTCTTGTTGCCTACATGGTTGAGACCTGGATCCCAGTTTGAGCTGACGCTATCCTAGCTTCCTATCCAGTGCCTGCCAAACACCGTCCAGAAAACAATTGGATGGCAGAATTAATTTCTCAGAGTGACCAACTAAATTTATTAAAAGTAAAAAAAATGTGAAAGGATGTACAAATGTGTAATATTTTACCTGGACAAAGAGGGTTTTGTTCCGATGACAGTGGAAAGGATTCTGTTCATTATAAACCATCAGAAAGACCATTTGCAGGACATTTGTTTTCCCTTTTACCTGCAATGCTTGCTCTGGACAACTCTTGCCACCATCTTGTCTAGCCTTCAAAATTTGCTCCACCATTTCTTTTCTCCTCTCTTACAAGGCATTTCTCCTCCCCTTGGTTTTCACAACCCTATATTCTGCAGGGCTTATCATTCTGTATTCTATTTACTATGAAGGATGCTTCCATTTTTATTGTTACTGTAGAGGTGATATACAGGGGGATTGCATGTACATGAGTCAGCTAATGAGTGCAATTCTTTGAAAACCTATCTCCCCTTCTCTTGCTCTCTCCCAGTTTTCCCCTCTGTTCTTACCCTCAAAGAAGTACAGTTCATTTTTCACATAGTGTCTAGTGAGTACCACTGTTGTATTTGTCCATCTTTTGTTCCACCTTTTCTATGCCCCTGTTACCTCATTTGATGAGTTGTTGAAGTCGATTGGCCACAATTTTAATGAGAAGTTTAACATCGATGTTCCCTGGTTTGGGGATGAGGGTTATGATGACTTCATAGAAGAGTCTGGTAGTGAATTTTCACTTTCAATTTCATTGAAGAGTTGGAGGAGTATTGGTGTGAGTTCTGCTTTGAAGGCCTTGTAGAATTCAGCGGAAAATAATCCAGTCCTGGGCTTTTCTTGAGGGGAGGTCTCATTGCTGCTTCTGTTTCGATGCCTGATATGGGTCTGTTAATTTTATTTAAATCATCTTGGTTTAGTTTGGGCATATCAATATTTGCTAGAAATTCATCCATTTCTCCCAGATTCTCAAACTTATTAGCAAAAAGTTTGAGAAGCATCCCCTTATTATGTTCTGAATCTTGGTTGTTTCTGTGGTGATGTTTCCATTCTCATCTCTGAGTTTATTTGGGTGTTTTCTCTTTTTTTGATAAGATTTGCTAAGGGTCTGTCAATTTTGTTAATTTTTTCAAAGAACCAACTTTTTGCTTTGTTGATTCATTATATGTTTCGGGGAGACTCTAATTCAGTTAATTCTGATTTTATCTTATTGTTTCCATCTATTGGATTGGGGTTTAGTTTGTTGCTCTTTTCCAAGAAGCTTTAGGTGCCTCATTAAGTTGTTGGTTTCAGATGTCTCCAATTTGTTGACATAGGAGCTCAGAGCTATAAACTTGCCTCTGAGTACTTTCTTTGCTGTGTCCCAGAGGAGCTGGTAGTTTGTGTGCTTATTTTTGTTAAATATTATGAACATTTGAATTTGCTTTCTAATCTCTTATTATGAAATTATGCAAAGCATAATTTCAATGTTAGGAAAAGGAAAGACTTAGAAAAAATTATACTAAGTGAAGTAAGCCAGATCTAAAGAAACATAAGTCCAATGGTTTCCTTTATTTGCAATAACTAGTATCTGTCTAGGATAACCTTACCAGATAAGTAGAAAAGGTCAAAAGCTATACACATGACCATATAAGATGGTGCTAAGTGAAATGAACCCCAAGATAGAGACACAAGAGGGTTTATCTTTGTTGCTGTTGTTTTTAATGTATTTATATTGTACTATGTGATTTCTTTTGTTTCTTTCATATGTTCTCCCCCCATGGTATAACCCCTGTTTTCAATGTGTTTGATTTCTGTACCCTGCATCTTGTATATACATTTTTCTAATTTGGGGAGGGGAAGGGAAATTTAAAAAATGCTGAGATAAGGATACAATATGTACAAGACACTATGTTAAAAATGAACTCTACAACTTGTGGTGGGGGAAGGGAGAAGTTGGGGAAGTGGGAGGGAAGGGATGGCTGAGGAAAAGCAAAGGGGGGGGGTAAAATGCTCGATAGGAAATGTACTCATTACCTTACTCATGTAACTATAACCCCTCTGTACAATATCTTTAGAATAAAAAATATAAAAAATAACAGTATACATAGCACTAATTTGCCCATTAGAATAAATTCAGAACATAAATCTGATGTTTTAATTATCTCAGTCATTCACATGAGTTCCACTAAACATGCATCCTGATTATTGACTAAATTCTTATTTATGCATTCAACTAAGCCAATAAGTTACATACCTGCATCCACAACTTTATAGCTGGATCTCTGAAATATGAAGTTGTATCAACAAAATATAATTTTTGTTAATAAAGTATGCAGAAAGGGTACCAAAATGTATACCCTGAGTATTACACTTGCAGATTTGACCAGCAATGAATTGTGCCCTTTGAGCTACACATTGTATGGCCTTATTCTCAAATCACACTCCTTTATCATCAATGTACCTGGAATTCTACAAAACAGAACTACAAAACAAGAACAGATATCTATGTGACATTCATGGTTTCATTTCACCTGAGATATTACTCGGCAAAATACGGGTGGTTAGTGAATTGTACCTCAACATATGCACAAGGTTAGAAAAATTTGGCCTTACTTTAAAATACTATTTTCTATCATCTCTTTTTCACTTTCTTTTTAATCAAGTCTTCTCAATGTATATAATAACTTCCAAAGGTTATTCACTGTGAGCCAGCTAAGACATTTTAGCCTATAAAAGTATTAAATACATAATAATTAGAATATATTCTCTGACATTAAATGGTGAAGTGGCGACAGTATATCTTAAGCTGGATATGAATCTTGTTTGTATCTACAAGATGGTTTTATAAGGAATGTATGTGTGATCATTTGATTATAGCTTGCTAACATGCAAGATACTATACTGCTAATAACAGTATTTCCATAACATCATAACATACAGCCTCAATATATTTTTGTTTTGTATTATTGCAGAACAGCCCTTTATAAATTATATGCTGTGATACATTTGGCTGTATTAAATATTTTTTCTTCTCCTTCCAAATGGATCTAAGAACATGCATTTCCACTGTTAGCTGAGCAGTAGCAGCCTTCTGAAATACTTGTATAATGATCAGTTGAAAGACAGAAGTATATATGAAGTATAGATTTGCTGTTCTACTTCCTACGCCCCTTCTTGGAGAGCCTGCCCAAAGGTAATGATAAGCACAGAGAGCAATCTAAACAGCAAGCTGTCTAAATTATTGTGAACTTCAGGCAAAGTAAAAGGACAGTGGGCATCAATTTTCCCAGTGCAAGTTTCCTGGTCTCTGGGGTGTTTTTCCAAGTAATGATGCCAGAGTAAACCAGTGACACAATGTCAATTTATAACTGTATAACTTCTGCCTAACATTGATTCCACTAAAATCACAAATAAGAACAGAAGAAGGGAAGTAAGCATCTTGAAGTCCTGTCAGCTGTATAGGCTCAAATTGAATCTTTTTTTGCAGTCCCAGGGACTGAACTGGGCCTCAAACTTGCAAGACAAACTCTTTCCCATTTGCCCCACAACTATAGTCTATTTTCAGTTCTGTTTTCAGAAAGATTCTTGCCTCAACTTGGCCAGATTAGGTTCTGAGCTGCAATTCTCTTATCTCTTTCTCCCATATACCAGTAGGACCAGTTTATCTTAAGGCAATCTCACTAATCCCTCTGCCCCCACCCAGCCCACTGGCTGGCCACCAAAGACCATTCATTCTCCCTTTTTTACACCTCCAAAGTTTCTAGGATCACAGGCATGAACAATCATGCACACCTTCAAGTACCTCTTTAATATATGTTTCCCTTTGCAACAGTTATATTTTTCTTCATAGCATTTACACATCTCGAAGTCTTTTACAAAATTGGCCTACAGAAGATATTCAATAGAATACATGTAACTTCAGCATCGATTATAATTTGCATTATTTGTATGAAGTTTTCTTATTTCATTGTTATAATGTAAAAAGAGAGCTAGCACTAAAACACCTGAAAATAAACTATGAGCCTTGAAGCTTTGATTAAGATCTTGAAGTTTATTTGTTCAAGGTCTTAGTTCTCCTCTTGACCTTCAACATTCTTGTCCTTAGAATAATTCAAGCCATGCATTGCTTCTGTTTACTAGGTGTGTTTTTCTCTTCTCCCCCAAGGTCTGTCTCTTGCCTCAAGATCTGGTTAACCTAATTAGCTTGCCTTCAATTTACTAATTTATCTTTCTATTTTTATTAGCTAAGCTTAAGTGCCTTTCCTCCTCCTAGTCAATATTTTCCACTCTAATCTATACCTTTCACTTAATATTTAGTCCAGGTACTGACTGAATAAGAAGTTTCCAATTTGCCATGTACATTTAATTTTTATTTTAAATAAATGTGACTACAAAGTAAGGCCAAACAGCTATGAGACCAAAGCAAATAGCTATGGTTATCAAAGATCCAAATGACATTTTTGGGAAGACAAAAGGCATAATAGCTGATGTCTATAAGGGCAGTGATCAGTAATTCTTGGAAACAACAGAAAGACAATCAAATGATTAGAAAACAATGAAATGATTAAAAACAAACTGAAGTACTCTTTCATTTTTACCATAAAATGGTTTCACAAAGTCTGTTGAATATTTTTAAATATGAAATAAATATGACAAAAATGCAATAGATTTTAATATGTAATAAAAGTAGCAATAATATGAACCATATTCTTAAATTATATAATGTAAAATAATATTAAAATTTAAAGAAAAAAGTAAATCATAAAGTCACTTGGAAGTATTACATGGCCCCTCTAAGATAACTCTGGAACAAAGTTATAAATAATACTTAAACACTAGTTTTATTTCTTTTCTTTTTTAGAAAAATATTCATAGTTTCTTTTCAGCTCTCTAATTTATTAGCTGTTAGAAAGTGGCCACTTTCTTCATTACCTGAGTACTAGTTTTCTCCTCTGTGAAATATAGAGAATGTGAGCCTATTTTTAGAATTTTTGAGAAGATAAAATGAGTCTTATGGGGGAGGGAAGGGATAGTAGGAGAACAACAAAGGAAGGGGTAACAATGCTCAACAAGAAATGTACTCATTACCTAACTCATGTAACTGTAACCTCTCCTTATATCATCTTTACAATAAAATAATTTTAAATGAGTCTTATACTGTTTAATAGGGGAGCTACACAAATTGCATTAGTAATAACAAGTCTTGTAGAAGAGTTGCCACTTGTAAGGAACTAGTAGACAAGTCTGATGGACAGAGAGAAAGATGACAGAGCCCCTACTTCTTAGATTGTCTCTGAAGAGATAAGTATACATGTACATATTTCTACACACACTGAGTTCTGTATCCATCTTTAAATCAAAGACTAGGTATATAAAGGCAAATATACAGAAAAGATATAGCAACACCAATCTACAATCAATAAATAAGCAAATGAACCATGAAGAGGTGTCTCACACCTGTATTCCTAGCTGTTCAGAAGACTGAGATCTAAGGATCATAACTTGAGGCCAGCTTGGGTAGGAAAGTCCCAAAAGCTCATATCTCCAATTAATCATCTAAAAGCTGAAAGAAGAACTGTAACTGAAGTAGTTGAACACCAGCCTTGAGTGAAAAGGATAAGGAGAATATTGTCCAGGTCCTGAATTCAAGCCCCAGTACTGGAACATGCACACACACACACACACACACACACACACACACACACACACAATCATAGGAATATGTAATCACGTGAATATTATTTACACTAGCAAACAGTAAGTCTTGGCAATGGGTTTGGAATATATATCAAGAAGATCAAGGCAGCATACTTAACTCAAAATTTTCCATACTCATTTTTTATGTCTGGGACCTTGGCATTATCATATCAATGATGGGGGAAAATATCAATTCTTTGGAGGAACAATGGATAAGTATTATCCATTTTTCAATTGGCTCTCATAATATTTTGTTTAAGATGAGATTGAGTTTTGTGATAGTTTCAAGGAGGATGCATTTGAAAAGCTCACATGTGAACTCACAGATTTTTTTTCTGCTTATGTGGTGCTGAGGAATCAAACCCAGGGCCTCATGCAGCAAGGCAAGTGCTCTACCACTGAGCCAACTTCCCAGCCCAACTCACACATTTTTATAGTCATCAGATGAGCATCCCGACAGACTATAAGCTGGTACTAGGACAAAAATTCACACCTCCGCAGCAGCCCTGGCCTAGCAAGAGGGAGAGTCCCTCAGACACATGGAAAAACAGACACACAGAACTCCAATCAGTAAGACAATGGACCTTCACATCTCTCATCCTCACATTGAATCCAAAAATGGACATAACAGATGGCTTCTTACCATATAGAGACTGGCACACCGGCTTCTATCAGCCACATATGGGAACATGCACAACTGAATATGCAGAAACTTAGAGTGAGCCCCAGAGCCCAGTAGTTGCTTGTTTTCATACTTACTTGAAAGTTTCCAAATATGAAGTCATGCATCCCATTAGTACAAAGGGTTTTTCCCCCTAATGACTGATCTTTATTAACTTGGCACCCCAAATGTGGAGATTTTTGTACCACTACTATAAAAATATCCATGGCCTTTTCACTCCATATGCTTTCCTGGGAATTATTCAGCCTCAAAATTGGAAAAGTACAATTTCTTGCTTCCTGCCTTCTTGTTTTTTATTTTATGAATATGGTATACACTTTGTCCAAGATGTTTCTTGAGTGGGTATTTCTCTTAGAAAACTAGTATAAAGCTATTTCACGTGAAAATCTACATTTATATTTTGGTAATGACTTTTTGTGGCCATATGCAACAAAAGAGACACTTATGTGGAGTGAAATAAGTCAGATACACAAAGGAAATGACAAGATATCACATCCATACATGAAACATAAAAAATGATCACACTCATCTATAGAACTCTTCTGTCTTGCAAGACAAACTCATGGGCTGATACCAGTGGCTCACACCTATAATCCTAGCTACTCAAGAGACTGAAATGTGAGGATCACAGTTTGAAGCCAGCCCTGGCAGAAAAGTCTCTGAGATACTTATCCCCAATTAACCACCAAAAAGCCAGATGTGGAGCTGTAGTTCAAGTGGTAGAGAGCTTGTGTTGAACAAAATAGTTCAGGGACAGCACCCAGGCCCTAAGTTCAAACTCCATGGACCTCACATACACGTACATACATACATACATACATACATACATGCATGCATTAGAATTTGATCAAAGAAATAGAAAGACTACACTGAGGTGCCTATTTTGACATTACAGAACACACACACACACACACACACACACACACACACAAAGAGAAAGTGGGAGAGAGAAATGGAGAGAGAGAGAGAGAAGATAAGAGATGGTGTAACTTTGATCATGATTCCCAACATACAAGGGAAAAACTTAAGCACCACTAATACTGGGGTATGATGCATAATGATGCCTAGTAGCTAGTACACAAAAGCCAAGCAATAATAAGGGTTGGCATTGATGTGGAGAAAATGAAACACCTAGAGCTCTAAGTAGAAATGAAATTAGTACAGCCATTGTGGAAAATAATGCAGAAGTGCCTTGAAAATAAGAAAATAAGATTATCATGTGATCCAGCAATCCTACTTCTGGGCATATGTTCAAATGATGTGAAATCCATATCTCAAAGAAGTATCTATGTCCCCATGTTCATCACACCACTATGCACAGAAGTCAAGATATTAGAAGCAACAGTAATGTCCAACAACATATTATTAAATAAAGAAAATTACTTAATGTGGGGTGACAGTGGGTTTTTTTTGTTTGTTTACTTGTTACTATTGGTCTTGGAGCCTGAACTGTGGGCCTGGGTGCTATCCCTCAGCTCTTCAGCTCAAGGCAAGTGCTCTACCACTTGAGCCATAGCACCACTCCCAGCTTTTTTTCTGCTTATGTGGTGCTGAGGAATCGAACCCAGGGCCTCATGCATGCAAGGCAATTACTCTACCACTGAGCCACTTTCCCAGCCCAAGAGATGAGTGTGTTTTACAGGGAACAATTCACCCTTCAAAGCAAGAAATTCGTTCTTTGTAACGACATGTAGGCACTTGAAGGCCATTGTACTAAGTGGAATTAGACAGCCACATAAATACAAATACTGTGTGATCTCACTTATATGTGGAATTTAAACCAATTGAACTTATGTAAGGAGACAGAAAAAAGATGCTTAGATTGAGAGCAGGTATATATGTTCTGGTTACCAGAATCTGAAGGTTGGAGTAACTGAGAAGGTATTTGTCAAAATGTACAAAGTTTCACTTAGAAAGAGTAAGATTTTTAATTTATTGAATAGCAGAAACTGTAGGCAATAAAGATGAATTATACATTTAAAATTGTGAATAAATGTCAAATATTCTCATCACAAAAATATTTTCATTATTACAAATAATGTGTAAAGATGCTACAACAGTATTTTGCTGATTTTTAAAGATAATGAACATCTGGTGCCTAATTAATTTGATCATCATATAGACATCTTAATTTTTAACATTAACATTTCATTCATGATAAGAATCAAGAATGTTGCTGTGTGACAATATCAAAAGCAAAGGTGATTATAATAATAATTGCTAAAATGTATGACATGCCTATTACAGTAAAAGACATCTTGCTAAATGCTTCATTTGCATGGCAGTAGTTATTTTCTCTAACTCTATGAGGCCGGTACATTTGCCTGCCTCCAATTTGCAAATCAAGAAATTGAGGTTAAATATTCTATGCAAGGTCATATACTTACCAAATGGGACTTGATTCCAACTGTCTTTCTCCATGAACTCAATGCCAAACTAGCATATTACACTGCCTCCTCTGAGCAAGGAATGTGCTAGCACTACATAAGACATTAAGAGGACATTGTACATCTCTCCAAGTACTCCGAATATGGTAGGCTATCTGAGATTCTGGCATCAATGTTTTGAGCTGAAAGCAGGATGAAGTTATTTTCAGAAAATAATACCCTTGTTACATATAACTGTTCTCTTAAATTTAAAATGAGTATTTAAAAAAATCAGATTGAGTTTACCATATTATTCTTTCACGTAGGACTTCAAGAAAGTTTACAGAATCAAGAGATTTTTAGCAATATTTTCAAGAATTCAAAGTATATTAGTAGAGAAACATGAATTGGAAAATAACATAACAAGAGAATGACTACAAATAAAAAGTGGAAATGAAACTACAGAAGAAATTCAGGAAATGCATTCTTTTTAAAATTTTTATTGTAAAGGTGATGTACAGAGAGGTTACATTATATGATTCAGGTAATGAACACATGTCTTTTTGAACAGTATCCCCTCTTCCCTCATTTTCTCCCAGTTTTTCCTCTCCCAACTCCACTCCTCTCCAAGTTGTATAATTCATTTCCAACATAGTGTCTAGTGAGTATCACTGTTGAATTGGTTCACCCTTTGTCCCACCATTTCTGTGCTTCCCCTTCCCCTCCCTAAATCAGGTACACTTATATACAAGACAAAAGATGCAAAAATTAAAAACAGGGCCAAAAGGGAATAAACCAAAAGGGAAAAAAGCAGCTGAAAACAGTACAATAAAAATGCTTGTTTCCATTTCTTGGAGTTCATTTCAATAAACATCATTGTATATGATCATAGCTATTGAGCCCTTGTGAACATCTCCTAAGAATAATCTTTTTGTTCTCACTGTTTGAATATTAGAGTGCTGTTTAATTAATCATGTCCAAATGTACTTATTTGTCTTTTCATTCAACAGATACCTATATTCAGAGCAAAACCTTAGGACATTGCTGCAAGCATTACATCCAAAGATCAAATTTCATGGAGCTTCTACATTCTCATCAAAGGAGACAAAACTCCACACAAACAAGGAAACATCTAGAAACCATAAACCATTTGGACTTAAAGTATTGATATAAACAGAGCTGGGAGTTAGGAACTACTTACAGAAAGCCTGAAAATAATAATGAGTTTTCTTTTGCACCCAGTAAAAGACTGGTTTTTGTGGATGGTTCTGGGAATTATCAAGCATACAACAAATTAGATAAATCTAAGACCCTGGAGATTCTCTAAGCAAATGTGTGTTTTGGGGGAGTAATGCTGGTGAAATCCCATACAGTTGTTGCAATGGATCATCCTGTGTCTTTGTTTGGGTATTTTGTTATTTCCCCTTCCCCTCCCCAGATTAGACAAGATGCAGGGTACCAAAATCAAGTACAGTGACAATAGGGGATATACCATAAGGGAAAGAACATACAAAGGAAACAAAAAATAAATCACAAAGTGCATTTAAAACAATAGCTTCTAATCTTAAACGTTCTTTTCATACTATCCTTACTTCCTATTTAAATCTACTCCTCTTTTGTTTGCTTTGTTATCTGAGTTTTCCCTGTGTTGCTCTCTACATTGTAGCTGAATAATATATCTAAGTGATGAATATTCAAACTTGATTCATTATCACATGTTGACTTTGATGGGGAGTATTTTTACCTGGCCCATTTCAGACTTGTACAATTTAGTGGATAAAGGTAGTAATTCAATTAATAACACTTGCTTATTGATAAAGCCCTATGTAGAGGTATTGTTATAATTACTCTAGTTTTTAAAGTTGAGGTAATTGGACTCAGATAGGGAACTTTTTCAAAGAGCAAATCTTAGAAAAATTTCATTGACAGAAGTTAGCTTTCAAACAAACGAGTCTAAATCCCCAACTCTGTTCCATGTATACTATAAGAACAATTTCTGTCGGGGAAAAATAAAAAATACACAGCCAAATTTTGTGGCTACTAGGAACACGTCTCTTAAAAACACAAGACATAGCTAAATGAATTTCTAGTTGAATTTTGTTTCCTAATTCAAATACAAAATCTACAATAAAATCATATGATTGCCATGTGTAACCACACTTACATGATCAAACTAACATACACACACACACACACACACACTTCCTTTTCAATGTGCCAGTACTAAAGCTTGAACTCTAGACTTGGGTGTTGTCCCTTTGCTTTTTTGCTCATGGCTGATGCTCTACCACTTGAGCCACAACTCTACTTTAGGCTTTCTTTTGGTGGATGATAAGTCTTATGAACTTTCCTGCCAAGGCTGGCTCTGAATTGCAATCTTCAGATTTCAGCTATCTCTACCCAATTAATCATTCTTCTATTTAAAATAAGTCACCTACCCCTTGTGTTTAAAAAAAAAACATTTTATTCGGGAATAAAAACAAAATTACTAATTTTGTTTGACACTGGCCTTTAAACAGCATCATTTATTCATAATACTTTTTTATAAATTGTCCATTTGACAGATAAGGAAACTTATGGGTTATAAAGTCAATCTAATCATCATAAAAAAGGTTATAAAAAGTTAAAAAATTCTAAAACAAACAAGTATTTTTAAAACATATTTTTTCTTCAAACTATTTTAAAATACTCTTATAGACCTGATTATTCTAGTTACAGAGTGATAAATTGCATCCACACTTTGGGTATTCAGGGTCATTTCCTTGAACCTTATAAGTATGCAAAATTATATCAGATGCTAAATGCCTTAAGCATGAGGTTTTTGGAGTTCTTATTCTTAATTATGGTGCTGAATTTCATATTTGGGTTTGGATTTCAAATGAATAGATTATTCTCCAGATACATAATTGAAGACTATTAATATTCAGTCTTCGTTTGATACAGGCTAGGATCTAAGCCAAATATTTCTATGAACAAGAATTTAAGTAGAAAAATTACTTAAAACCCAGAAGCTTGCAATTGCCCAATATACAAGTTACTCTGTCATAGACAGATACAATCTCTCCCTCCCCACCACAAAGCCAACTGTAATGTTCTTCAGTTTGTGCTACTATAGGCAGGTTCTTAGCTTTACAGTACTGACACATCGGAAAATACTTGTAGGTCTTGACAAAGTCACATCCTCACTCATTTCTTATCTAGGCCACTGCACTCCCTTATTAAATTCTGTTCATGACTTCAGCCTTTCTCTCACTTGTAATTTATGCTCTACTTTTATTTACACAAGAATAAAATCTCAAGAATAGAAAACTTTTAAAAAAATCTTTCAGAGTGCCTTACCACATAATTTTTATCCAAGTGCATACTCAATTAGTGTGGAAGTGATTCATCTTCTGGAAAAGGAACGTCTACCTAATTTGGATAGAGTACAAGTGAGTGTTCAGATATTAAATCATTTGGAAAATATGTAAAAAAGCAGCTCAACAGGCAAGATTGGGGTCAAAGTTGTTTTTTCTGTTTTGTAACAATCCATGAAGGTATGTAAATATTAGTTATAATGGAGAACCAATACAACAGTGATACTCACAAGACACTATGTTGGAAAGGAACTTTACAACTTGAGGAGGAAGGGAAGTAGGGGAGAAGGAAAAGTGGGAGAAAACAAGGACGGGTGTAACAATATTCGATAAGAAATGTACTCATTGCCTTACTTATGTAATTGCAACCCCTCTGTACATAACCCTTACAATAAATTAAATTAAATTGTAAAAAATTAACAAGAACAAAAAAATTGACAAAAATTACCTGGGCACCGGTGATTGATGCCTGTAATCCTAACTACACAGGAAGTTAAGATCTGAGGATCTTGGTTTGAAGCCAAGCCGGGCAGGAAAGTTGGTGAGAGTCTTATCTCCAAATAATCACAGAAAAAGCTCAAATTTTCACTGTGGCTCAAGTGGTAAAGTGTTATAATTGAGTGAAAGGAGAGAAAGGACAATGCTCAGGTCCAGAGTTCAAGCCCCAGGACCCACAAAAAATAAATTTTAAAAAATGTACCTCAATATGTGTTTTGTACATTCCGTATGTATATTATACACAAAAGTAGTATATTGTTTCCAAGTCTTCCCCTTTCCTAACAAATAGTGTCATGCTTTCTGATGGAGGCATAGAATTCCATTGTGTGTGTGTGTGTGTGTGTGTGTGTGTATGTCTATATGTACATATATACCTGTGTATATATAATGTATATATATGTATATATTAGATTCCACACATAAGTCTCATCATGCAACATTTGCTGTTGTTTTTTTTCCCTAAGGACTTAGGTATAATGTCTACCAGGTGTATCCATGATTAAATAAATAGCAATATTTCAATATTTATCCTAATTCTACATGTTGTCTTTTCTGAATGATGCTGAAATAAATATAAGAATATGGGTATCTACATAGCCTGTGGATGTATACATAAAAGTAGGATTGCTGTTTCATATGATAAATTTGTTTTTAAGTTTTGGAAGAAACTCTGTAATTTTCCATAACACCTGTAAAATTTACATTCCAATTAACAATGTACAAGAGTGTGCTTTTATTCCAGAGGGCAATATGGTTAGAAAGCTTCCTTCATTTAGTTCTGTGAATGGAGAGAGTGAAGGTAACAAAGGAGAGACAATATTGTGAACAGAGAAAAAGGGGAAAGACATTGGGAACCAGGAATAATGTGTCAGGAAAGCTAGAAAGCACAAAGATCCTAAAAAATAATAGAGAAGGTAAGAAACACTCTGCTTTCTTAACTCAATGGCAGGAACTACAAACAAACCAAGGACATAACCAAGGAAGGTCAGGCAACCCTGATGACTGATAGGTAGGCCTAACCCTAAGATTAGCCTACAAGCTTCACAAATTTTAGAGCCAATGAAGGGATTTGATATGATAAACGACTACTCCTGAATGGTTGTCTAACATTAAAGAAGAAAAAGATTTTTTTCATTTCCCATATCTCAGACAAGAGCAGCCAGGGACCATCTTAAAGGAGGGCTTATTGTTGGATATTGAGCTACTCTAAGGACCTAAAAACAAGGAATAACATCAACAGACTGAGTCAATGTGAAACAGAAAATCAGGGAACAGTGGCAAGAAACATTTTAGAACATTAAAGTCATGATAAAGGGAAAAAAGTTGAAGTGTCATGGAACATAAAAGACCAAAGTCATTAAAAATGTGCATAGAAGAGGTGTAAGCTTAAGGCATAGATAACACATTCTATAAAATAATGAAAATTTCCCAAATTCTTGGAAAGAGAAGGTCATTCAAGTAAAGGAAGCTTATAGAACACCAAACAGAAAAGACCAAAAAGAAGTTCTCCACATCATACAATAGTTAAGACATAAAATATTAAAAAAAGACAGAACCATCAAGTCACATTTTAAAGGAAACAATCCAAATAACAGCAGATTCTTCAATAGAAACTTTAAAAACCATAAGACATGCCGTGGCACAGTTCCAACCCAGAAAGAAAATACGTGGTATTCTATATTACTGGAACTAGAAAGGCATTCCCTATAATTGAAGAAGATTTTTTTAAGTCCATGATAAATAAAAATGAAAGGAATTAATGATGACTAAGTGGTTTAAAAAGCTCCACCTATTTGTGGCCAACAAAATATGCAACTCAATGGGAAACACAAATACAGAATTAAAATGAAAGGATGGAAGGAGATCTTCTGAGTAAATGGATCTCAAAACATGCATGAGTAGCTAAAGTCATATCTAATAAAGGAAATTACCAACGAAAATTTATCAGAAGAGACAAATTCATTAGTATAATATAAAAACTGTAAACATGTGTAAACTGCATGCAAGCTCACACAGTTTTACAAAACAAACACTACTGGACATAAAAGCACAGATATACTCAAAGGTAATGAATTTTAGATGATTTAAATACCCTACTATCACTAATCATAAGGTCGTCCAGACAAAATTCAACAAAGAAACTTTACAATTAAATGACATGTGACAGATATAATGTATTCAACTGGAAACTACAAAATCTTTCACTCAACAGCCACAGAATACACATTTTGCTCCCAATCACAATGGACTTTCTCCAAAATAGGTCCTATTTTAGGGCAAAAAACATGTATTAATGAAAACAAGAAAACTGAATTATTTCCCTTCATTTTGTCAGATTGCAATGAAATAAAACTAGAAATCAACAACTAAATTACGTACAGAAGATATGCAAATAAGTGGAGACAGAGCAATTCATTTTTTAATAAATAAGAAGAGAAATCAGAAAATTTGTATGAGCACAGGAAAATAAAAACAAATCATAATAGAACCTACGTTGTACAATGAAAGTGACTCTAAGAGGGAAGTTTATAGCTATATATGCCTATATTGAAAAGCCAGAGAGAAATCAAATAAATAACCATGATTCACCTCAAGGTCTTAGGGAAATGTAAATAATCCTGAAATTAGCAGAAGAAAAGAAATAATGGATACCATAGGTGATATTAATGAAACATAAGCTAACAAAGAAGCAAAAAGATCAACAAACCAGAGTTTGGTTTTTTGAAAGAATAAAGGGATTGAAAACCCCCTTTGATGAACTAACAAAAGAGAGAGAGAATACTGGAATTAACATAACTTATACCTGAAAAATACTGGTGAAATTCAGAATATCATTGGAGACTAGTTCAAAAACCTAGACTCAAACTGTAAAATCTAACTTGTGATCCTCCTACTTGTGCTTCACCAAGTCACTGGCGATGAAAGGTTGTGTCACTAACAGCCACAGATCATTGTGCCTAGTTTTTCATTTCAATCAACTCTCAAGAATTTCTTTGGGTTCAAACTGGCCTAAAACCAAAATCTCCCAATCCCTTCCCTGCTTTTTCCTTTATCTCTCTCTCTCTCCTGCTAAACAGTCCCAACTTCACATTCATTTCCTTTTTATTTTAGTGTGTTTTTATTGATCAACATCCCTCATAGAAGAGAAAGGATACAATATTTATCTGGCTTATCTTGCTTAACGTGTTGATCTTCAATCCATTTTCCTCCAACCAGGATAATGTCATTTCTTTATGGCTGTTCATGCTCCATTTTATAATGGACCACACATTCTTTGTCCATTCTTCAGTTGATGGGCACTGGGCTGGTTACATATCTTGTTTATTGTGAATAGTGCTAAACTAAACCTAATAGTGTAGGTATCTTTATTGTATATTGATGTACATTCCTTTGGATTTATGTTCGAGTGGCTTAGAAAGATACAATTTTTAGACTTACAAGGATCCTCCAAACTTCCATAGTGATTATTAATTTGCATTCTCACCTAGAATTCATTGTTGTTCATTTTCTTAATTAGAATAATTGTAACTGGGATGAGATGGAATCTCCATGTTGTTCGGATTTACATTTCCTTTATGGCCAGGGATGTTGAGCATTTCCTCATGAATTTATTTTTCATTTGTACTTATTTGGATAGCAATCTATTCCATTAATGTAGCCACTTATTAATTGGATTATTTGTTCTCTTACTGTTTAATTTGTGATCTCTTTTTTAATTAGCAGCAATTAAATTTTATAAGCTCTTTATATATTCTGGATATAAATCTTTTGTCCAATGAATAGCTATCAAATATTTTCTCCCCTTTTTCAGGCTGTCTCTTCATTTCTGTAATAGTTGTTTAATGTTTTAGAAGCTATTTAATTTAATGCATTTCCATTGGGCAATGCTTTCACTATTTTGTGAGCTATGATCCTATTTTAAATAATCAGTATATATGTGTTTATATCCTCATGTGCATTCTATAAGTTTTTCTGCAATAGTTTTAAAGTTTCAGGTATGTGATCAAGGTCTTTGATACATTTCAAATTGAGTTTTGCACAGATTGAGAGGTCTAGTTTTAGTTTTCTACATGTGACTGTCCAATTTTCATAACAGTTTGTTGAAGAGACCGTATGTATCGACATTTTGTCGAAAATTTGATGACAGTAGACTTCTATGGTTTGTTTTATTTTTGCATTTTCTATTATGTTATGTAAGTCTTTGTGTTTGTTTTGGTGTCAACATCCTGCTAGTTTTACCATCATGTATCTATAGTATAATTTGAAGTTCATGATTGTGGTATCTGCTATGTTGCTCTTCTTTGCATAAATTGCTTCTGCTATTTGCAGATTTTTGCTTTCATGAGAATTTTATAGACAAATTTTGTATTTACTCAAGGGATGGCATTGAAATTTGATGGATACTTCAATGAATGCTTTTGGTTATTATATTCCATCCAATGGTTGTAGCCGCATAGTCTCACTTCTGGGTCTTCTGTTCTTTTACATTGGTCTGTAAGTTTGACTTACTGCAACTATCATGCTGTTATTACTATTTGTTTCATAGTATGAACTCAGGTATTATGATACCTCCAGTACTTAACATTGTAACAGAATATAAAATCAACATTCAAGGCCGGGTGCCGGTGGCTCATGCCTGTAATCTAGCTACTCAGGAGGCTAAGATCTGAGGATCACGGTTCAAAGCCAGCCGGGGCAGGAAAGTCCGTGAGACTCCAATAAACCACTAGCAAACTGGAAGTGGTGCTTTCGTTCAAGCCCCACGGCTGACAAAAAAAAAATCAACATTCAAAAATCAGTAGCTTTTCTACATACCAACAATGAATAGGATGAGAAAGAAAACAGGAAAACAATTCTATTTACAGTAGCCTCATATAATAAAATGAATAGATGAAAACTTAACTAAGTGATTAACAAAAACTTCTCCAATGAAAACTGTAAAGCCTTAAAGAAGAAATTGAACAAGACATTCAAAGATAGCAAGATGTCCCATGTCCAAGATTAGGCAGAATCAAAATAGCAAAAATAGCTACATTACTAAAATTGATCTATAGATTCAATGTAACTTTCATAAACATCTCAATAATATCCTTCATAGAAATAAAAATTTTCAACTTTAATAAGGAAGAATAAAATATTTTCAATTGGAAAAACAATCCATGACAAAAAAGCACCATTTGGGGGAAGTGGTAATACTATACTCAAATCATGTGAGTACATGTAATCAAACCAAAATAAAAATCTTTGCTACTATTAACATATACTACTAAATAGTGAAACTAAATGAATATAAATATCCTTTAAAAATGGAACATTATGATCCAGTAATCAAATGCAAACTATAGTTTAAACTTCTTATTTTTGGCTGTTATTGTCTATGCTTTTGAAGTTATATTCAAAACAGCATTACCTAAATCACTGCTATGAGAGTTTTCCGCTATACTTATGTACAATGAACAAATAACAATCTTTTAGGAAGTGGTGCAAGATATATTGCTATACATATGGAAGAATAGAACCTCAACATTCATACTTTGGGGCATATAAAACAACTCAGATCTGCTTGTAGACCTAAATATAAAACCTGAAACTATAAATTCTTTAGAAAATCATACAAAGTAAGTTTGGTGTTGTCTCAGGATGAACAGATTTCTTATTTATCACACCAAAATATAATACTTACAAATACTGATAATCGTGACTTAATCAAATTTAAGTCTTCTTTTCTTCAAAAGACGTTGTAAAGAGAACCAAAATATGAGACATAAACTGATTTGGGGCACATATTTTTAAATCACCTATCTGTTAAAGCCTTTTTATTCAGAATATTTTAAGCATTTTCAAGTTGACCATGAGAAATTAAACAATATAGTGGGTAATGGGCAAAATATTTGTAACTGGCAAAAGCAGACATGAATATGGAGCTAATAATCTCTCTTACACAGATGGTGGGAATATAACCAGGCATTTTTTTTACCTTAAGTTAGATGTCCACTTATCCATAGCAATAATCTCATACCTAGATTTGCACCACATAAGACTGGAACAAATTCACTCACAGTTTGTGTGCAAATTTATTGTAGCTTAATTCCAAACACCAAAACCTGGGAAAAAAATTTAATGGTTCTCATTTGGTGAACACATTTTGGTGCACTCTTATTTTACTGTACAGAAAAGGAACTAAGGATAAATAAAAAATAAATCTCTAGTTATGTTAAATGCAAAAAAAACCCAGAAAATAACCACACACTTTGTGTGTTTCTATGTATGTTTCTATTTTCTGGGAATGATATCAGATGAGTTATGACTGAATGTTGTAAAGAGTAAGTGGGATTAACAAAAAAAATCACAATGGATCCTTTGGGATAATGAGAGTTCTCTAAAATGCAACTTTGGAAATCATTATACAGGTCTGTAAATTTACTGAGCAATGTTAACTCTATACTTACCATGGATGAGTGTTCTAGAATATATCTCAATAAAACTCTTTACAAAATATCTATGTAAAAATGATCTATATTCTCACACATATATGCATGTGTTATGACACTAAATACAAGACAAAATGTTATATAACTAAAAACACTTATCAGCTATAGAAAATTAACAAAAGTGTTGAAAAGGCTGCTCAAAAAAACTATATATATATATATGTGTGTGTGTGTGTGTGTGTATTAATCAATAAAGCACACAAACAAATGAAAAAATAAACACATGGAAAAATATTCACCATAATTTTTCATAAGAGAAAAAGAAACAACACAATGAGATGTAACTACACATTTTCAAAAATGGCTCAAATTAAGAGAAATGACAATACTTGAGAAACACCTGGAACAATAGAAACTCTCATAAACTTCTAATATGCAGATATATTGGTACATCTATCTGGAAAACATTTGGCTAGGGTGTACAAAAATAACCCTACTTATAACAGTGATTTCACATCAAAAGATATGTGTGCATATATACATATAAGGTATATGTATGTATAAGCATGTACATATGCACATATATTTGCTGAACACACATCCAAAGGACATTGACATAGTATCTGATGCAGCAATAAACTAAAATTTGTTCAAATATTCATAATATTGGAATAGGTGAATGAATCATGGAATATTAGTATATTAGCAAACTAAAGAACCACTTACATTAGTGTATAATTTTACAGGTATCCACAGAGGCAATTCTGACAAATGAATGTAGTAGAAACACTGCAGACATTCTATGTGATTTCGCTTACATAAAATTCAATATCTCCTAAAAGTAATTAAAATAGAGTTAGGATAGAAGATAAATTTGGAGAAAAGGGAGTAGTGACTAGAAAGAGATAAGAGAACATGTCAGGGAGCTTTATTTTTAAGCTAAGTAGTAGTTACAGAATAATTTTAGTGTGGCCATGAAGTTACATTATTGCTCTTTTGTACATGTCATTCTAATTAATTACTTTTACCTTAAAATAGAAATAATTAAACATTTAAAAGTTTTTACTATTTTATCTCCCCAGTTCTACCAAAACATTTCATAAATATTTGTAATAATTGGCCAAAATTATTCTCAGAATGCTTCCAGTGTGTAAGGTAATAATTTACAAAAATGTTAGTGACCTCAAAACCTGAAATTTTCACAAAGTAGTCTATCTTTTTTCCCTTCTGAATGGATTAAACCTTTCTGTTTAAAAGACATTTTATTGCAACAAAACAAGCCTCAAATTCATAAGAGCTTGTCCTTGACCCTTGCACTTGGCATAGTAAAAATTGCAATATTAAGTATAATGACTGATCATCAACTAACTTAAAATTGACAGTTGTAACTCTTGATCTGAAACAGAGTTTATAACTCTGGAATCCTTTCTTGAATATCCTCTAGCTCCTTTGGACTATCTCTAGCAAGAGTTCCCACCATAAAATGGAACCAAGTTGCTCAAACAGTAGTGTGCTTTACTCTCACAAAAATGAAACAAAAATTCTGTTACATTCTTCAATCATGCTCTCTGGAAATCTACCCTAGTTAGCCTTTGCATGCATATCTTGATAAATGTAGTGGCAAGAGTCTGCCTTTTTGTTTAATCTTCTTCCTTTATTTGCATAAGGCAAAGCAGTTCTAAAATTAGCCAAACATCACATGAACTCAGCAAAGGCAGAAGGGCATAGAAGTTTTGCAGGATATTTTTACTTCTTCCAGATAGCTGACTCTACTCAACCTCCCAAACAAGCCTGCGAAATAAATATGCACTCCTTTTTGCTTGTTTAATTAGGAAGCCCTTTAAAATCTCATCCCAACAATAACAAATACTTAGTAATTTTGATTTTTAAAAAAATTATGGAATCAACTTAGGGCTGAAAAAAGTAGATAGACAATTGTATTGCATAAAATGTCCCCAAATCTCTCAAGATTTAGCATTTCAAATGAACAAGTAAGTGTCTCCTGGCTACTTCCAACTTACAAAATCCTTACCTAACACTCTTTGTTTCTTTCTTTGATGCTGTGTAATCTTATTCACTGGATTTGTGTGTGTGTGTGTGTGTGTGTGTGTGTGTGTGTGTGTGTGTGTGTGTGTACCCTTATGCGCCCATGTGTGCTTTGTCTTGTGCTACGCATTACAGTGCTGTTATATGCACTGGGATTGGAGCAACAAATGATGCAAAAATTAAAAAAAATATCATTTTCTACTGAGAATTAGCCAAGAAAATAATAAATGAGTACGTTTGTATTTTTAAAAAGTTATGTCATGCACTGGGTGCCCAGTGACCCACGCCTGTCATCCTAGGTACTCAAGAAGTTGAGATCTGAGGATCGAGGTTTGAAGCCGGCCAGTGCAGGAAAGTCCTTGAGACTCAACTCCAATAAACCACCAGAAAACCAGAAGTGACGCTGTGGATCAAAGTGTTAGATTGCCTTGAGCTGAAGAGCTCAGGGACAGTGCCCAGGCCTAGAGTTCAAGACCCATGACCAACCCGACCCTCCCCTCAAAAAAATTCTTTCTGTTTGGAGGCTTAGAATTCCACCGTTGCATTTGTTAGGAAATGGAAAGACTTAGAAAAAAATATATTTAGTGAAGTAAGCCAGACCCAAAAAAACAAGTCCCATGGTTTCCCTCATTTGCAATAACTAATATACATCCAGGATAATCTTAACAGATAAGTAGAATAGGTCAAAAGCTATGTACATATGACCATATACGACGATGATAAGTGAAATGAACCCCAAGATAGGGATACAAGAGGTTTTATCTTTCTTGCTGCTGTTTTTAATGTACTTATAATGTACTATGTGATTTTTTGTTTCTTTTGTATGTTCTTCCCCTATGATATAACCCCTGTTGTCACTCTATTTGATTCTGGTGCCCTGCATCTTGTATATACATTTTTCTAATTTAAGGAGGGGAAGGAAAATAACAAAATGCTGAAATAAGGATACAGGTTGACCAGTTATAACAATGAGACGTACAAGATACTATGTTAAAAATGAATTTTACAACTTGGGGGGAGCAGGGGAGGGAGAAGTTGGGGAGGTAGAGAGGGAAGGGATGGTAGGAGAAAAACAAAGGAGGGGGTAACAATGCTCGATATAAAATGTACTCATAACCTTACGTAACTATAACCCCTCTGTACGGCATCTTTACAATAAAATAATTTTAATAAAACAAGTTATGTCACTTGGATTAGCACTATGAGGGAAAAAATAGGCAAAAATGTTACCAAGGACAAAGGAGCCTATTTTTAGACATGTAGCCATCAAAAGAATTATTAAAAACATGACTTTTAAACAGGAAGCTGAAGCATTCAAAGCTACATTGAGGAGAAAGTTTCCCAACATGAGAAAAGAATGAGCATCCAAGTCCTAAAGGAGAGCTCACAGTGCTCTGTTCAGACCAGCAATTGAGCCAGTGTATCTGAAAAAAATGTGGAGTTGTTTCTGGAGCTGGTTCAACAAAGTATTACAACTTGAATAGCTAAAAGAAAAAAAGTGTACTCTTTCCTAGCTCTGGCAGCCAGAAGTACCACATCAAAATGTTCACAGGAACGATGGTCCCTGAGGAATCTCAGCCTCTTCCCAATGCCAGCTTCTCAAAACTGCCTCTATTCTATGCTTAATACCTCTAGTTTCATACTTCTGATTCTCCTCCTTATGTCTCCTTTCTATCATAGGGACTCTATTTAAATCGTGTATACCAAATAATCAATTCTTCCTTCTCAGATCTGTAAGATAAGCAAATATTTTGCCATCTAAGCTATCATTCATATATTCCGAGAATCTTTATGTTTTGGGTCTAGGTCACAAGAGAACAAGTGAAAGGTGAGGTCAGACATGCAATCAGCTAATAGGTAACCAAATAATACAGTGCCCTAGCCTGCATTTTTCTGAATAAAATTGGCAATCTGCTCACATTATGCAGATTATTCTAGATTCGTTTTTATTGCAAAGGCAAATCCTTTCCGATGTAAGATTGACTTTGGTGGTTTGGGTATTTTATATACGTTTATCTGAATTAGGGAAGGGAAGGGGAACAACAAAATGGTGAGACAAAGGACAAGGGGGAATCAATGCAACAGCGATTCTCAAGAGACAATATGTTGGAAATGATCTGTACACCTTGGGGTCGTGTTGGGGGATGGGAGACTTTTATCTTTTTGATAATTAGAGGAGTATCAGTCATCTATTTTATTGTGAAGAGTATTCTGTCTGTCCCTCACACTGCAGCCTTAATGATGTTTAAATAAACTGCAATCAAAGTTATAGACAAAACTGGACTCTGGCTAGCAAGAACACAGAGATTTTACAATCAGGAAAGGTAAAGGAGCATAAAAACAGGAGAAGACAAATGAGTCCAGAAGAATGTACCCATTAGGCAGATAAAATCAATTCATGCTGCCCCTTCTCCCATTTTCACATCACTACGCTTACCTCTATCCACATTGTGAGCTCTAAAGTAAGCCAGGATCTCTCCTTGATTGCAAGAACTTGCCAGATAAGTACCTTGGGCTGCACTCTAATTACAATTGAGAAGGACAGAAGGGTTTATAACTAAGACTAGATGAAGCCTATTTTTGTTTCAAAGACATTCTAAAGACTTTAGTGCTGGAACACAGTGGAGACAAGAGAAAATATAAAGATATTGTAGTGATATTCCAGGTAATGAATGAGGAAAGCATGCTCTAAACAATGGCAGATACTGCTGTGGGCTATTGTGCACAGGATGAAAGCAATTTTGATATTTATCAAAGGAAGCCATATTTGATATTTATTAAAGGAAACCATATTCTAGTAAAACAGTGCACATATAGTATATTATTATATTGGTTTATGGTTTAGTCTCTATTTTTACAAATGGAAATATTTATCAACAGGGTATCATGTCAATTGTGTTATCTGGAAAGAAAATTGTGCCCTATGTACCAGTATGAACTACTTCAAAAGCAAAAATATCTGTGTACTTAGGTATATAAATCTCCAACCACACTCAAAATGTAGTTTTTCTTATATGACTGTTGCTCGTTTCACTTTGTCAATCAAGTTCAGATTCAAGAGAATGAGTTGGACAAACTACACCATTTTTCTGTCAAATGTACCTAGAAGGAAAAATAATGGCTGAAGAGAATTACAGGAGGACCGTACAGAGTCAAAATGTCACAATTATTCAATGTCATTCATAGAACCCTCTTTCAAATTTTAAAAGTTTCCTGATTCAAACAAATATTGGTATGTGGATCCCAATGATAATTACTTAAATTATATAGGTACATATACCCATATATTTCTTAAATATATCTTACATATATATGCATATATATGCATACTTAGATGCACATACATACACAACAGTTCTCACATTTTATGGCTCCCCAACTGTCTCCAGAGGGCCTTGTAACCCCAAATAGAGGAAATTCCTCCAATGTCACTAAGGAAGAATGTTGATGAGGACACTAGTATGTCTGTTCCAATGGTTCCAAGTTGTATTTATTTAGTTTGTGTTGATTACTAAATATCTCTGGGGAAATCCCAGGTTGAGATGTCGAATGAGAACTAATGAGACAAGCAGCAAGAAAATGAGGACTTGCATACAAAGTTGATCTGTTTTAAGGGAAAGGATAAGAGATTCTGGACTCTAGGATCTAGTGTCTCAGAGATCTGTAATTTTACTAAAGCAAAAACCAAGTAGCTAGAATTATATCAAACTCATATTCCCAGAGATAAACCACTTACATGATTCATGTTGCCCACTCCTAAATGAAAAGACAGAACTCTTTGTTCAGAAATTATGTGAAATTTCACGGTGGCAATAGAATCACATGAAGTCAAGCGGAGCCATTTTAAATAGGGTTCCTGAGCAACTACATAAACATCCACAAAGTCAGTCCTGCTCATTGCATTCTTGTCTGACCCAGATTTTCTCCTCAGGGAAACTCCTTACTCACTACCACTACCACAACCACCATCAAAACGCTCCTCTATCTATCCTTAAGGTAACAGCTAATATCTCTGTACTGATTTGTACCTCATAAAGCATGTTACATGCTAAATCAGTGGATTTAGCATTAAATTACCTGGAAATGTCTATGGGACCATTGAGAACAATCAGTGAATCTCCGCTTCCACAGGCCTTCTCAGGCCCACTTTAATGTGTGTTGTTTTGTGAATTCCCACGCAAGGGATTGTCTTAAAAATAAAGACACTACTTCAAAGGAAAAATGGCAAACCACTGCATTATTTATTTTGAGGTAAGCAGAGTGAATAGTGTCCTCTCTAATTCATGAATGTATTTGCTTTTCATTATTACAATGAAATAATCAAGGCAGTTAACAAGTGAAAATATTTATTTCGCTCATTTAGCTCATAGTTTTGGGAGTTCCTTGCCGAGGTTGATAGCCGTACTCTTTTTGGCCTCTGATGATGTCAATGGCAGGAAGTATGCTTCAGAGTAAACCACTTGTATTATTAGCTAGGAGGCAGAGAGAAAGAGGGCAGGAAAGGGGTCCTACAGTTCCCTTTGTGCACATCACCAATGACCTAAATGCCTCCAACCAAGCTGAATGTCTTAAAGGTTCCACCATCTCCCCACCTGTTGACCAACCCTGTTGAATGCATGACCTTTGAAAGATAAATTTGACACTGAAACTATAGCAATGAATGAGATAAGATCAATATTATTATTAAATTCCTATGATGTTCTGGGTACTATATAAATTGCTTCTTTATGTCATAGCATTGAATTCTTGCAATAACTTCACAAGGTATATATGATCATCCTTTTGTAAATGAGAGCACCACGAGGCAGATAAATTAACAGAAAAATCCAGGTAATGAAGTGGCAGAGCTGCAACTTGAACCCTTTCCGGCACAGTTACACAGCAACTGTTGCCTACATCAGGCCACCTGGCTCCCCACCTGAGTAAACCTGTACATCTACAAACATCTGGCTGCATAATTCAATGAGTAGGATTTGATCTAACTCTTGGCCACAAGCTCATCTCTGCACCTCAAGCAGCCAATAGAAAGCCAAAGAATCTATGGTGTGGAGAAGACAGAAGCTGGATTTATTACTTCTCCCAACTGAATAAAGCCATGGTCAAAGAGGCCTGAATAACAACCCTGAAGGTATTGCTCTTTCTTTTTCCATTGACAGATAGATACTGCACAGTCTCCCCCCTGCACTAGCTTCAGACAATCACTTTTGCAAATACAATTTTCAGCATCAAAGGGTTTTAACACAATTTAGTGACAAAGTATCAAATTAGCTCTATGTAATGACTGTAATGTCTATCAGATGAATGAATCCTGAGAAATCTTTTATAATGAATGTTATTTATGTCCTGCTATAATGCTGCTGAACACTTCCATCCTAGATACATAGTTTGAAACATAAATATCAGTGACTACAAGTCCTTTCAGAAAAAGTAGTGTGTAACCCGTAGGGCATATAGACAAGATACAGACATTGTAAGAAACAACTGTGGTGTTTGGGGATCAAAGGGAATATGTCTTGTGTCAAGAAGAATGAAGAAATGAATTCCAGTGCCATCAAAGGCTGTGATGAGGTTGATGGCTTTTAACTATATCGTACACACCAGACCTCCCTTTGGTAATATGCACATTTTTCTTACACAGAAGTAAATTGTTCTTTGGAGACACTCTTGGATTAAATAGGATTATACTGAAAGTAATTTATTCTTATCTGAAGCTGAGGTATCCATATTCCTTTTGTGTTAGCATGCCTCTGAGACAGGATACAAGTGCAAACTGCTTGAGCGAACCTAGTCATCTGGCTTTTCATGTCTTCTAATGTCACAGAAATAAAAAAAAAATCAGTTGCATTTTTTCCATCCTCCCAGTCCTCTTTTTTTTCAAATGAAAAGAATGCAGAGATAAAAGCACAGCTTCCTTCCCATTAGTGCCAACAACTGCACTTCTCTTTTTATTTTTGAAAAATATGCCTCTTAGGAATTCTAGTTATAATGAGTGCTTGGACACCAAGTATTTTCACTGAGAGAAAAACCATAATATTTACCTGAAGTGCACCATTCAAGTTTACTTTAATACAGTTAGAAAGCAACAGAGAAGAGCTTCATATACCAGATGATCCCGTACAAATTATCACTGTTGGGCAATCATTTTGGTGTTACATGTCTTCTGTTCATAAAGAAGCTGTTATATACACACAGTTTGAAAGTTGGAGGAGTATTTCTTGTTACATGGACACATTATAACAAACTAAAAGGAACCAGGTGGTTTAAAGGACCCTGCTTAACAACAGTTAGAACTCAATTTTATGTTTATACCAGCAAAGCTTCCACAGGGAGTTCCAAAGTGGGCACATTTGGGTAGCTCTATGGTACTACAAAAGGGAAAGTGCTGTGTCTGAGGCTTCATGTTCTAACCCCTTACTGAATATGGCTCCACTGTCATAAGGAAACAGCTTCATTTCTTCATGTGGAAATTGGTCTTGATTCTTACTATATAGGACTTTTTCTGTGTATGTCCTAGTCCTGGGGCTTGAACTCAGGACCTGGTTGCTGTCCCTGAGATTTTGTGCTTAAGGCTATTCCACTTGAGTCATAGGTCCACTTACAGCTTTTTGGTAGTTAATTGAATATCTAGTTGGTAGTTACTTGGAAATAAGACTTTCCTGCCTAGGCTGGCTTCAAACTGCAATGCTCATATGTCATTTTCCTGAGTAGCTACGATTTCAGGCATGAACCACCAGTGCCAAGTGCTTTCTAGGACTCTCAAAGCTTAGGCGAAATCATGATACAAAGTGTTGGACATGCTATACATAGCTTTTATTATTATTATTACTATTATCATGTTATTAGTATTATTATTCTATTATTCTTAAGGAAAGAAAGTAAATATCACAGTACAACCAAGAACAGTATTTGCCTCAGGGATATTTCTATAACAGCAAAAAAGAAAGGACACAATGTCAGAATTACAAAGAAGCCAGAATATTAAAGACTAATTCTCAACATACTGATTGAGCAGTGGGACTCTGACCCTCTGAAAACAGCATTCACTGGCAATATTCCACTGTGACAGCACTGACTCACAAACGTTCCTCTAACACTCAACAATGACCACATTATAGGTATCAGTTGATAGGCATGTTCATATTAGTTTCTCTTCTATTTGTTCTGCAGGATACATTAGCAGGTCTGTAGCCAATTTCTCTTTCTTTAATGGGGAATTTCACCTTCTTTTGTGACATCCTTGTTTTGCAACTTGACATGTAAAGGCTTTTACTGAAAGCAACGTACAATTTGCAACACGGAACATTGCTAAATGATAGGTTGTGTGAAATTCAGGTCAGTGTTTTAGAAAGACAAATTTCAGAACCAAAGAGGAATAGCAGAAAATAATAGTTGGTGACACAGATACCAAACAAACTGGAGGTGACATTAGGATCTCCATTTTAATTTTCCTTTTGTGACTAAATGATCATTTCCATTAAATATCTGCAACTTGGTAGTCAGCCTTCATGCTTTGACTCTCCCTAGCATTCCTCAGATCACAACTCTATAGATTAGAGCTAAGACAGATCTTCCTACCTGCAGAATAGCATGCTATTATCTGAGATGTGTATCATAGAAGGGCACAGAATACTTTCCCAAACACACTGTAGGATATTCTTCTGCTTATCTGCATGCAGTCTAATGATTGCCTGCAAATCTAAGGAAATATCGTGTCCAGACAAGAAATTGAAGCAAGACTTGGTGTCTCGAATCATGTTTTTCTCCCTCTCTTCCACTGCTGGTTGTGGCTGGAAATGAGAAAATCAGCTCTGCTTCGAGACAAGCTCCTAGAGAAGTCGTGATTTGTAAAAGCTAAAAAAGATCACATCACCTCCTCGCTTCCAATTGTCTTTTGGCTTCTTATGAATCTGGAAAGAAACTCAGACTCCTTCTTAGAACATGTTCTTCCTTATCCACTTTGCTCCTATGTACTGTTTTCTTGTGTCTCAAATGAGCTTAAGTCATTCCCACGTAGGGTATTTTTACTATCTGAGAACTCCTTCTGGAAGGCTTTTCTCCCAAAGTTTCACATGACTGGCTGTGCATCATTCTATCCAAGCCTAGTTTTCTTCCTCAGAGATCTTGCCTGACATGAAAAAATTAATCCCCGATAGTGATGACATTATCATCCTCATATTTTCCTATCTGCACAGCGCTTGTTGTTCTGTGTAAGCTCCCACTTGCCCTGTTTTAAATCATTATAACTCTGAGGTCCATAAGGGAGTTTTGGTAAGGCCAGTGAGTACTAAGTATCTGTCAATAGAAGAAACTGAATCTATTTCAGAAGGGTAGCATCAGATACCACATGTATAGATTCTTTGTTAGGGCTAGAATGCAGAAAATGAATGTGGCTGTTCAAACTGAATGTGATAAAAGAGGAGAAAGTATCTGATAGACACATTAGAACATTTTCTCAAGGGAACAAAAGGGTACATTGCAAAACTGTATGTGGAAGATCCTAAGGATCCACATATGAAAAGAATTCTGAATGAATTTAGAACTGCAAATGCACATAAGCCAGCATGCCAAGCATAAATGATTGGTAGTGAAAACATAAGCATGCAAAAATAATGTGCAAAAGAGGGAGTCAAAAGTAATAGTGTGTGGCACTATGTGGAGAATCAAAGGCCTTCTGTACATTTGATGTCTATGCAACATTCACCAGGAAAGCATTCACATAAGGTAACAAGATAGAAGTCACATCACAATGCAGTTTCCTGGAGAGTGATAAAAAACGCCACTACACAAAATTAGCTTAGAAAAGTAGGTCATCCTTCTCTGTCTTAATCAGTCCAGGCAGCACAAACTAGGAGCTGTTAGTCCTTGGCCAAGATCGAGGCATCCATAGGACTAGAGTTTGAAGCAAGTAAACAAGAGGAAGGAAGAAGAAATATGCAGGCATTTGTAGCAAAAGCAGATAAATAGAATGGAGGTAGCACGTGTCTCTTTCAAGTTGCAGTTCTAGCTGTCTGGTCCTAATCTCTAAGGAGTTCTAGTTTGATACTCATTTCAATGCAGTGGAGAACTTTTTCCTGTGGCACAATTATAGAATGCTCTTTACCTACATTGAATACATTTCTAAATAAATTTCAAGGATGAAAAATTACTAAATACATGCAGCATGCATAACATAAAGTGGGATAACATAAAATGGGAAGACAGGAAGTATAATTGAAGTTATTTTTGCAACATGATACTGTGAACGGTTGCAGTGGCCTTTCTGAATATGAAGTTTTTGCTTGAAGTTACCAGAATCATCCATTTACCAGGAAAGGTGTAAGATTTGTTGCAGAGGAAACAAATTAAGAATATGTCACACAGCTTGTCTGATAAGATTATCCTAGATGTATACTAGTTATTGCAAATAAGGGAAACCATGGGACCTATGTTTTTGGGGGTCTGGCTTAGTTCACTTAATATAATTTTAGACCTAAAGCTATGTAAATATGACCATATAAGATGGTGCTAAGTGAAATGTGCCCCAAGATAGGAACACAAGAAGTTTTATCTTTCTTGCTGTTGTTTTTAATGTATTATATGATTTTTTTGTTACTTTTGTATGTTCTTCCCTCATAGTATTACCCCTGTTGTCACTGTATTTGATTCTGGTGTCCTGAATCTTGTGTGTGTGTGTGTGTGTGTGTGTGTGTGTGTGTATTGCTAATTTGGGGAGGGGAGAGGATATAACAAAATGCCAAAACAAGAATACAAGATAACCCATTTTAACAAAGACATACAAGACACTATGTTGAAAATGAACTTTACAACTTCGAAGTGGGGGGAGTGGAAAGTAGGGGAAAACAAAGAAGGGGTAACAATGCTCAATAAGAAAAGTACCTTACTCATGTAACTGTAACCCCTCTGTACAGTATCTTTACAATAAAAAATATTTTAAAAATACAAAAAATGTGTCCCACAGTTTCTCACACAGTGATTCAGAATCTTTGTGAGTCAACTGTTGTTTGAAATTAAGGTGTCTACATTCCTTATTATCCCCTTAATGTTCATGCATCTGTTTGTAAGCATTTCTGGAGCGTGGAATGTTTTCTGGATATGCTAGAGTCAGGGAGGTGGGAAAATTGATGGGGAAAAATAAAAGATAAGTAAGTATTGAATTATGACAGTGTGAAAGTCATTCATGTACCCTCATGAGGAAGAGTAACACCTAGCATAAAGAGAGTCTCTGCTGTCACTTCCTGTTTGATACACTTGGAGCCATCAACCTAGACCCTACCAATATCAAAACCCACTGGACCATCCAATGTGGGGTTGGCAAAAGAAAGTCCTGAGGTTTGATTCCCCCAATCTTCCTCTGGTTCATATGTGGCATGATTCCTGAGAGGGCCATCATTGAATATATATATATATATATATATATATATATATATGGAAAACAATGGAAGGCAATGAAGGCCAAGTAGAGGAATCTGTACTCAAGGGGAGTTGAGTGAGATCTAACCAACTGAGTCTGGAAAGGATGATTCATAAACCTTAAATCAAAGCAGAACTGGATGGAAGCCCAGATGTAACATGAGTGACAAGTCAATCAGCTACCAGAGACATTATCAAAGGATAAGGTATATAGAAGACTATAATGTTGTTTCCCACATAAATCACACAAAAACATAGCACACTCACACATTATCTTCATTATTCCAATAACAATTTTCCTTCCTTCCTTCCTTCCTTCCTTCCTTCCTTCCTTCCTTCCTTCCTTCCTTCCT
>NW_012267305.1:8065415-8139296 GCF_000151885.1 Dipodomys ordii
CCTTCCTTCCTTCCTTCCTTCCTTCCTTCCTTCCTTCCTTCCTTCCTTCCTTCCTTCCTTCCTTCCTTCCTTCCTTTTAGCATTTATATTTGGCTTTGCTTTGTAAGCCTAGCTGGCTTAGAACTCACTACATAACCCAAGCCAGATTTAAATTCATGATCCTCTTTAGCTTCCTGGGTGTAGGGATTGCAAGTCTAAACCATCATGTCTGGCTTTAGTTGCTATTTTTTTTTGCGGGGGGGTGGGAGGGCTGGTCGTGGGGCCTGAACTCTGGGCCTGGGCACTGTCCCTCAGCTCTTCAGCCCAAGGCGAGCGCTCTACCACTTGAGCCACAGCGCCACTTCCGGCTTTTTTCTTTTTGCTTATGTGGTGCTGAGGAATCGAATCCAGGGCCTCATGTGTGCAAGGCAAGTGCTCTACCACTGAGCCACCTTCCCAGCCCAAGCTGCTAAATTTAAAATGAGTTGGAATGCTGATACATAGGAATTAGAAATCCAAGATTCCAAGATCCTTGTTATTTTCTGGAAATACTAAACATCACTGAAAATAGATAGTTCAATTATCTTTAATTGAGTTTTACGTGAGAAAACTTAAATAGTATTTTCTCCGAATAACTGGTGGGAAAATCTTGAGGAAGGGTCCGTTATAAAGAAATAAAAGACAGACATTTTCCCTGTATGTGATTTATATTGCAAAATATTTTTTGTGGTTCTGCTACATGAATTGCTAATGACAGTTTAAGAAACACTGGAACAGGGTTTAGCAAAGCCCAGCTGGCAGATGCACATGATGCCTTCCTGACCCAGATACTGAAACTCGCCCAGAGACTAGATATATTTTAATAGCTTTCTTTTTCTCTGGAAAGTAATTGGAAGTACAATTCAGCAAAGATGAGAGTATCTGACAAAATTTGGGCCTGCTGTGCTGAGAAATTCACCTAGAAGACAGATGTAAGTGAAGCTAAAGGACTTGCTTCTATCTTAAACCAAATTCAAAACAAAATGAAGGACTTGGTGAAATCCCTAAAACCCTCTATATTTTCTCAAAGTCCATTACAGGTTGGAATCAGACATCAATATTAATAATATGCACACCTGTAAACAACATTTCCTAAAGAAATAATGTGAAGATGTAAGTCTTAGGAAACACCCCTTGTAAGGGGAAGAGAAAGATGAAAGGGACAGCACATTGATCAAAATGCATTGTATTCATAAACTGCTTTGTCAAATGGTAGTTCTTTTGCATAACTAGAGATTATAAAAATATAATTAAAGTGTGACAAATTTTTAAAAAATATAATTAAAATTTTAAAAATTAAAAATACCCTTTGTACAAATTTGTTCTATAATCAAATAGTAGGGCAATACACTTCATATTATTTTCCCCACTAGAAATTCAGAGATCATGTGATGTTCCAATGACTCTAAGAATCCTAATTTCATTTGATGTAATCTATTCCTAATTGACTTCACTCCAGAATATTTTAAGTATATAAATAGCTACTGGCTATCCAATGGATTTCGTTTTTTCATTTTCTATTTAAATGAGGAAACATGAGCATAATTTCATAGTTTCAGAATCAGGAAAGGATGAATCAAGAAATTTAGGCAGTAATGGTGGCAGCACCAATCCACTGACCTAATCCATTGACCGCTTCTCAAACCACTGCAAACAAACGCACAACCCAATCTAACAAACAGCCTTGAGCTTACTGTGTCAGTTATACTTGAGGGAAACTCCCATTAGAATCCTTAAATTAAACCATTAACATTGAAATTATGGATCTGCTACTGAATATACCAATAATGGAGTCATAAGTCACCCTATTACAAGGGAAAACAGTAGTGCTGATGGGAACTGCTACAAAAGGACCTCTGCGGTGTTTGAAATATGAAAAATAAGTGAGTAAATTGTAACCTAATAAATACAAGAGCAAGCATCTTTGAACACAATGCCTAATATAGAACACAGATCTAATAAATATTGAATAAATGGACATCTAGAGAGAAAAATACATTCAATGTGGAAACAAGAACATTTATTTTCAAAGGTCATAATCCTACTATATATATAGTATACTATATAGTATATATATATATATATATATATATATCCTACTATATGAATATATATACCACAATCACTCCCCCATTGAGCAACATTCTCAGCTTTGATTTTATTTTTTAATTAACTAATAAAAACTCATAATAAAACAAGGCCCAGGGTTGGAGACTCTTGCCTGTAATTGTAGTTTATGCCTGTATTATTATTGGCAGCGCAGAGATAAGGAAGATAACAGTTGGATATCAACTCCAGGGGAAACCATAGTGAAATCCCATTGTAACCAATAGCTAAAGATGATGATGTGCTCCTATGATTCCAGTCATGCACCCCTGACCTCCTAACTATATAACAAACATGAATGTGAAAATCACAGTCCATGATGGCCTAGGCCTAAAGGTGAAATTCTATCCCCCAAATAACTAAAACAAAAAGGGCTGAGCACATGCCTAGCAAGTAAAAATCTCTGAATTTAAACCCCAGTATAAAAAAACCCCTCTGGCATCTACATGGTCTGAAAATATATTCATTCTTTGATAATCAATGTGCAATTATTATTATTTTTTGAAAATGAACATTGCTTACAGCCTGGTACATATATACTCCTCACTTATTTTGATTATAACTTCAGAACTCTATCCCAAATTTAATTATGTAAGCCTCCACTGTTAAACTACGTAACTACTGAAGTAACCGTTGAAGTATTGCTCTGTTTCTGTAGTCACCTCTGGAAATGTACGTATTGTTATTATGACTTATAATCAGTTTGCTAACTTTCTCTATTATGCCGCACATGGTCTTCATCTTCAAATCTTACAACTTCATTCAACTGAATGTAATCTCATTGAAAATGTAGTTAGTTGGAGAAATATTTGTATTTGATTCAACATTTTATAGTCAAGCAGGAGGGGGAAAAGCAAAACATTTGCATGTGTACCTATGTTTAGGAAGCATTGGTACACATCATCCGGAAGACTTTACAGTTTTTCTCTCTGAAGAGGTCGTATGAATTCATGCAGTTACAAATATGTATGCATGCATGTGTGTGCATGTAAAAGATACAAAAACAAAAATAGAGATACAGAGAAAGATATTCACAGAGAGAGGAAAGAGGGAAAAGAGGAGTTTTCAAAATACAGACACAGTAAAACAGGTTTTCTATACAACTGTGATCTCCCATAACCCCTTCTTCCTCATGGTCACAGAAAAGCATTTGTCTCAGAAAAATTATTTCCCTTTTACATAAAATGTGTATTTCAGGTAGACAGCTGGTAGCTGATTACAAGACTGAGCAACACTGAGTAGTGAAGATCTGAAGATAATCTAACTCGTATTGGGTCTGTCAGAAAGATGAATGAGACAAGGATTAAATTAGATTGTAGTTATATCTTAGTGATAAGATTAAAGGCAATTTAAATTTCTTCTCTCTTGCCATCTGTAGTTTCCTTACATGAAAATATTTTACTTTAAAACTACAAAAAAGAATAAAATGAATATGAAAATTGTTCAGCATGTTAGCATTTGCTATCAGCTTCCAACCATGATAAAGTTGCAGAAACAAAACATGCCATTCTGCTCTGACATGAACAACCAAAACCTGGGAAAAATCATGATATATTAATCATCTATTTGAAACAGGAAACAATAGGTAAGAGAGGACTTAGATACAGGGCATTAAAGAAATAAATACAATAAGGCCCACCATTACGGAGGTCCCTTCAGACTGTCACACTACATTTAAAATAATTAAGCAGAGCATGGCATTTCTCAATTGAAAATACACATGTCAGAATTTACACAAACTGAGGATTATGATGTTTTTATTTGGGAAACATATTAGAAGATAGATGTTAAAGAAAAGGAATAAGGAAAGTTTCAGAAATCTTCACAGGAGTATTTCTTAGAATGTTGAATATAAAAGTAAGCATATATAAGGTAAAACACATGATGTTAGTTAAATTGCTTCAGGAGTACTATAAACTAAATGACTTTTACACTGCAAGTCCTTCAAATTCTACTGAAGCCAGGTACAGTGGCACATTATCCGTCACTGCAGATCTGCAGAATAATAGGCTCCAAAGTACCTCAATTTAAGATCAACCTTAGCAGAATGTTAACTAGACACCATCTCAACAATAACAACAAAAAAGCTTAGTGTAATTGTGCATGTCTCTCACACAAGCTATGGCAAGAAGTATAAATAGGAGAATCGCCATTCAAGAAATCCTGACCAAAACCAAAATCCTTCCTCAAAAATAGAGAAAAAGGGGCTTTAAGTGTGGCTCAAATAGTAGAGTATCTGCTTAGCAATCAAAAGTCTCAGAAGTCAAACCTCAGTACTGCCAAAATGAAAAATCTATTGAAGCAAAATCTAGATTGAAGGGTGTTCAGTATTGACTCTGGAAGACCAGTTTAGTGGCAGTGACAAGGGCTTTAGGGAAAAAAGTTACTTTAGATCAGCTCTAACAAAATTTATGTTCAAGCTGTCTCACAATTCTAAAGTTTACATTTTTTATTATACATATGAAATCTAGATACTTTTAAATACAAATTTCTCCACTATCCAAATATAAGTCATGCAAAGTATTAAGAGAATATAATACAAAACAGGAGAAAAATCAACCAATTGACACACACATAACCTTTTTTTTTTTGCCAGTTGTGGGCCTTGAACTCTGGGCCTGGGCGCTGACCCTGTGCTCTTCAGCTCAAAGCAAGTGCTCTATCACATGAGCCACAGCACTACTTCTACATACTTTGTAAAATAAAGTGATGCAGTCAGAAACAAAGACTTTCACATAACCTTGTATATGTCCACAGAAATATAGGATGTTAGGAATATCACAAAGATAGAAACGAAAGACAAATTTTTCTAAAAATATATAAAATCTGAAATAAATTTTATACAAGATGGTCATAACATCAGTATAGATATTACAGAAAGAGTAAAGAAGACATTATATACAACTAACTGAATAGCATTTGAGAATGTAATAGGATTTTAAAAGTTACATAAGATTTAAAAGGCAATGTAAAGCAGTTTAATATAGTTACAGTGACTACAACTGGACAAGGTAGAAAAATACTTGAAAAAATTGTGATCAATTTATCTAAATTTCATGAAAGTTATAAGTCCACAGATCTCTGAAGTTTAACATGAAAAACTACAAACAACGATAAAAAAAACACATCATTACATACAATAAAAAACAGATGAATACTAATGACAAAATAGATCCAGCCAGAGGGGGGAAAACTAGCAGTTTACATCAATCGAGGAACAAAGAGCAAAATGAATATTGAATTCTCATCAGAAGCTATGCAAGCTAAGAAATAAAGACATGAAGACATGACATCTATAAACTGCTTATAGGAAAGCAAAAAAAAAAAAAACTGAACCTAGAATTCTATATAGGGAAAAATTTGCTCCCAAAAAAAGTTTTTTCAAACAAGCAATTTTAAGGGAGTATGTCTCCTAATTAAGTGATACTAGAAATGTGAAAGTTCTTCAGAGGAGAGGACAATGATATATGAGACAAGTCTAAATCAACATAAAAGGAGAAAAAGCAACAGAAATATTAAATATGCATAACTACTCAATTTTTTCATTTAGCAGTTGTTAGTGTTATTTTTTATAAATACTTGTGTAAATATTATAATATACCCTGGGGTTTAAAATGTACTCAAAATAGACAAAAGATTGGAGGAGGTAATTTGGAATTATTTTGGTACAATTTCCTACATAATAAAGAAATATATAGACAAAACAGTAGACAGAGATATGCTAAAGTCTTATATGACTTTTACATTGGCATAACTTAAAGGAGCATCTTAAACTCCAAAGCAAACAATAAAAACACTAAACAAAAATACAGCTAAAATGTTAGTTAATATAGAAAATAAACTGGAATAATTCATTAAAACCATATAAAATAAAGGAGGACTAGATGACAAGATCAAACATAACTTACCCAAACAGAAAATATATGCCAAAAAAGTAGAATTATACTCTACATTAAAGAATACTACTGTTATTTAAAAGTAAATTAAATATTCCAAATAAAAGGCAGGTATTATGAAAGTTCATTAAAAATAAGACCCACCTTTGTGTTATGCACAAAATTGTATTATAACTGGCATTAAAACCTGCTCCTCAAATCTGTACAGAGCATATGACTGAAGAAAGGCTCTAAGCTCTGTGCTGTGTACTTTATCCTATTGATGTCACCCTTCCCAAGGCTGCTCCTAAGTTACAATGATGCAACACAAGCACTAAGTAAATCTTCCAGAGAGATGCATCAATCTTCTCACAGGTGATTACATTCAAGAGATGACCACTGGCTTTGCAAGAACTTTCTTTCAAAATGTACTGCAGTGGAAGACCCTTCCATCTTCTGTACCTTCCTCACTTTCTTTGTAAGAGTCAAATGTGTATCATGTTCTTACATTTTCCTTCAGGAGCTTTTCACTTATTACATCAAACTGGGTCCTAGTGTTTGTTTCTCCAAGGACACAGACTTACTCCCACACATAAAGGATAGGAAAAAATATACCAACACAAATCCGAAGAATAAAAACCTATATTCAGGGGCTGGGAAGGTGGCTCAGTGGTAGAGCACATGCCTTGCATGCATGAGGCCGTGGGTTCGATTCCTCAGCACCACATAAGCAAAAATGAAAAAAGCCAGAAGTGGCACTGTGACTCAAGTGGTAGAGTGCTATCCTTGAACTGAAGAACTGAGGGACAGTGCCCAGGCCCAGAGTTCAGGCCCCACGACCGGACCCCCTCCTTATTTGAGAAATATTCAAAATAAATAACAGTAACATACATGAAAAGAAGATATGTTGATGACAAAAGTAACTATTCATCCAGAAACCACTCTCCATATTTATATGTCCCAAAGTAAGGTAAGCAAAATTGGACAGAACATAATGATAAATGGAAATATCCTCTTTTTTCTGCAAAAATTGAACAAAGACAGAATATCAGTAAAGTCACAAAAACAACATAGTACTATTTTCTTGTTTATGTAAATTCACAAAAATTGACTTATATATGTATAACACAGGATAAATATGCCACATATTTTAAGTACTTTAAAATATCACTGTTAAAAGCAATAATATGTAGAGGTATTTTCATTGTATGTAAATGTAAACTATATAACAACAATACTTTAAAGCAAGAAATCTAAATTGATTTGGAGATGATAAGATGTGAATCCCTAAGCACATACCTTGTTTTTCACCATATAAATATGTATTATAAAATCTTGAGCAAGTCTAAAATAAAATAATACAATTCATGTATGTGCATTTATTTGTACATAATTCTACATATCTATTTGTATACTTCATATATGCACACATATTATTTATGTTTAAAAATGCTATAAAATCCACATGTGTCTATATGTACACAAAATAAATCAAATGTTCTCAAGGATGTGAAACAACTGTAAAATGCTCTCTCATACTTTTCTGATGAAACTGCAAAATGTTACAACCAATCTTTGGTAGTTTCCCAAAATGCTAAACAGTTAGTGTGTGATCAGCAATTGTACTCTGAAGTATATACTCTAGAAAATTAGAGTTATGGTCACAAAACCCCTTGTAAATGAATGTTTTTTAAGCATTATTCATAACATAAAAAATAGAACCAACACAATTTTCATCAACTGCTGAGAGGATCAACTCTGATTCAGTCATACTATTGAATATTACTCAACAGTAAAAAGACATGAACTACTAATATAAACAACAGACTGATACCCCAATGTGAAATAAGACAAATTCGAAGTGCCTCATTTATATAGTACTATTTATATGACACTCTACAAAAAAACAAACTATAGAGATCAATATAGTGTTGGATTAGAAGTTCAATTCCAATTTTTCCTCTCAAAGGTCAACATAGGGTACTCTTTTGGGGTGACAGCACTGTCTTACATCTTAGTTGTGGTGGTCTTCACATAATATTATGCATTTGTCAAAAGCGCTAAATTTTGTATACGCAACAGAATTAATTTACTGAACATATGTAAAACATATATTTATTAAAAGATTAGTCAGACCACATGGTTGAATTCCATAAAACACAAAAGAAGAAAGTCTTTAACACCCTATAAGACTATTAAATTTAGTCTGCAATTTAAACGGAAACTCCTTTAAAAAAAACTTTCAGTTAACATAATTTAAATCCATAAGAGATGAAGTACTCCGAATAACCAGGAACTGCACAGCAGGTGGACTATTGGACATATCAAATTAGCATGAGAGTCAAAATGACTGCTCACATTGTTAGGACCTCAGCATGTTAGAGAGCAGTGCTGCTGGGGGTGAACTGCTTTTAGGCAGATCTACTCTTTCCAGAAACTTCTTTGAATAACTTGACATGTTACCAGTCACTTGAAAAAAACCACTAATATATTCTAAAAACTGATTAGAATTCAACAACATCACAACAAAAACAACATATTAATACATCGATGTGACCACTGAAATCAGGAATTATATAATTACTAAATTAGATGTGTTCTCATTTTGAAAAAATATTTGCAGCATAGAATGGTTTGGGATGTATTAAAAGTAATCTGTTGGTAAGAAGACTCAAGTAGGAAATAGAAGACATAAATATGTATAAACTAAATAAAGGTATTTAACTATCCAAGGCAAATTTGAGAGAGGAAAATGACCCTTGATGGATCTCTACTGGAGTAGGTGCCTCATATTCATTTCCTCACTCAGCCTCCCTATTGTCTTAGGAGTTAATAGTGCTTTTCATTGATAAAATACCACAGGTTCAAAAATGTGGTGTACCTACATTGAGTTCAGATACTGTCACTTTAAGTATGTGCTGTAAATATAATAATACCCTAACTGAAGTTAGAACCCAGGGGAAATAAGGCAGACTTCTTAAAATGATAGTTTTGGATGTAAGGGGTAAGGAATACTTCACATCCATCCCAGGGGACCATGCACAGGCAGGCAGGCAGGCACAGGAAAAAGATTATTATAAGGTTTATTAGAGGATCCATATTTCCCCAAGAGTGAGCACATGGATCCCTTCACTATCCGCATAGCAGGAGGGTCTGGAGATAGGAAGTGAGGTAGATGGGAGCTCAGGTGGGTCTGGTGGAGAGAGGGAGGGGCCAGCTGTATGGCAGGAACTCCAGGGCTGGGAGGAGCTCTGGTATGGGTGGAGCTGAGGACCAAAGGTGGGCATAATGCTTAGTCTTAACAGAAACAAGAAAAAATAAGGAAACCAATAGCAATAACTTTAAAAAATACTTTAATCATGCTCACTTTTCATTTTAGGTGCTCTTAAATCTGTCCTTGCTTTATCCTTATGTGATTTTTTAAGACAAATATAGCTTCAAACCTTTTTTTTTCTTTTTTAAACTCTTTTATTTATTTTTATTGGAAATATGATGTACAGAGGGGCTACAGTTATACAAGTCCGATAAAGAGTACATTTCTTTTTGAACAGTATCATCTCTCTCCTCATTTCCTCCCAGTTTTTTTCCTCCTGACCCCCTTTGCCCCCAAGTTATATAGCTCATTTTCAATGTAGTGTCTAAGGAATATATCTGCTGCGTTATTTCACCCTTTGTCCCACCATTTCTGTGCCCCCTTATGCCCTCTCCAAAACAGATAAACTTAGACACAAGACAAAAAGTTCAGATATCAAAAACAGTAACAAAAGGGAGAAAATACAAAAAGTAAAATAACAGAAAAAAAACCCTCTTGTTCCATTTCTTGGAGTTCATTTTACTAAGCAACACTGTATACTATCATATGTACATAACTTTTGTGATCCTCTCCTAAGAATAACTTGTGTGAATACTTAGAGTCTTGTTTAATTTATCATGTTCAAGTGTAATTTTTTGTCTTTTACCATCCATTGTGTTTACCTGTAGATTATAGACACATTCTAATTACTACAAATGATTGAAACCATGCAACCTATGTTTTCTTGAGTTTGTCTTACTTCGGTTAGGAAGATAAATAAATAGAAAGACCACAGAATATTATTCATCAGACAATGGTCTTATATCTAAAATAGAGCTCAAAAAATTAAATCCCTCAACAAACAATCCTCAAAGAAACAACTGCCCCATTAATGAGTGGGCTTAGAGAGTAGTCTTAGAGATTTCTCTGAAGAGAAAACAAGAATGGCCAACAGACACATGAAGAAATACAAATCAAAACAACATTGAGATTCCACCTCACCCCAGTTAGAATGACTATAATCAAGAACTCTAATAACAACAGATGCTGGAGGGGATGTGGACAGAAGGGAACCCTACTGCATTGTTGGTGGGAGTGTAAACTTGTTCAACCACTTTAAAAAGCAGTATGGAGGTTCCTCAAAGGGCTAAAAATAGAGCTTCCTTATGATCCAGCAATCCCTCTCCCAGGCATTTATGCAGTTGACCACAAAAAAGTTGACCACACTAAAGCTACAAGCTGAACCATGTTCATTGCAGTATTGTTTACCATAGCTATAATATGGAACCAACCCAGATGGATGAAGGGATCAAGAAAATATGTTATATATACACAACAGAATTCTATGCTTCCACTGGTAATAATCATATTGCCCTATTCACAAGCATTTTTCCTTTAGCTGATATTGAGAGCTTTTCCAAAACCATTGTTAAAAAGCAACTACACTGACAAAAATATGTCTTTTCTCCATGTTTGTTAGTTTGATACAATATAGTAAACTTTCCCTATTTCTTGAAATTCACACCACATTTGACATATTTTCATTCCATTCTTATTCTCTCAAGCCTAGGCCCACTTCACAAATTCTTGTTAAGCATCCTTTGGAGGAGAAAAATGTAAGCAGTTTCTTGAGAATTGTATTTTTTCCAACCCAACCCCAACTTCCCAGCTCCAAGATAAGCTTGTTTTCATGGAAACACCTGGCCAGTACTAAACTTACAAAATCTATGCCATGATCTTTCTAATTATCAGAAGAAATGTTTGGTTTTTTTAGATTCCAAGGTTCCCCACAAACATGAAATAAATTTCTAAAAATTTATCTCTCTGTGCACATTTGACTTCATATACAAATAAGTATATTCTTAAAACAAGTAATTTCATTTTACTAGTAATTTTCATCTCAGAAAAATTAAAGGAAACAGATGGTTTATCTTAGCATGTGAACTTCATTTGTAAAGGACAAGAGATATCTAGTCTGTGGAATTCCTTTTCTTTCAAGAAAGGAAATTATATTTAGATTAAAAACCACTGATTTTTTTTTATATCCTAAGATTTTTCAAAACAAAAATCAATATGTAACCCATATGTTTGTGAGTCAACTTTCATTCCAGATCCCAGGTACAATGCTTTGAAGTCCTCTGGCTAAACCCTATTTTAGGATAGTTGACTGATTCTGTATTGGAGCAATATAACACTAGAGAATCTAATCTCCACAGATACTGGTTCCTCCGAACTCCTGGAGCTTTCTTAAAGGATACTTTAAATATAACTCCTCTTGAGGTTTTTAAACTCTTGCTAAAATCCAATCCAGGCAATTGTTCAGAGTGAAAGAATTAAGAAAGGTCACTGGATGTATTGATTGTGGTAGTCCCAATTTAGTCACACAGACAGGCTCATTCCTTCCCTAATAGTGTCATCCCAAATGAACGGCTCGGTTTAATCAATTCTGATAGCACAAAAGGGAGCTTATTCTTGGTAAATGGATTTTGTGAAGCAATCAAATCAGGTTTTATGTCTGTCACTCCTAACCTAGGAATATTTCAGCAAAAAAAGCCTTCTAAAATGAAAACTTTCCCCAAATTATGGAAATATAACTTCCTTATTCTATTTACCTTCCTTATCTGATATCCTCTTTCCATTGTAATTTAAGGAAATAAAAGATCAGACAAAATGTCAATTATATTACAGTATTTCTATTGAATAAAATCCAATCTAAGTGTCATAATGGCAGGGAAATTATTTTTATAAATATTATGATTTTTACCCTGCTCTTAATTATAATACACAACTCTTTCCTAAAGTAACAATGAAGGATAATGAAGAATAACATATAATTCAAGAAGTTTCCCTCCCAGAAAAGACTCTTGGGGGATAATTTATCACTGAATTTGCAGTTTAGTATATCTGATTTCTTTCCAAGTCTCACTATGTGCATCTTTTGTACTGCAGGGGCAACATCTATAGCTTGAGTTCATCCAATCTCAAATTCAAATTTCAGTTCTACCCACACATATATTGGGTTTAAGAATGATTTAAAATGGCCAATATAAAATGTATGAATTATATCAATTAGTTCAAAGCTGTCAGGAAGACAGTGGGCTTGGCATGTTTGAGGAAAGTACACAATGTAACCAAAAAGTAGAAAATAAGAACAAAGAACTGGACAGAGACCAGATACCACCAGGTCTTGAAGTGTAAATTTTATTATAAGAAAAATGAAAGCTCCGGGCACATGCTTTTTAAGAAACAAATAGGAGAATGGTGATATTTGACAATCCATTGTGTACCAAACCAACTAAAAAGGCAAAAGGGAAGCAGTTGGGGAGATCAATTAGGAGGCTATACAAAGGTAGAAAAAATAGCTCTGGCGATTCAAACTAGGATTATAATATAGAGAACAGTAAGATGTTCTGTGTAGGAACTATTTTGCAGTTAGAGCTTATTTGGCTTGCTAATGGATTGGTGCCAGGAGCTGGAAAGTTAGAAGAAATATGGGATGACTCCTAGATAGCTGGTCTAAAAAATAAATTCAGGGTAAAGGAAAAGGCTTTGGAGAAGCAGAATGGGTATGGGATATGTATAGATCAAAAGCCCTGTTTGTAATATTTTTGGCTCTTGATACCTACTAAGTATCCATGTATAAATAATAATTTCCTATGTGAATAGAAAAGCTGGAGGCAAAATTATGTGTTTGATGCTTGTATAGAAGCATAGGGTGAGTTGAGATTACTTTAGAGAAGAATGTTGGTGATAAAGGCCCCATGGCAGATTGCAGAAATCCCATATTTATAGATCATACAGGGAAGAAGGAAGTAGATGATCAAAAGACAGTGTGCCATGCGCCTAGCAGTATTGGAAATAACAAAGGGAATATGGCATCTTAAAATCTAAGAGGCAACAAAAAACATTTTAAAAATAAAGGAGGGAAATGAGATATGAAAAAGGCACTTCCAAAATTATTGTTTTTGTGAAAAGGACTGAAACATAGCTATACGTAAAGATTATCATAGCATACGATCAGTTTGTTAGGCCCATCTTTTTATTTATTTTTATGTTTTTATTGTAAAAATAGTGTATAGAGGGGTTATAGTTACATGAGTAATGAGTACATTTCCTATCACGCATTGCTACCTCCTCCTTTGTTTTTTCCCTTCCAACCCTTTCTTCCTCACCTCCCCAACTCCTCCCTCCTTCCCCCAAGTTGTAACATTCATTTTCAACATAGTGTCTTGTATGTCTCATTGTTACAATGGGTCAACCTGTATCCTTATTTCAGCATCTTGTTATTTCCCTTCCCCTCCCCAAAACAGAAAAAAAATGTATATATAAGATGTAGGGCACCAACATCAAATACAGTGAAAATAGGGGTTATACCGTGGGGCAAGAACATACAAGATAAACAAAAAAATCACATAGTACATTTTAAATACATTAAAAACAATAGCAAGAAAGAAAAAAACCACTTGTATGCTTATCTTGGGGTTCATTTCACTTAATATCATCTTATATGGTCCTATGTACATAGCTTTTGACCTTTTCTACTTGTCTTAGACTTATTTTGGTTTCTAAAAGGAGAAAAATTACTATAGATTTTTACACTATCTTTTGTTTTTGTTGTTTTGATTTCTTATGGGAATGATGTAATAGAAAAAAGACAACACTGTTGTTTTCAAAAGCTGAAAAGCAGTTAGCTACAAAACTCAGTTGAAACATTGGCCTTGATGAGAATAGAGGTGTTGTTTCCAAGATAAAAGGAGGAATGGAAATGAGTGGTAGCCCACATGCAAAAAGCTTGGTGTTTGGGTTTTGGAAACATGATAAAAGTTCTTATTTAGTTGTAGCAGGAAAGAGAGTTCAAGGGGGCACAAAAGAATATTGTGATCATATCTACAAATTTCAATGCTCAACTTAGCACTGTTCTTAGACTCCACGTCTGGAGACCATTATTGCGCATGGTCTTGCACAAGTTATTCTTCATAACCTCCCAAATAATGATTTGCAAAGTTGGGTGTTAGGGAAATTAAATGAGTAAAAGAGCCTGTTTCACATTTACAATCCAATTTCATAAAAGCCATTGTGATGTCTAAAGAACTGTTTGTGTTAAAGACAGACATCTCTTCATCTTCAGTAAAGTTGAAGGTGGAATCGATGATGCTTGATTCTGACCAATCGAGTGCTTACTGGACTGTAGAGCTCCTGGACCATTTAGCTAAGTGAACTGAAAGCTTTATTCACCTTATGTGAGAATGCTCCCTATGGACTTCCTCCAATATTGTGGATGCCCTTTCATCACATCCTAGGCAAACTGCCAATGCCATATTTGGAAACAAATAGAGTTTATTCAACATTTGTGAGCTCACATACAGTCAATTATCTTCAGTGAACAAACACCATATGCAGGCACAGTGGGAAGTTATTCTGGGAGGCAGTGTCTCCAGTCTATATTTTCAGGCACTGATTCGAAATCCCAAGGGTTGAGAATGAATACAAAGCAATATTTAGGAGAAACGACTAATTTTATTCTAATGGGTCACTCATCAGCTTCGGTTCTCATATTCTCTACCACCTAATAAAAAAGCATGAGGCCAGGCATGGTGGCTCACGCCTATAATTCTAGCTACTCAGCAGGCTGAGATCTGAGGATCGCGGTTCAAAGCCAGCGCTGGCAGAAAGGTCCTTGAGACTTTTATCTCCAATTAACTACCAGAAAACCGAAAGTGATGCTGTGGCTCAAGTGGTAGAACACTAGCCTTAAGCTGAAAAGCTCAGGGACAGCACCCAGGCCCAGGGTTCAAGCCTCATGACCAACAACAACAACAACAACAAAAGCATGATACTTTGTGTTGCACACCGAAATGGTGTTTCACAATCCAGCATATCAGAACTCTTCCTGGCTAGAGTACATCAACACTTTCATGGTATAAATAGGAGAAACTGACAATTGTTTGAGGATAATGGTGCCAGTTTATCCAGTATACAAATGGCATACTGTGAACTAATTAGTTCTTTATAAACTATGCATTGCTATGCTTTTTTAGATCCTTTCTTGAGAACTCATGTCACTATAGTACAGTTTTTTTTCTGAGCAAACAAAACAGTGAAACTGATTCCTGTTAATACATATAATGCCTGAACAGGAAAATAATGAAGAAAAATGGGGAAAAATAGGAAAGTGGCATAAGGCACAAAACAGAAGGACACAAAATCCTGAGCAAATAAGAGGAGGAAAGCATTGAGAATGAGAAAGAACTAAAAAGAAAAACTCTTGCCTGAAGAAAGTGGAAGAAGAATCTCCAAATTAGTTCAGCATGTGCAGAGCTCTCACAGAAAAATGGGGAGGAGCCAACCCAGCTGCCCTGGACTCCTTCCAAGGCCACTCTATTTCTTGCTGGTGATTCATCTTAACCCTGACAGAGACAGACCTTCTGCCTAGCTGCTCTTTTGCCTTTCCTTGTTTTTTTTCTCTTTGGAATTGTTAAATGACATTACTGATGATATAATCTTTTTGTTCAGGAACTCATAGCCTTAGGGCTAAAAATTTGATTACAAGTATAAAGCATTGCCAACTTTATGAATGGCTTATGTGTGTATTTATGTAGGAGAAGCATGTCTTCACATGACACACTGATATGTCACCTCACTGGTGGTCTTCCTCAAGATTCCTACAGTACTTTCCACATGTTGTCCATGTTCTCTGCTTTATACTTCTTCATAGCATTCACAATAATAAAAATATAAGTACAGGTGATGTACACACACTCATTTTTCACCAGTCTTTCTGAATTATGATGTAACATGAAGGAAAAAGTTTTTGTCTATTTATTCCCTATATCTCTATCCCTCATAAATTGTCTTATGTGAAGAAAGAAGTCAATAAATAATCGCTGAACAAAAAAATACATACATTCCCTTGATTGTCTATGCAGCTACATCATGAATATCTCAAGAAAGGATATGTCTATCCTAACTGCCACATTTCTAGCATAAAGATACTATGAATGCTCATCTGAGATAGGAAGAATTGAAATGTACATTATTTCTTATTAGCTTGGCTCTCACATCACTACAATCTTGAATTACTTCCTCTGTCAACCTCAAATTTATCCCTGTTCTTTCAACTCCCCAAGCAGCATTTCATTGCTATTCTGAAGGTATTGATTATATATGATCACTTACACAAATGTAATTCAAAGCAAACATACATTTATTCTATAAAAACTTTACTTACTCAAGTATTTCTTAATTTCCCAAGTATTTTGTTGGTGGTGATAGTGGTGATAGTGGTGGTGGTGATAATGATGGTGGAGGATTTTTTATTACCTTAAAAACAAACAGGAATAATTTCATGTATGTGAACACCATCACATTACAGGGCTTTGGAACGCTATTTGGAGCAACATGATTTTTAACTAGAAAGGTACAAAAATACCTTCTAAGCTTACAGCCAGCTAAATGAGTTCCCCAATCAAGATTTCAAAAGTAATTATTTACAGAATTAAATACATTCTGTATTTGAGTTAATGGACTTCAACTTTCAGAGTATAAAATTATTAATATGCAAATTGTGATTTCTGTGTGTTCTTTATGCTGCCTGGCATATTTTTGACTATCAGTAAATAACAATCAAAATAAAGGCATGACAATTCTAACCATAATGAGCACAATAAGGCTGTGCTTGGTTCTGTTTTGCTTTTTCATAAACCAAAGTGTTTGCCTACCAAATGCAATACAATATGAGTCATTGGTATCTTGTCACTTTGTTACACAAGAAAAAATATCTAGAAACATTTACAATCTGTAAAAGATGGATGGAAGGCTATACATTAAAACAGTCACAAAAGGTACAAGAGTTCAGCTCAAAATGACAAAGTAATAAATCAAAATTATGATAGGCCACTGACCTTTCAATATTCTGGAGAGCAAACTGCAGAGGACAAACTGACTTGGAAAAGGACAAGGAAAACCTCAAAGGTCTCCTTTATACAGGTGACTTTCTTTTCTCCCATTGTTCATCTGCCACAATAGCTGTCAATATGATGAGCACTAAGACATGAACTAGTGATAATTACTAATTTACCAATAAATACACTTTCTTCCCCAAACAATAGTGATTATTACCTAACAGCAAAAGAGTGGCTTAAATATGCCTGAGTTCTTGAAGTTTGCTATAGATCAAACTTGAATTGTACTTATGCTATACAGGTAAACTCGATGTCTCACAATCTATTTAGAAATAAATTATATTAAGTGAAGTAAGCCAGGCCCAAAGAAACATAGGTCCCATGATTTCCTTTATTTTCAATAACTCGTATTTATGTCTGAGTCAAGCAGAAAAGGTCAGATAAGGTGATGTTAGGGAAATGAACCCTAAGATATGTATTCAAATGTTCTTTTTCTTTCATGTGATTGTTTCTAACACATTTATATGATTATTTCTTTGTTGCTTTGTATGTCCCTCCCCCACGGTATAACCCCTGCTTTCACTGTATTTGAGGTTGGTATAATTTGTGGAGGGGAAGGGAAAAAACAAATCGTTTAAATAAGGATACAGGTGGACCCATTGCAACAATGAGATGTACAAGTCGTTATGTCGAAAACGAACTTTACAACTTTGGTGGGGGGGAGGAGGAGGATTGGGTGGGGCTTGGAGGGAGGATGGGAAGGGGAAACAAAGGAGGAGGCTATAATGCTTGATAAAAAAAATGTACTCATTATCTTGCCCATGTAATTGTAACCCCTCTGTACAGTATTTTTACAATAAAAAAAGAAATATAGAGTTAAGGTTTCTCACCTGACCCTTCTATATTCTAATGTTCTGAGAAAAGGTTGTAATATATTCCACTATCTATTAAGCACCAAATATTAAAAATCCTATTATTTTAGTCTTCACATAAACTATTTAAGGAAAGTAAGTCATATCTCTATTGTAAGTGATGACATTCACAATCAGAAAAGTCAAGTCACTTGCACAATGTGATTAAAAATCATCAGTTGCCTGAGTTATTATTTAAAATGCCATGTATCTTCCTCCAAGGCTCATGTTCTTCTCAGAATAGCATGTTGCCTTTAAGTACTGAAAGAGTATCTCAAATTGAGGTAATGGAAATCCAAACAAAGGCTGCAGTCATTATCTTCATATTCTTTTCTGATAGACCAGACTTCATTTGTATGTGAGACATTATATGCTTCACAAAAATTATTTGATATAAGCCAGATGCTGGTGGCTCAAGCCTGTAATCCTAGCAACTAAAGATGCTCAGATCTGAGGATTATAGTTCGAAGGCAGCCCAGTCAGGAAGCCAGAAAGATTGCTGTGGTTCAAGTAGTAGACTACTAGCCTTGAGCAAAAAATGAATAAAGTGTAATAGACTATATGGAAAACACAAATAGTATAAGTCTTTAAAAAGACTAAGTCAAAACCCAACAAAATAAGTACCAGGAAATGTGTACTTGCAAGAAGGGAGGGTGGGAAAAAGGGGAGAAGACTCAAGGGGGGTAATACTATGTTTAGTCTTTTGAGGAACCTCCATACTGCTTTCCAGAGTGATTAGACCCATTTACATTCCCATCAACAGTGTAGCAACATTCCTTTTTGGCCACATCCCTGATAGCATCTACTATTATTTGTTTTCTTGATAATAGCCATTCTAACTAAGGTGAATGGAATCTCAATGTGGTTTTGGTTTGCATTTCTTTTATGATCAGAGATATTGAACATTTCTTCATGTGTCTATTGGCCATTCTTATTTCTTCTCCAGTCCCTGGGCATTTACCCAATGAACACAAACAAGGCCACGTTAAAGATACCAGCACAACTATATTCATTGAAGCATTGATTACCATAGCTAAGATATGAACCAACTCAGATATCCCTGAATAGATGAGTGAATCAAGAAAATGTGATACACACACACACACACACACACACACACACACACACACACACATGCACACACAATGGAATTCTACACTTCCATCAGAAAGAATGACATTGATTCATTCATAAGGAAATGGAAAGAATTGGAAAAAAATCATATTAAGTGAAATAAGCCAGATGCAAAGAAACATAGATCCCATGGTTTCCCTCAGTTGTAATAATTAGAATATGTCTAGGAGAGTCCTAGCAGAGGATCACAATAGCTCAATAGCTAAGTACATATGACCATAAAATGATGCCGATCAAAATGAACTCCAGGGTATGGAAACAAGAAGATTCTTATTGTTGTTGTTGTGGTGGTGGTGGTGGTGGTTGTGGTTGTTGTTGATGATGATGATGATGGGGATGATGATTTTAATGTATTGTGTGATTTCTTTTTTCTTTCATTTTTTTTCTCCTTTATCCCCTGTTGTCGCTGTTTTTTTATTTTGGTACCCTGTGTCCTGTATATGTTTATCTGATTTGGGGAAGGGAAGGAGAATCACAAAGTGATAAGACAAAGGACAAAGGTGGCACCAATGCAACAGGGATACTCACAAGACACTATGTTGGAAATGAACTTTACAACTTGGAAGAAAGGGAGTCTGCGGGAGGGGGGGAGACAAAGTGGGAGAAAAATGAGAGAGGGGTAACAACGTTCAACAAAAAATGAACTCATCACCTTACTTATGTAACTGTAGCCCCTCTGTACAATACCTTTACAATAAAATTAAAGTTTAAGAAAAAGAATGAAGGGGGGAATGCAGGCATGAATTCATTATTTATACCACAGAATTGAGGGAACGAGCAAGTCAGAGGGAGGTGAAGATGTTGAAGTAGTGACATAGATCAAAATGCATTGTACACATAAACTGCTTTGTTAAATTGAAAAAATTCAGTATATAACCCCAAATTAAGATAGATAATGGAAGTGGTATGGTAGAGGGATGGGTGAGCATGCTGTAAGGAGTGACATTGATCAAGATGTACTCTATTCATAAAGTGCTTCAGTGAATGGCAACTACTACTTAAATATAATAAAAATATTTAACTAAAATAAAAGAAAATATAACTTTACGGGCAGTATAAAAATAATTCAAAGAAATGTCAAAGCTGAGTTTTTGTTGGGCACAATAGCTCACACATGTAATTCTAGCTACTGAGGAAGCTGAGAGCAGAAGGATTTCATCTCAAGGTCAATTCAAGCAAAACATTACTTGAAGCTCTACATCAACCAATAAAAACCTGAGAGTACTGCTATGCATTTGTCATTCCAGCTAAATAGCAGGATCATGGTTCAACTTAACTCAGACAAAAGAAAGATCCTATTTGAAAATAAAAGCAAAGGGTATAAGGGAAGTGGCTCAAATGGTTTAGTGTATGCCTAAAGATTACAAGGGCCTGATCTCCTAGTACTGAAACTTCCTGATGTTTAGAAACAGGCATTTTGGATGGCAATTATAATCTATAAACTAGTGGAGACTGTTATTCAAGTACAGTCCAGGTAAAAAGTTAGAAGACCTTATTTCAAGAAAAAAAAAACTACATATGTTGTCTCATGTTTGTCCTCCTCTTGGGAGGTTGGAAGTAAGAGTATCCTGTTCTGAGGGAAGCAAAAACGCATGAGACCATATCTGGAAAATCAACCAAAAGAAAAAGAAAAGGATTCTGGGCAAAACTCAAGTGGTATAGAGCTTGTCTAACAAGTGTAAGTCTCAAGGTTCAATCCTCAGTAGCACATGCACGCATGCATACACACACACACACACACACACACACACACTAATTAGGCAGGGTTGTGCACATGTCCAACTACATCTTCTCAGAAAATGGATAATGAAAGCATCACAGTTTAAGGCCAGCTAATCAAATAAGCTTGGTGACTTGTGCCTCATATGCCAGTTACACAGGAGGAAGGCACATCACAGTTAGGCCAGCCTGGGAAAAAGTGAGAATCTATCAGAAAGGTAAATGAAAAGAATAAAATCTTCTCTGATATTTTAAAATAAGAATCAGAGCACTACCAAAAGTTGTGTTTCTCTGAATCAGGAACATTGAGAATAATCATCATCATCGGCTAAAACTTCAATTCAGTGTAAATTCAAATTGTTTTCTTAATTAAATTTAAGTTCACATTTAAGAATATGAGAGTTCTTCATAGGAGAAAATTGTGACAAGACAAGATGATCTCAACCTTTGTGCTAAGTATAAGGTTGGCAGACTGTCAGTAACTAAAAGTAAAACCAATAAGAGAAATAGATTTTTTTAAGCAATGGATAAAATAAGGCTTCCTTAGAAAATAGATCATGACACTAAAGCCAAAATTAGTTTTATGAAATCAGTAATAAGCTAAGATGAAAAACTACATATAAATGAACTCCAAGATATGGCAACAAGAGGCTTTTGTGGTTGTTATTGTTTTTAATGTACTGTGTGAAGTTATTTTCCCCTTTGTTTTATCTTCTGTTGTCACTTTATTCGATTTTGGTACCCTGTGCCTTGTACATATATTTATCTGATTTGGGGAATGGAAGGGGGACAACAAAATGGTGAGACAAAGGACAAAGGCTGAACCAATGCAACAGCGATATTCACAAGACACTATGTTGGAAATTAACTTTACAACTTGCGGTGGAAGGTGTGTGTGGGGGAAATGGGAGAAAAACAAGAGTGAGGGTAACAAGTTCAACAAGAAATGTACTCATTACCTTATATATGTAACTGTGACCCCCCTGTATATCACCTTTACAATAAAATTAAATTAAAACAAAAAACTATATCAAATCAAAATGAGAGCCTTTAAAGCTCAATAAAGGTAAAGTTAATTATATATGAAGGGCATATGTAACCAAATGAATTGATGAATAAATCATATTTTATGCATTACCTTTGAAGTGAATGAAAAGCATATGGAAAATGATCTTTTTCAAAAATGTAGCTATTTTGTACTTTGGCTGATATTACTACAAGCTACAAGATGTCTGTATGATCTATCAATAATTCAATGTAATACATACACATCGTACACATTTTTCCAAATTTCATGCAAGTTTCTCATAACAAGATGGCCTTATGCCAATCTCTGGTGGCTCACGTCTGTAATCATAGCTACTCAGGAGATTGACCTCTAAGGATTGTGGTTCAAAGCCAGCCTGGACAGGAAAGTCTACGAGATTCTTGTCTCCAATTAACCACTCAAAAACCAGTAGTGGAGCTGTAGCTCAAAGTGGTAGAGCACTAACTTTGAGCAAAATAAGCTCTGGACCAGTGCCAAGGCCGGGAGTTCAAGCCCCATGACCAACAAAAACAGAAAAGATGGCCTTAGATACAAGATAAGGAAGTATTCTCAAATGAATTACTCTAAGACTAGGAAAGAGATATGTGAGGACACTGTCAGAGGAGGAAAATATTGGAAGAATGAAGTCCATGAAGAAAGCACACGGTGTGATTCTCTTGATGCTGGTATAATACAAGTACAAGACCCATTCCCAACCATAGTTCTCTTTAATTCTAATCACATACAGGAATTTAGAAAATTTAGTATTGGGAAATTGTTAGATTGTAGACTATTTATTTGTAGTAGACACCTCTAATAGTACATAAAATCCTCATTCAAATGAAACCTTTATTGTTAATCTTTATTCCCTGCCACTACTACACCCAGGCAATCCTTAATCTAATCTGAATAGTTTTGGTTTGCGATATTTGATATAAGTGAAATAGTAAAATATGTGGTCTGAGGTTTGGGTTCTTTTACCAATAACAATGGTGTTTGTTTGTTTGTTTTGTTTGTTTTGTGTTTTGTGTGAACTTGGGGCCTGGGTACTGTTCTTTAGATTTTTGCTCTATCATTTGAACCACAGCTCCACTTACAGATTTACAGATTTTTTTGTGATGGTTAATGAGAGATAAGAATCTCATGGACTTTCCTGCCTACACTGACTGAACATCAATACTCAGATCTCAGCCTCCTGAGTAGCTAGGATTACAGATGTGATGTAAGTCACTAGATTCCGGCTAAATACAATGGTGTAAGATGAAATCATATTTTTATTTCATATTCTGGCTAAATAATATACCTTATTTTGTTCATTAATAATCTAATGGGCATTTGAATGGTTTCTACTTTTCCATTGGAACTGCCATGAATTTTTCTTTAAAACATCTTTGTAACTAGAAGCATCATTCATATTGTGATTTTAATCTCCACACTCTTTTTTTCTTCCAATCTCATTCCTTCTTAACCCCTGGAAAACAAAGAATCTGGTAATTTACTATTTCTGTATTTCTTTTTTTCAATGATACCGTATATGTCTTAGTAAAAAAATAAATAGCGAGAGAAGGAATACATTTAAATATTTTCAAGAAATCGACACTAAACTTTCCCATTTCATTAGTACTATTTAAGCCAGAGTTTTTAAACCTCCTGAATTTATTTTGAACATGGTTCCTTTGTTTTTATTTGTTTTTGTTTTTCAGAGACCAGATGCCACAATATGGCTTCAAGTGTATTCTACTTTAGTATTGAAGACTAGATATGACTCTCAGTTTTCCTTAGAGGTTTCATATCATGAAACAAATAGTTTGTGAAGCCAAAAGTCTCTGCTTTATGATAAGTTCTCCAAAGTGGTTGAGAGTGATATTCAGGATGCATACCTACAATGAAAAGAACACTGGGTGATGCTTGTACACAAGGGTAGCCACCACCGCAACTAACTCAACAGTATTAAAAACTATTTTCTTTCAGTAGTCTTATCCAGTCTTAATTCAATTTTAGAATCTCTTTTTCATGAGTAGCTACAGGCATTACGCAAAGAAGTTTCATTTGTAATTCAGACACCATCTACTTATGTGAGAATAAATGGTAAATTTGGTTGAATCACATCATCACAATTAACAAGAAAAAAGACTGAAGCAATTGCAGCCTTAAATTCCTTTTCCCATCTCTTATTACCTGTTTTATTCCTTCCATGCTCTTAAATATGATCTCTTAAGAAAACGCAAGTGGCTCTAATTACTAAGTGGGATATCCTAGGTTATGCTAATAAGCAAGACTTTTGTGGAAGTGATTAAGTCATGACTGCCTCAGTAAATGGCACTAAAAGAGCTTGAAGGGAAGGCCCTGTCCTTGGATTTGCTCTCCTAACAAACAGGTAATACAATTGCTAATGCTGTCTCTGAGTTTCCCTCAAGGTCACTAAAACTCACATAAATTAAGGCAGGAATGGGGCAATAGGAATTGAGCTGGTCCAAGGACAGAGTTAGTAAATGGTTTAGGGTGATCTCCATGCTGTACCAAACCACTTACACATGTTTTATTTCAATTAAATCACTTTGGCCTATTAAAAATACTGTTAGTGCTTCTTGTTTAAAAGATGAGGTGAGCCAGGTGTCAATGACTCATGCTTGTAATCCTAGCTATTCAGGTGGCTGAGATCTGAGGATCATGGTTCGAAGCCAGCCAGGCAGAAAAATCTTCAAGATGCTTACCTCCAATCAATTACTCAGAAAAAGCCAGAAGTGGCTCTGTAGTTCAAGTGGTAGAGTGCTAGCCTTGAGCACAAAGAGGCTTAGGGATAGTGCCCAGGCCCTGAGTTCAAGCCCCAAGACTAGCAAAAAAAAATTAAAAAAATAAAAAAGATGAGGGGAATAAAAACTTCCCTAAGATCACACAGCTTATAATGGAGCCAGAACAAATTTTAGGTCACATAGAAACAAAAAATAAAATTTTACATGGTAAGGTAAAAGGACTGTGAGTGACATTTCTTTGGAAAGTGTCTTTTAAAGCTTCCATTCTCTCTCCAATAGAGAATAAAGCACTCAAGCAGACTACATTTTGGTGAGTCATTTTCTGCCTATGACATTAGGGGCTTCATTTGTTCTATTTCAGTTCTCAATCACTTCCATCTACAGCTGTCTTAGTCCAGTGACTCACAATATTGTATAAATTCAGTGTAGAGTGGTCACCTTAAGCAGCAAAGAGATACTTTTTCAATTGTTTCAGTCAGTCCACTTACCCTCTCTTTCTATGTCTCTCTAAATATATGTGTGTGAGAGACAGAAAGAAAGAAAGAAAGAAAAAAAGAAAGAAAGAAAGAAAGAAAGAAAGAAAGAAAGAAAGAAAAAGACAGGCTTAAAGCACTATACTTTTCTGCTGTAATGCAGGGTTTTCCAGTCATTCATATTGTCAGTAGTATTTAATGTCACTTCAAAAATAGGGAATAATGGAGAAAAGATAGATAGATAATAGATAGATAGAAGATAGATAGATAGACAGATAGATGAAACTAATCCAATTTGAGACTGGACATTGGAAAACGAACATGGAATTTGTAAGTAGTCTTAGTTAAGTCACAGAGAAATGTCTAAGGGTCATAAAATGCTTTGTAAAAGAAAACTGTCTAATGTGATTATATGTATTCTCAAGACCTATAATCCCCAAAATTCGGGCTACAGATGCAGATCAATGTTAGAGCACTTGCATTCCAAACACAAGGCAATGCATTTAATCAACAGCACAGTAAAAAAAAATCCTCAAAAGAAACTGATAAGCAAGAGAATTAGAAAAATATGACTACATCAGAAATGTTCTTACAGTTTATAGAATATTTTTTACTGTGTTACATGGTTGTCACATCACAGCTATTGAGAGCTATTAAATTGTAGATTTTCCTGGAAAAAGTATTTACATATATATAAGCATACTCATATATACATATATATGTGCACATGTATGCACACATAAACTTGTATATATTATTTACTTTTGTATATATTACTACATACAAAAGTATAAACATATATACACATATATGTATGTATATATGCATATGATGGACTATATATAACAGACTAATTTATATTTATTTATTTATATATGTGTGCATGTGTGTCTTCTGATTATTATTTGGGTTGAATAGTAAAGTATGAATGAGAATAGCTTAAAAAGAAAACCTAAGATACATTGACTGAAAGGGGCAAATGGAATTTTCCGAAATTCAGTTGGTCGGCTGAAATTGGATGCTCTTTTTGTGTTATATATGGAAATACATTACTGTAACTCCTTTTGTAAAATTTCAAAACAGAACCATAACCTGAAATTTGCGCTCAAGAAATAGTCTATGATTTAAATAATTGGTTTGGGCAATGCTAGTTGAAATAGAAGTGTAATTGAACAGTTTGCTAAGTAGAAGCATAATTGATCTGTCTTTCACAGAAAAGTGGACCAAATTGTAGCTATCTAAATAATAAAATATAAAATGTTAGAGCTTAGAGAATAGCAACAGATTCACTAGTACTAGGGTACAAAGTGAGTAAACATAACCCAGACTAGTACTTGAAGTCCAAAATTAATAATCTAGTAATAGTAATTTCTATTTCAGCTTTCTTTGAGTTCTGTAAAATAAATGTCCTTATTTACGTGCCCAGTCTGTCATTACCTTCCTCTATGTACTCAGAGTCTCATTTGGTTCACCAACTCGATGCATTCTAATCCTTTTAGCCAAGGCTTCATAGACAAAGATCTCTGTTATCCACTCCCTAGAGTTGTGGTTTTTAATTCAGAAAAAGAAAGAAATCTGCAATAGTGGAATTTTAGGCCTTAGAAAACCCTCTGGAAAGAAAAAAAATATTTTAGTCTCCAGTCATGAATTATTCTAGACACAAGTTTTGACTTCTATAACATACTTATCTCTGACTACATTTTTTGCAATTACAAAGACAAAATTCAACTTACCATTTTCCATAAATTTTAGTGTAAGCTCTGAGTTATAGAATCCCAGATTGGCTCACCAATGAACATTTGCAACAGCTATTTCAGGCAACTTAATGACCCAGTGGCTCAGCAATCAAATCAATTGCTCAGCACCTGACCTTTAACAAGACAAAAATCTATAACTCTGTCAAATCAGACTTCTCTATAGTCTCCCGTACCAGAGAATGAGAAGACTTGAACGTATATACCACCTCCAGAACAAAGTACCCTATATTTTCATATATATTCCATATTATTAATCACTTATTTTCTCTCATGAATGCATCAGTGTTCACCTATAGATTCAGATCCAAACACGACAATCAGGCAGGCAACTATAACCACGTAAAGAAGACTAAGGCGTATCCGTATCTCCTTATCATACTAAATATACTTTGCAGAGGAATTGTTACAGAGGGTAGATGAATCACACTCCTTGCTCCAGTAATGATGTTTGTCTATATTACTGCTTTTTTCTCCACCACAAAAATCTAAAGAGAGAAATGTAGCTCAGGCCATTAAAATATATTGACAGGAAGTCTTTTCTACCACATAGATAAGTAAAACTCATTGTGGTCATTATAATGCTTCATTTAAAGTTATTTTAAAAAGTAAATGAGTAATGAAGGTATTCAAAATTAAATACGTTTTTCATAATTCGTAGGAAGAACTTGTATTGAAGCTTTTGGGGTAAAACGATCTCCACTGACATGAAACCTATAAAATAGCACACGTGCAGCATCCTAATTAGCAAACTATTCATGCAGTTCTTAAAGCATGCGTACTTCTCTTAGCAAGCCTGTGAAATGATTCATACATGTTTTTCTACAGTTCAAAATATCACTTCTTTTAAATAGTGTTTCTGCTTTGTTTCTCCACTCATTAAACTATGCATTGAGATTTTTCTGGGTACAAATTGGAAGTATAATTGGTCTACTAGAAAGAGAAACTTTAATTTCCAATCATGTTCTACGTTTTCGGGGGGGGGAAAGATATAATTCATTTTGTACCAATTCTGAATGAAACCTAACTCCCTTATTTACCAAAGATCGTTTAAGATATCAACACAGCTAGACTATATATGAATGAGAAAACAGATCCCATATAGTTTATGCGAGTGTTCTTCAAATACAATGCACAAGCTAATGGAAATGGCACCATGATGCACCGTTGCAGTTAAAATTAGAACGTTAAGCATGGAGTTCTTTATGTATTTCGTCATAGGCACATATTCTCAATCTTAGTAATAAAAAACAAAAATCCTCAACATTTCTTTGTTAAGTTTTAATAGCTTTAAATGCTCCAAATCAACATTGTAAAGTTGAAGGAGCAATTCATCATATAAAAATGAGAGAATGGGGTTAATAATTTACTTTCTATAGCTCAACAAATATTGGGTATATGTCTCTTTTCATAGCAATTAAAATTTCTGGTTTTAATGTGATTTTTATCTTTCATAATAGTTTAGTACATTTGTGTATATATTGATGTATGAAATTACAATTATTATCACAGTATGTATTTGATGTTCAATTAGTTGGGTTATCTTCTAGTCTTAAACCTGAATATATATTTACTGATAGAGAGATGGGGCGGGGGCAGAGATACAAAGGCAGAGAGATAGAGGAGAAGGAGTTGTTCAGGACCATATTTAAAAGGTAACAAGATGTTTGGTTGCTACTCAGATATGATACAATTGCACAAATAATTTCATGCTATGAGAAAAGAATTTTTTATGTTCTATTAATTCTGAAGAATTTTTATTGTTTCTAATATTTATAATATACTCTGTAAAGGTAATAGATTGTGACATTTTCCATTTGGATGTTATATTCTAATAAGCTTGTGAATAATGGGAAGACTTACGAAGAGGTAATATATTCTGAATACACATGGAAACAGACAGAACCACAAACCTGCCTGCCTATTACTTTCAGTGAAGCTAATCAAAAGGGCCATTTATAAAAAGTTCTGAATATTATAGTTTCACAGAATTCAGGGAAACTCTTAGAAAACTGCTATATATAACTGTTTGTGAAGATCAAAATAACAAATATAGCACAGAAAGTGTCTGCTTAGGGTAGGGGGGGAATTTTTCAGAGCTTGCTGAGGCCCATCAGTTTATAACCCAACACTATTATCAGAAGACAAGGCAATCTAAAAGAAATTCATTCAAGAAAGCGAAGAAATGCTCCAGGTCATTGTAAAAAGCCACTGACAGCTATCAGCATTTTCACATGTTATTTAAGCAGTTTCCAACCACATTCATTAACAGGTAATTAGGGGAGGGATGGGTGAGAACGTTCACAGGGGTGACATTGATCAGAATATATTGTATTTATAAACTGCATTGTTAAATGGTAACTCCTTTTGCAACTAAAGATATAAAAATAAATTTTAAAAAATAAAAATAAAATATAATAGTATTCTGACCATAACTAGGACATTTCAAGAATTTACCAAACTTATAAACAATACAAAGGAGAAAGGTACCTGATAGATGTTCTCAAGAAATTTTAGGAAAAAAAAAAGTAACTTGTTCCTTTAGCTACATATAGGTAAATCTACAAAAAGATGGCATCAGGGGAATGTATACTGTTCAAAATATGGATGCTCAACAAACGTTACTATGACAAGACTGGAAGAATATATCTACACTATTACATAGTATGCTACTGATATTTTTGTAAACAAGCAAGTGAAGAGCAAGGTTATTGCCATGAGATTATATATATTCTTAACATTATTTATATGTTCCTAATATTATACATATTCTAAGTATGACCTATATAAGCACTCTAAGAGTCAAAGTATTTCCTTAAACTGTGTAAAGAAAATTACCAATAAAAGAGAGACTTCAAAGAGCAGACAACTAGACGGAGCACGGGCCTGTTCCAGTCAGAGATCCACACAGTATGAGAACCAATGGAGAGGAGCCTGAACTGCTAAATGTACCCACTATGGATTTTTGGCATAACCATTTTTTTAAGTTTCTACATTATAATAATATTTTTCTTAATTGTATAGAAATGGGATATCTTCTCTCCCAAAGAAATATTTTAAAGATAGTGGCTTATAAACAAACATTTCTTTTACATAATGGTCCAGTATGAGGGATATAGTTAAGATGTGTGCCACAAAACAATCAATGTTCACAGTGTCTTGTCCTTCTTTCTTTCCTAGCATGATCAAATTCATGATCCAACAGCACTTTTCCAACTTCAGACACAACCACTGCATTCCAATCAACAGGAAGGGGACCAAAGAGTGGATGATTTCATAAGAAATTCCAATCTTTGCATATTTCACTTTTGTTCATTATCTCATTGGTCATAAATGTGTCACATGGCCATGCCATTCATAATGGCATGAGAGAGCATGGAAAGAAATGATCATTTAGGCAGCTCTATAGCCAACTACAAATTATTTAACCATCTCAGAAAATGGGAATGAGTAGCAGGTGAGAAGGGATATTCTAAAGTATTAAGCATTCCATATCACAACAGGTGGTTTGTCAAGCTCAAGTGACCACACAGAGCAAAGTGATAACAAGGCACTGTGTATTCTAGTATTAACCACACATGAAGAAAAAATATATATACATAAAAAATTCAGAGCCAAGAAATACAAACTGAAGTATAGCTATATTACAACATGATTTTACATTTAACCTTCAACCTTTCAAAGTTACACTGGATAGAAAGACATCATTTGCAGTTCTATTTGGAAGAAATTTATATTTGTTCACACACATATATTGCCTACTGTCTGAAACCACAGGAGTTAACCAAAACCAGAGAACAACTTAACTGTTCCTTTTGAAACCTCGAGTAAAGAGGATCAGTTAGATATATCCTATAAAATAGCTTTTGCAGATTTCAAAATACAGATTGAACTTGGCTCATAAATAAATCTTTCTGGAAAATTTTCCATGGAAAGAAACATATTTAAAACTTTTATATGGTGAAAGTAATATGTAGAAATGTTATTATTCTGTGAGTATACATAATAGAGTAAAAGAATGTTACAGAGAAAATTATTATGTGGACAGAAGGAGTTAATATGCAATTGAAAGTACATCTCCCAGCTACATAATGAAACAGTAGAAAGTAATCATTATTTAAAAGTGCATAGGATAGGCAAAATGAATAGGGTCATTTTCTTAATGCCTTTGTGGGTTATGAGCCAAATCTTCCCTGAGAATAGAAAAAATGAAAATGGAAAAGTTATTCAGTCTCTTGAATCTTCTCTCATATGTAACTGCACAATTAACCAGAGATAATATCCAATTGTTTCTTAATTACCTGTATCTTTGCACACTAAAATAAAGCATTTCACATAAGCATCTGTTGGTAGTATTACAAAGGAACTTCCTTTAGATGACATCTATACCAAATTTTATTTATGGGAATACAGAGACCAAGAGACAAGAAGTCACTTGCCTAAGGTCACAGAGCAACAGAAGAAGCTAGTCTCTTTTTCAGCCCATCACACAATCATAGGCATGTTTATTATCTTTTAAAGGCCAGTACTCGTACAGAAACCATTGAAATTGGAAATGTTGGATCTTCAAATGTATTTGGCAACCAAAGCCAGCACAATTCAAATTTGTATGTCTGCTATGCAATCCACCTATCCAGGTTAAAAGAAGGAGCAAAATTGAACTGAATTGAAGTAATCAAAAGTTTAAAACGTCAAGCAACTGTGCCAGTAGAGAAAACTGTGTCATCATTTGGTCTTTTGTTCCTGGTACAATGAGGTACAAGAAACAGAATGTTAGGCCAAATAAAGACAATTGCAGTATGAAAAAAAGTAAGTTTGTATGGAATATGATGTTGTATGCCCCAGTGGTCCCTAAATTTTTTTGGAATTAGTTCTTTTTGATAACCTACCTGCATGAGTGAAGATAGTGTTTAAAATTAGAGGCCATTTTCATGATTTAGGAAATATCTCAAAAGACAACAATAAAAAAGTAAAATTCCAAAATCCAGAAGCTTTTAGGCATGATTACAATGGCCTATTTATTTTAAGAAAATCATTTTAAAGCATAAATAACATGATAGAGATTCCTTGAAAGTTTCTAGAAATTTACATCTGCTATAACTGTCACTAAAATACAAGCTAATAGAGTTTCATTTGCAGTTCAAAAGAAGCAATAAAAATATTTTAAAATGAAATATATGTATACCTAATAGGTATCCATTATAAAACTATAATAGATACATGTCTTAGCTTAGAGATACAAGCTAACACATGTGTATGTACTATGTGTGTGTGTGTGTGTGTGTGTGTACCTCAATATTTTCTTAGTATAAGTATCTGTCTTAGGACTTTGTAGTTGTTGGGTAGATGCCTTTGATACCATGCTCCTCATCCTCTTAGCTTTTACTTATTTTTCAGTTAGATTTTGTATTGTTTCCTGGAGTTGTCTTTGGACTGAGATCCTCCTATTCTCACACTCCCACAAAGCTTTCACCACAGGCATATACCAGCACGCCTAGCTTATTGATTGAGAATAGATATCACTAACATCTTTCTCACGCCAATGGACTCAAACCACAATTCTTCTCAATCTCTGTTTCCTAAGCAGAAACTATACATATATAGTTATAGTTATGTATTGTCACTCTAAGTAGAAATATATATATACACTGTGTGTGTGTGTGTGTGTGTGTGTGTGTGTGTGTGTGTGTGTGCAAACTCTTTTAGATACTGGGCATGTGGCAATTCAGCACAGTTATTCCAGAAAGACAAAATATAATTATTGCAACTTAATACCATGAGAATATTTCCAATTTATAGCCCTGAAAGGATATACTGAGGCAGAAACAAAACTTGACAATAAGTTAAGAAGAAAGATCTTGATGTCCAAGAAAAATATTACAGGTGACAATGCCTTGTTCAACATGAAATTAGCATTATATTAGCATGAATGCAACTTTTTTCAGAAGAATATTCAAAGACTCAACTAGAGATGTTATGCTTAGAGTAAATTTGAGCCATGTGCCTGTGATTCATGATTATTGTCCAAGATACCTTAGAGACTAAGATTGAACTAAGACTTGAACTCCATACCAGACACTTTCTCTCATTGGCTAACGCTCTACCAACTGACCCACACCTCCAAGATAATTTTTAAAAACAAAATAGCCAGATGCGATGCCTCTGTAACTATAATCCTAGTTATGTAGGCAGCTGAGATCAGGAGGATCATGGTTCTAGGCCAGCCCAGGCAGAAAAGTCCATGAGATTCCAAATCAAAGGAAGAAAGTGATTATACCCCTACAGCTATGGAGGAAAACAGAAAAACAGTACTATCCTTGATGATAAGCATTTAATCAACTCTTAAAGACTAGTTTTGTAAAAGAAAAAAAAAACAAGCACACACATAGTTGATTTCCACTCCAGCATATATATATATACATATATATATATATATATATATATATATATACAGAGATAAAGAGAGAGAGAGAGAGCTTCTATTCAGTTTCTTATACACAGCTTACTTAAGTACTTAAAAGTTGTTCTACCACAGATTTTGGGATGCATACTTTCCTTAGCTTCATGAAATACCACTATTTTTTCTTCTAAAACATTACATTTTTAGCCTAAATAATTAAAGTACAGTTTCTGCCATCTACAAGCCAAAAAATTTTAACTAATATGTCTTTCAAATAGAATTTTCAATAAAGAACGCAATTGAACTTAATCTCTAGAGTAAAATGGACATTAGTAATAACCTCAGATCAAAAAGCCAAAAGAGTAAACTTCAAAGGATTCATGGAGATCAATGAAAGTGAAGTGATCTCATTTGATATTTGATGTCTGTTCTTTATACTTTTGTTAATTCTTCTTAAAATTATTTAAAGATTAAATAGTGATGCCTCTGCTGTTTTCTGTCTTTTGGAGAAAAGAGAGTGTAGTTTTGTTTGACTATAGCAAGGGACAATTTGAGGAGAAATATTCAGTAGTTCTCGATTTCTGTCTAAACCTTCCCCTGTTATGTATCCTTCTATACTGCTTTTGAAAAATTCCCTCATATATTAAGGAAGGCATGGAAAGAAGGAAAATTGCAAGTAAGCATTTTAAAGAATTGATTGCAGTTTCTAGTAACTGCAAGGTCAATACTTTTGAATGAAGAAACACAAATAGTGGCCTAGTCATACTACTTCTCACTCTCAGCTCAGTTAACTTGAAAGCAAATAGGAAAATTCTCATTTGTGCTTTGGTAGCAACTGGTTCCCTCTTCAAAATGAAGAGGCAATTGCTTGTTCCAAGGCCACTAAAGGGGGAAAAGATTTATGCAAATCACTCAAGAAAGAAGGAAAATAATAGTAAAAATCAGGCATATTGTATTGAAAATTACTACAAGGTGCAAAAATTTGTAGAATGTTATGTGGAAAATTGAATGGTTGAAAAGAAAATATGGACTCTATGAAACAAAAGAAGTATCGAATTTACTTTTTAATGATAAACATACTCAAAAAGACAATATTGATACTAACAAGGTAGCTGTGAAAATCACTGTAATATTCGCCGTGGGCCATGTTAAATTCAACCTTATAAAGTATATTAAGGAACTTACAAATACACATATAATCAAACTTAGAACTTGCTATTCTAGGATATATTGTAATCAACAATAAAAGCAAAGATTTACATATTATAGTACTTATATAACCCTTATCAATTTGAGCAAAACATTAAATGATCAAATTATACAACGAAAGTGATTCATTAATTAAAATGTGAATTATTGATGCAATAAAATATATAAACTTCTCAATATAATTAAATTGTAAATTAGTATTAATTCAACACAAATTAAGTTGCAAGGAAATACTTACTACAATGGGGAAAAGCTGAACAACTACAAATGAAAAAGTTAGTTATATTAAATTACTAAACAATTTGTACTAAATATGTAACATTAGATATTTTATAAGGAAAAAGGTCTAGAAAACACACAGTTGTGGAAAGTGAGATTATGTCTGGTGCTTAATACTTTTCTCTTTTTATATTTTATATTATTTAAAATTCATACAATTAATTGATTTTGATTCAAAGTGTGTATTAGTTTTTCTCTATTTTCCTGATATAAATATTGATCATTCTGCATTCCAAAAGTGTCTCAACTTACACAATAAAGTGAACAGTTGACCATTATTTTATTTGTAATCATTATCCACACTTCCCATTTAGATGTGTGTATCAGTATTATTTCACCATTATGACCTGCTGTTAGAGAGCATTAGTCCTCAAACTACAATTTGTTATAAAATATATCATGTACCCTACCAACATTTGTAACATGATTTTGTTAAAGGTTTGCGAGAGTGTGAATTCCAAAACTGTGTGGTAGCATTCAAAAGAAGGACAAGGGCAAGAGAGACATTTTAAGTTTTCCCAGATATACTGAAGGATAACTGGATTCGGTATAAAGCAAGGTCCAACTTATATAAAAATGAATGCAGTCTCATGATTATAAATGCTTTTCTGAGATCCCTTGGGCCATGTTAACTTGACTCATTGTCCCCTAAGGAAAAGTGGAGTGGTAAAGTAAAAATCTCTTTGCAAGGTAGTAATTGTTGCCATTCCAGGGTGGCAACTACAAAGAAATCTATTTTTCAATTGTATCCTGTTATTTTTTTTCCTTTTCACCTTCACATTAACCTCAATGCACTGCTGCCTCTGTTATATCTTAAATGCAGCAAACTACTATTGTAGGTTATTTTACCTTTCACTGTCACTTCAAAAGCATATATCCCATGCTATCCTTGGAAGCTCTACTAATAAAAGAGATGATTAAGAGGGATAAAAGCATAAAAAATTATTCTTTTCTGTAAAGCTCTTTCATTGATGCCCCTTTGCTATACAGGGTAGCATCATTTACCCTGCTTCTAATTTACAAACAACAAAAAGGAGCATCATCTATAAAACCAAATTCTAGAACATCTGTCAAAATCAGCCCATATGAGGACTCAGACTTCACGTTAATAAAACTAATTTCTCCTAAGGGTTTTCTACAATTGAGAGTTATTATTTCTCCCATCATTTTCATTTACCTGGCTAGAAACAACTCAAAATGTTCAAGGTCGGTAGCTGGTGGAGTGCATGGAAGCAATGACTATGATGTAATTATGAGAGTGCCGTAGAGTATCCTATTATTTAGCAAACAAAAGTAGAACATCTAGCACCCCACATAATTACTGGTCCCTCTTCACTAAAGGACCTTAGTTTGAGTCCCATTGCTTTCTGTCAGTTCAGAATTACAGTCTGTGAAATTGAAAGTCTGTTACTGAATTTCAATGTACAGGATACCTGTTGCTCCTGTCTCAGAGGAAAAGAAGCAAATACATAATATAAATTACTTTGCTTTCCTTTTTTCAATATTTTCTCAAATGTATATATATATATATATATATATATATATATATATATATACACACACAGATATTCTTTCCAAACATCTATTTTCACAAAGGATTTTTGCATACTACCTTAACTGAATTAAATAAATAATAATTTTTAAAAAGAATATAAAGATACATCTCTATGCTCTGTTATTTCTCATTGCCTTCCAAATTGAGCCCAAGTACTTCAGTCTGATATTTAGGGGACTTTCAAGTAAAATTTCAACTCTCTATTTCCAGATTATTACCAATGTCTATCAAGCTTTTCACTTCATCCCTCTAAAACAATCATCTGGAAGATTTCTCGTAACTGAAATGACAGGCTAAGACCAAAACAAAGGAAGTCCCATTCAGAAAACAATTGCAAAATCCGAACCTAATATAGAAAACAATTTCCTGGTGGTATTGGACTGTCAGTAGAAGTATATAGACTTTGGAGGGAGAAAATGCTTTGAAGAGATGAGTAATTATATGAAGTGAACAAAATAAAGTACAAGTGATTGTGTGTTTCATAGACTTATTCTGACAAAGGTGGAATGATATTACCCTTTCTGGAAGGAGAAACCATGAAATAGAGTACAAGGTCAATACAGCCATTTAATGTAGGAAATTTTAGAAAAACAGCCAAAGACTGGAGGCAGGGCTCAAAATGGTAGAGAACCAACTAGCAGGAACAAAGTCCTGAGATTAAACATCAGTTGTAAAATAAAATAAAAGTAGAGATCCCAAAAGAATATACTAAACATCTTTCTGCCCAAAATTATTTTTTTTATTTTTTTGATTCTGAACATACTGTACAGAGGGGTTCCAATTACATGGGCAAGATAATGAGTTCATTTCTTATCAAGCATTGTAGCCTCCTCATTTGTTTCCCCTTCCCATCCCTTTCCATCCTCACCCCGCCCCCCACCCAATCCCCCCCCCCAAGTTGTAAAGTTCGTTTTTGACATGACAACTTGTACTTCTCTTTGTTGCAACGGGTCCACCTGCATCCTTAAACGACTTGTTTTCCCCTTCTCCTCCACAAATTGTACCAACATCAAATATAGTGAAAGCAGGGGTTATACTTTGGGGGAGGGACATACAAAGCAACAAAGACATAATCTTATAAATGTGTTAGAAACAAATGCATGAAAGAAAAAAAACATTTAAATACATATCTAAAGGTTCATTTTCCTAACATCATATTATCTGACCTTTTCTGCTTGACTCATACATATATTAGATATTGCAAATAAGGGAAACCATGGGACCTATGTTTCTTTGGGCTTGGCTTACTTAATATAATTTTTTCCAAGCCTTTCCATTTCCTAACAAATGGGACAAAGTCATTCTTTCTGATGGAGGCATAGAATTCCATTGTGTATATATACCACATTTTCTTGATCCATTCATCTACTGAGGGGCATCTGGGTTGGTTCCATACCTTAGCTATGGTAAATAATGCTGCAATAAACATAGTTGTGCTGGTAGCTTTAGTGTAGTCTTGTTTGTAAACATTTGGGTAAATGCCCAAAAGTGGGATTGATTGCTGGGTCATAGGGAAGCTCTATGTGAAGCCTTTTGAGGAACGTCCATACTGCTTTCCAAAGTGCTTGAACAAATTTACACTACCACCATCAATGAAGTAAGGTTCCCTTCTGTCCACATCCCCTCCAGCATCTGTTGTTATTAGAGCTCTTGATTATAGCCATTCTAACTGAGGTGAGGTGGAATCTCAATGTTGTTTTGATTTGCATTTCTTTTATGGCTAGGGAGGTTGAACATTTCTTCATGTGTCTATTGGCCATCCTTCTTTCTTCTTCAGAGAAGTTTCTCTTTAAGTCTTTAGCCCACTTATTTATTGGGCAGTTGTTTCTTTGAGGATTTGTTGTTGGGGGATTTAATTTTTTGAGTTCCAGGTATATTTTAGATATGAGACCCTTGTCTGTTGTATGGCTAGTGAAGATCTTCTCCCAATCCGTGGGCTTTCTATTGATCTTGCTAGCTAGGTCCTTTGCCATGCAGAAGCTCTGCAACTTCATGCAATCCCATTTGTCCAACCTTTCTTTGATTTGTTGTGTTTCCGGGTTTCTATTAAGAAAATTTCGGCCTGCACCAAGGAGACCTAGGGTTTCTCCTATTCCATCCTGTAATGTTTTCAGAGTGTCTGCTTTGACTCCGAGGTCTTTGATCAATTTGGAGTTGATTCTGGTGCAGTTTCTGCCCAAAATTCTAACTGACTCCTAAGCTATGCATGTATGAAAGAGTACCATAGAGTCTCAAGAGTAAAAAAGAGTAAATGGAAACCACAAAAAAAATATGAAAAATTAAAGAGCATTCTTTGTAACAATTTCATAGAACCTAAAATTTCCAATCCTTAAAATGTATAATTTTAGACACAAATCAAATTAGCTGGTGAACAAAAACAAAAGGTCAAGAAAAAGGAACACATTCTAAAGATAAAAGAAAATGAATTTCCACCTCACCCCAGTTAGAATGGCTATAATCAAGAACTCTAATAACAACAGATGCTGGAGGGGATGTGGACAGAAGGGAACCCTACTGCATTGTTGGTGGGAGTATAAACTTGTTCAAGCACTTTGGAAAGCAGTATGGAGGTTCCTCAAAAGACTTCACATAGAGCTCCCCTATGACCCGCAATCCCACTTTTGGGCATTTACCCAAATGATCACAAACAAGACCACACTAAAGCTATCACCACAGCCATGCTTATTGCAACATTATTTACCATAGCTAAGATATGGAACCAATCCAGATGCCCCTCAGTAGATGAATGGATCAAGAAAATGTGGTATATATATACACAATGGAATTCTATGCCGCCATCAGACAGAAAGACACCGCCCCAATTGTTAGGAAATGGAGAGACTTGGAAAAATTACATTAATTGATTTTTTGCAATAACTAGTATATGTCTGGGACAAGCAGAAAAGGTCAAAAGCTATGTACATATGACCAGATAAGATGATGTTAAGCAAAATGAACCCCAAGATAGGACACAAGTGGTTTATTCTTTCTTGCTATTGTTCTTAATGTATTTATAATGTACCACATGATTTTTTTTTGTTTCTTTGTATTTTCCTCCCCCACGATATAACCCTTATTTTCACTGTATTTGATGTCGGTGCCCTGCATCTTTTATATACATTTCTCTAACTTGGGGAGGGAAAGGGAAAAAACAAAATGCTTAAATAGGGATAGAGGTTGACTCATTGTAACAATGAGATGTACAAGACACTATGTTGAAAAACAAACTTTACAATTTAGGTGGGGTGGGGATGCAGTTGTGGTGGGAGGGAAGGGATGTTAGGGGGAAAAACAAAGGAGGTAACAATGCTTGATAGGAAATGTACTCACTACCTTGCTCATGTAACTGTAACCCCTCTGTACAGAATTTTTAATAATAACATGTATTTTTAAAAAAATATTTATCAAAAGATAACACAAACACACACAAACTCCACCAAACTCCTCCTTTGTGTATGCTTACCGTAATCTCCGCCTTACTATTGAATTCGTGAGTCATTTAAACCAAAAGTGATAGGCTGGTTTAAACCGCCATTATGTGGCAAAGTGTAACCTCATTGGCCACGTGCGTGTGGTCTAGTATGACTGTGCAATCTTTTGGGTGGGTGACAATCTCATTGGTCACCTGCGTGACCAGGTTTGACCTTGTGAATTTTGACTTTAAAAACCTAAGTACGTGGGCCACTCGGGGTCGCAATATCAGCTCCTGAGCCTATGCTGTGGCCCTGGCCAGTCAGTGTAGGAACCTTCTCAATAAAGTTGCTTCTTTATTAACAAAAATAAAATAAAATAACAAATAAAAAAGATTTATCAAAAGATGACACAAACACATCTACTAGTAAATAAGGGCATCATTTAAAATATTTCATTTCATATTTACTTATATTGAAATTTAGTAATTGTGTATACTAATATGACTTGGTATTATATTTCTATCTGTGTATAAAGTGGTCATTGAGTATTTTTAAATAAGCCATTTTACAAATCCAGAGTAAGGTAAAAATGGATGTTTGTTTGACATACTTGCTAACGGTCCCAATGAAAATTTTCTCTAACCTATACTTTTCTTTGCAAGTTCAGAAAATCAAATGCTTCTTTGTGAAGATTTCTCTTGACTATCAAAGACCTCTGAGTCAAAGCAGACACCTTGAAAACATTAGAGGAAGGAATAGGAGAAACCCTAGGTCTCCTTGGCACAGGCTGAAATTTTCTTAATAAAGACCCAGAAACAACAAATAAAAGAAAGGTTGGACAAATGGGATTACATGAAACTGCAGAGCTTCTACATGGCAAAGGACATAGTTAGCAAGATCAATAGAAAGCCCATGGATTGGGAGAAGAACTTCACTAGACATACAACAGACAAGGGTCTCATATCTAAAATATACCCGGAACTCAAATAATTAAATCCCCCAAAAACAAATCCTCAAAGAAACAACTGCCCAATAAATAAGTGGGATAAAGACTTAAAGAGAAACTTTTCTGAAGAGGAAAGAAGGATGGCCAATAGATACATGAAGAAATGCTCGATATCTCTAGCCATCAAAGAAATACAAATCAAAACAATATTGAGATTCCACCTCACCCCAGTTAGAATGGCTATAATCAATGACTCTAATGGCAACAGATGCAGGAGGGGATGTGGACAGAAGGAACCCTACTGCATTGTTGGTGGGAGTATAAACTTGCTCAACCACTTTGGAAAGAAGTATGGAGGTTCCTCAAAAGATTCCACATATGGCAGGAGAAGGGGGGGGGTGGAAGGGATGGGAAGGCGAAACAAAGGAGGAGGCAACAATGCTTGATAAGAAACATACCCATTACCTTGCCTATGTAATTGTGACCCTCTATACGGTATTCTCACAATTAAAAAAAAAAAGACTCCACATAGAGCTCCCCTATGACCCATCAATCCCACTTTAGGGCATGTAGCTTATTCTTTTTTATGTGCTGGTTCTGGTTCTTGAACTCAGGGCATGGTACTGTCCCTGACCTTGTTTTGGTCAAGGCTAATGCATTACTTAACACACAGCTCCATTTCCAGTTTTTCAGTGGTTAATTAGAGAAAAGAGTCTCACAGGTTTTCCTGCCTGAGCTGGCCTGGATCTGTAATCCTCAGATGTCAGACACCTGAGTAGCTAGGATTGCAGGCATGAACGACCTGTGTCTGGCTTTGCCTTATTCTTGATGATAAGAATTTTAAAACATTCTGAAATAGGAAGTATATTCCACACTTAAGAATTTCATCTTACTTATATTTATTTACTTTCTTCTTAGTAATTATTCTAGGATTGCTTAAACACCTATGATTTTAAGGCACTTTACCAACATATTTTATAATATAGAGATGATAAAGGCTTGTTTTATCTGCAAACCTAGGTTTAAAAACATAATATACCAGTATTAGATATAATGCCAGAAAAATATAAAGACATCCCAGGTTTCAAGAAACAAATTTCTTGTTTACCAAATAATACTTTTTCACTGAAATTACGTGTATTTTTAAGAGATGAAGGAGGAATTCAATAAAGACACAGAAATTCCGAGTAAGAATCAAACAGAAATTTTTTTTTCATTTTGCTTAATATGATCTTTTCTTTTAATTGTGAAAATACCAGACAGAGGGGTTACAATTACATGGGTAAGGTAATGAGTACATTTCTTATCAAGCATTGTTGCCTTCTACTTTGTTTCCCCTTCCCATCCCTTCCTATCTCCCCCCCCAAAGTTGTAAAGTTCATTTTTTGACATAACAACTGTACATCTCATTGTTGTAATGGGTCCACCTGTATCTCCATTTAAACAATTTGTTATTTCCCTTCCCCTCCACAAATTACACCAACATCAAATACAGTGAGAGCAGGGTTTGTACCATGGGGGAGGGACATACAAAGCAACAAAGAAAACATCTTATAAATATGTTAGTAACAATCGTATGAAAGTAAAAAAAACATTTGAATACTTATCTAAGAATACAAATCTAAGAATGATGGACGTAGTGAAAGAATAGGCACAAAGCTAAATGAATAGAACATGATGTCTGAGATAAACAGAAAAGGTCAGATAAGTTGATGTTAGGTAAAATGAACCCCAAGATAAGTATTCAAATAATTTTTTCTTTCTTGCGATTGTTTCTAACATATTCATAAGATGATTTCTTTGTTGCTTTGTATGTCCCTCCCCCATGATATAACTTGCCCATGTAATTGTAACTCCTCTGTACAATATTTTCATAATAAAAATTTAAAAAAAGAATATTTCACAAATCTGAAGAAAGAAGCAGACATTCAGGTAGACTTTCAGGAACTCTTGCACACATTCAAGACTTTAGGATATCCAAACAGATCTGACTGTAGAAGAACCACCCCACCACCCATCACAGAACATTAAGTTTGCAGACAAAGGTAAGAATACCAGAAGCTGAAAGAGAATCACATACAATGGTAAACATTTCATAATAATACCAGATTTCTCAACAGAAACCTTAAAAGGTAGGCAAGCATAAAATGATGTATTGGAACCACTGAAAGTAAGATACGACAAACCTAGATTAAGTTATCAAGTAAAGCTATCATTTGTTACTGAGAGGAAACAATACTTTCCATGATAAAAACTAAAGCCATTTATGAGCACTAAAATAATACAACAGAAGATATACAAAGGAACCCTATGTACAGAAAAGAAAGATAAATGCAGTCTTGAAAATACAAAGAAAATAATTCCCCCAAGATGATCAGATAAGAAAATGAATGATAGGAAAGAACCAAACACTATAAAAACAACAAAGTAGCCAGAATCAGGCCATGCTTTTTTTTAAAAATCAGTCCTGGGGCTTCAAATCAGGACCTGGGAACTGTCTCACAGGTATATTGCTCAAAGCTAACACTCTACCATCGTGACCCCACAGCTGCATTTCCAGTTTTGGAGTGGAGTCATGAATCTCATGGTCTTTCTTGCCAGGACCTGGTTTCAAACCACAGTCCTCAAATCCCAGCCTCCTGCATAGCTAGGATTACAGATGTGAACCACCAGCACTCAGCAATGAATGATATACTTTTTAATAATAAGAAAGAACATCAATAGGCTCAAGTTTCCAATCAAAAGGTATAGAATGGCAAGTTGTATTAATCAGCATGACTGGACAGACCAGTTATTCATAAAAGAAAAACCTTTTACTGATGAAAACAAACATTGAGTAAAAGAGTAGGAAAATATCTTTCCAGAAATTGGACCTAGATTGCAGGCAGCAGTACCTATACACAATTTGTTTAACTAGACTTCAAGGCAAAAATCAGTCAGGAGAGGCTAAGAAGATCACTTCATTTTGTTAAAAGGAACAACTCATCAAAAGGAAATAGCAATTGTTAACATTTGTGTTTCACATATTTGTGACCTAAGTTGATTGAACAAGCACCACAGAAATTAAAAGACCAAGGAGTCTCAACACAGTGATAGTGAGACTTCTAAATCCACGCTAATCAATAAATAGGTCAGCTAGACATTAAAAAGAAACAGCCAACAGTCCTCAGAAGTAAAATGCAATATAGACCAAAAATAAAAGTTAAAGGCATGATAGATTCACAGCCAAATTCTACCAGAATGCAAAGAAAAATATTACCAATACTTCTGAAACTTTTGGAACACTACCAAAAACTTTCTGTAAAGCCAGTATTATACTCATTCCAAAACCAGACATTTAAACAACAACAACAACAAAGAGTTACAGACATGATAAATTATACAGAACTCTATAGACATTCACAAAGTAGGCCAAAGGAGGATATTCGTAGAAGTGGTGGACAAAAGCTCAATCGTCATGTGGAGATGGTCCTATAAAAGAATATTCTATGAAATGAACTCCAAGAAAAGGAAATGAGATATTCTTTAGTTTGCATTGTTGCTGTGTTTGTTTACTTTTCATTTTGTTTGTTTGTATTTGAGAGGGTAAGGAAGGGCACACAAAAGGTGAAACAAGGGTGAACAAATACAACAGTGATACTCACTAGACACTGGAAAATGAACTGGGTATGTTGTAGGTGGGGACGGGAGGGAAAAACCAGGAAAAAGCAATGGAAGGGGAGACATGGTTCAAGAAGAATTGTACTCATTACTCATTACCTGAATCATGTAACTGTGCCCCTCTGTATATCAACTCTACAATAACAATTAAAAAATTGTAACCCTTCTGCACATCACCTGGACAATAAAATTAAATTTAAAAAATTATCGGACAATTTCTTTGATGAAAATAGATGCAAATATTCTCAATAAAATACTTGCAAACCAAATTTAAGCAAACATGACTATCAAGTTGGTTTTACCGCATTGTGTATGTTTGGTTCAACCTATGTAAATCAATAAATGCAGTACATCACATAAAGCAAATCAAAGAAAAGACTCATATCTTCTCAATTGACACACACACACACACAAACACACACACAAAGCCTTTGACAAAGGTGAGCATACTTTTGTGATAGCTATAAAGAAACTATGGATAGAGGAATGTGCCTCAGAATAATAATAGATGTCTATGATAAACTGATAACTAAAATATTGCTAAATATGGAAATCTTGAAATAATTTCTTTTAATGCCCAGAGTGAGACAAGGGTGTGCACCTGCCACTACTCCTATCCAATATCATACTGGGATTCCTAGCTAGAGGAACAAGGCAAAAGAAAAAATTCAAAGGGATCCTAATAGGGAAGGAAGAAGTAAAATTATCCCGATATACCTATGATATGATTCTCCACATAAAGGACCCTAAACGTTGATCTCAAATCTCTTGGATGTGATAATTACCTTTGGCACCATATCAGAATGCACAATCAATATACAAAAATCAATAGCTCTTATGTATAACGCCTATGAATAGATGGAGAATGAAATCAGAACAATTCCATTCACAATAGCCCGCAAGCATAAAATAGCTAGGAAAAAACTGAACTAAAGAAGTTAAAGACCTCTGTCATGATAATTATAAAAGTTCCAAAAAATTGAATAGAAAATAGAAAGACTTCCCTTGCTCATGAGTTGGCACAATTAATATCATGAAAATGGTTGTACTATAAAAAGCCACCTAAATATTTAATGCAATTCTCATCAAAATTTTCATGTCATTTTTCTGAGAAATAGAAAAATAATTAATCTTAAAATTCACATAAGCCCAAAAGACCCTGAATTGCAAAAGTAACGTTGAGCAAAGAAGAGGTAATGATTGATATATTAAAATACCAGACATAAAATTATAGTATAGAGCCATAGTAACAAAACTTGCATGGTGCTGGCACAAAACAAACATAAAACAAACATTGAAGCAAAGATTCATAATTATGATTGCATCAAACTAAAAAGCAGAGAAACTGAAAGTGAACTGAAAAGCAGGCTACAGAATGATAGAACATCTTGGCCAGCTAGTTATTTCTAATGAAAGATTAATTAGCCAAATAGACAAGAATTCCAAAAATCTAAATTCCCCAAAAAGCAACAACTCAATGAATGAATCAGCAAATAAACTGGCCAGACAATACAAATCATTAACAAATAAATGAAGAAATTCTCAATATCCCTGGTCATAAAGGAAATACAAATTTAAAAAAAAAACATTGAGAATTCATCTAACTTCCAAAGGGTTATCAAAAACACAAGAACAAGAAATGCTTGCAAGGTTTGTATGTCCCTCCCCCCACAGTATAACCCCTGCTTTCACTATATTTGATGTCAGTATAACTTGTGGAGGAGATGGGGAAAAACAAGTCGTTTAAGGATACAGGTGGACCTGTGGCAACAATGAGAAGTACAAGTTGTCATGTCGAAAACGAGCTTTACAACGTTGGGGGGGGAGGATTGCGTGGGGGAGGGGGGGGGGGAGGCTGGGAAGGGATGTGAAGGGTAAACAAAGGAGGAGGCTGCAATGCTTGATAAGAAATGTACGCATTATCCTGCCCATGTAATTGTAACCCCTCTGTACAGTATGTTCACAAAAAAAAAATTAAATTAAATTTTAAAAAAAAGAAATGCTTGCAAGGATGTGGGAGAAAAGGTACCTTTTACACAATTACCAGAAATCAAAACCTGCATTTGAACATTTGTCAAATCTGAGGTATAATTTATATTGTATAGTAACTTTCTATAGGAATTCCAAATTTCTCTCTTAGGCATGTAAATATTTCTAGAAAAGTTAGTATGGAAATATAAGAGTCTTTGGAGTCAGACAGGTTTGCATTAAAATTTCAGGTTTCAATTTATTTGCAATTGGCTTAAACTTCTAACCACTTGTCTTTCCTTACACATGTAAAATAGACAAAAATCTCCCTAGTTGTTTTGTGCAAGGAGAGTGACTTCATTTGGTAGCTTTCTCTTATAAGTACTTGATAAATGTCAAGGTCCTTCCTGTCTTATCAGAAGAACACTGCTATCTATATTGAATTAGAGAATAACAACAAATAGTCTAGGATTTTTCCCTACTTGAATTCTTCTGAAATTTTTTATGTAGCAGAAATTTATTTCCCTCTAAAAGTAACAAAATGCTGCTTACCACCTTCTTATAAACAAGTATATATTGCCTCCTTGTTTCCTTTATCTTTATTGTTTTAAATGTATTTTTACCCTTTTGCCAATTGCATTATGAATTCATATGTGTAACTACACTTGTACGGTATTTCTACCAGGGAATGACAAACTACAACATAAGCAAGAGACTAGGAAAGGATCCCATGTCCTCTGCTTCCTAAATCCTGCCACATGGACAGCATGAGGGATGGATTCAAACAGCAGGGTAAGCATGTGAGGAAAAAATAATTTTTATTGATCTCTTCTCTAGCAATTTTCTTTCTTTCTTCAGTTCAGCAGGGGTCACATCAAGGGTAGCAGTGGAAAAATAAATGGCCTCACTCTGTCACCTACATTTTATAGCATCTCTATGCTTCTCTCTCACTTTCCTATTTTAATAGGCATCCAGAAGTGAAGCAAAAGTGACAGATTAATATAGTGATCTATATGCCAAATAGAGAAAATAATAATAACTCTGGGTAAAGTGTGGTGATGATGATGACAGTAATAGTAATACAATCTCAATAATAATGGCCAGATTTTTCAAACCCGTACAAAATGCCACTCATTAAATTCATTTCAAATATTAACATATTGAATCCACACACTCATCATACTGAGTTGAGTAGCCATTTGCATTATTTATATTTTAGAGGAAGGAAACATATATCGACTAGAATGGGAAATTTGTCTATTTCTCCTTGCAGTTCTATCAGTTTTTGCCTCAGATACTTTGATACCCTGTTGTTGCGTGCATACAAATTAAGGAGCATAACTTAATATGTTCAGACTCCTATAATAAAACAACCTTAAATTGGGTTGTTTATATACTGAAATTTACTTCTCATAGCAATGCAGTGTGTGTGTGTGTGTGTGTGTGTGTGTGTGTGCACGCGCATGCACGCAAGCATGTGCACACACATGTATGCACATCTGCAGGTAGTAGAGCTTAAGCTAAGAACCCAGCAGTCTCAGCACTTGCTCATGGCTGACACACTTAAGCCGTGCCTCATTTTCCCACATTTTCCTACTTAACTGAAGATGGCATTTCATGGATTTTTCTTCCCAGACTGACTTTGAACTGCAATCCTCAGTTCCCAGATTCCTGAGTAGCCAGCATTACAAGCATGGGCACCAGCACCCAGTCACCTTATTATTTTGTTTCTGTTTTGACCTTCATGAAATTTAGCCTTTATTTAAAAGAAATACTTCTTCAGATATGTAATACATATAGTTTTCCCCAACCTGATAGACTGAAAAATATTTATTCTTAGAGGGTGGAATGAGAGGCTGCATGCAATAACACTTTCTATGGGTTAATGTACTATTAATACAGCAAAAAAAAAAAAGAAAGAAGATCCTTTAAATAGCAGCTTGTGCTTCTTTTTGATTTGTCTCCTGCAAAAGCTGATTTACTGTGTGTTTCTTCCATCTGGCAGGAAGCTAATCTGAATATGAATCAATCCTTGTAAAAATAACTGCAGGAAATTTTAGACATTCATAACATTCCAAAGGTTTTTCTTGCTCTTTAACAATAGCATATTTTGTCATTCTTGGAGTTTTACGAAGTTTTTCAATTGAAATGAAGTCTATTTAAGGAATTGTGTCACTTCATCCTCAGGCCTGCTTTACTGTTATGGATTCCCATTGTTCATGTTCTATATACCTGCACAGAAACCAACAATTGCTATTGTCTAAAAGAGTTTTAATCATGAAGGGGAAACAGATTAGTGTTATCCTCACAAATTACCAAGTAAAATGACAGAGGTCATTCTTGATTCATCTTTGCTTGTAGTATATTTTGTAATAATGCTGTTTTCTTCAAACGCTCCTGTATCAACTAATACTTCTGCTGCTGTTGAAGAAAATGGGGGAGGGGGACTGGGAAGGTGGCTCAGTGGTAGAGTGCTTTCCTTGCATGCATGAGGCCCTGGGTTCGATTCCTCAGCACCACATAAGCAGGAAATAAAAAGCCGGAAGTGGTGCTGTGGCTCAAGTGGTAGAGCGCTAGCCTTGAGCTGAAGAGCTGAAGAGCTGAGGGACAGCGCCGGGGCCCAGAGTTCAGGCCCCACGACCGGACCCAAAAAAGAAAAAAGAAAAAGAAAAGAAAATGGGGGAGGGGAACCTCTTTACCGTATAAATTTGGACTAGAATTTTTAACACAAAACCATTAGTTATATTCAAAATTAGTCCAAAACTTTCTAGCATCATGATGAACCCCATAAAATGAAAATCTTTGTTAAACACATTAAGGCAACGGATGCCACTACTTGGGCCAGAAGCTATTACCTCATGGAAGACTCAGACTGGCTCAATCCCTACCAGGCTATCCTACGATGGAAGATCTAAGTATAATGTCATGTTTCTAACCCATTTTGACACATAAGTCCTGTCTAAAAATACTCTTGTTCCTGCCCTTTGAAAACTAGAGTGAACATTAGAGAAATAAATGTGGAAAAATAGAAGCCACATTATCTAGACAAATAGATGATATATGATTAGCAGAATTTTCAGAAAACAATTATACAGCCAAGTCATTCCACTGTATCTTTACTTACCAAGTATGATTAACCCAGGGGTCGCAAACTTTATTTCATACAATATCAGGATTCCTAGAGCTATTCATCCATACAACATCAATTTCCCTCTGTGGTTTCAAGTAATTTGTAATTTAGGGGAGTTTTAGGTTTTTTTATTACTGTAAAGGTGATGTACAAAGTGGTTATAGTTACATAAGTCAGGTGAAGAGTGAATTTCTTTTTGGACAATGCCTCCCTTTCATGGCTCTCTCCCATTTTTTCTCTGTGTAATTTTCTTATTTTTAAGGAATAAATATATGTAATTACCATAGAACTTTCTGAAGTCTAACATTAATGTGATTTGTAAATAGTCAAAAAAGAGATATGATTGAAAGATATGGTTGTGCAGATTGTCCACTGCATAACTCTAAGTCACTATTAACATTATAACCTATTACAGAGCATTCACACACATATTATATATATGCATATATATATATATGTATATATATACATATGTTGACCATGGAGCTCATTTGATTCTGTATGAACTCCACTGATTATGTTTATTTTTTACTACCTTTTAAGAATGTCACATTGAACCTAACTCTACTTCTCCTTTTTCTCAAACAGAGTGAATCATTCCCTGCCTCTGTAAGGATCCTCAATAAAGGCTGGACTTACCCACACAAATGAGAGCCTATCTAAAAAAATAACTAAAGTGAAAATGACTAGTGATGTGGTAGAACACCTGCCTAGCAAGTGCAAGACAGTGGATTCAACTGCAAAACTAAAATGTTTAAAAATCAGAAGGAACATGAATAAGTTGCCTAATTATTAATCACAAGGTCTTGGCAAAAATGGAATTAAAGAAATAAGTTACAGCTAGAATGAAGTTGAAACTAAAAGAATAAAATCAATGAAAGAAAGGGTTGTTTTATTTGAAAGAATATAATGAATAACAAATCCTTCACCAAATTCACCAAAGGAAATAAAGAAGAGTCTGAAATTAACAAAATTAGAGACAAAAACTAATATTGCAACAAAAAATACCAAAATACATTATTGTTGGGAAATATTTAAAAAGCTATATACTAATAAAATGGGAAATGTAGAAGGAATGCATAAATTTCTGCAGATGCATATTACCTACTAAAATTAAACCAAGAGGCAATGAATCACTTAAACAGGTATATAACAAGTAATGAAATTGAAAACCTAGTAAGCCATCTCCCAATGAATAAAAGCCTCCGATTAGAAAGACTTACTGCTCTATTCTACTAGACTTTTTTATTATAAGTGTATAAATTTATTGAGAACTATTAAAAATGAGAAGGACGAGATAATCAGACTAAAAGAATCAACATGGTAAAAGTTCTTCCCAAATTGTGCCAATTCTTTGCAAACATGTGAATGAAATGGGGACAGGTGGCAGAATTCAACATGTAACTTCTAGTACATTTTTCCTTTTTTATTATTTTATTTTTTTGTGAACACACTGTACAGAGGGGTTACAATTACATGGGCAGGATAATGCGTACATTTCTTACCAAGCATTGCAGCCTCCTCTTTTGTTTACCCTTCACATCCCTTCTGAGCCTCCCCCACCCCCACCTCCCCACCCAATCCTCCCCGCCTCACCCCCCCACATTTTTCAAAGGGCGTAGATGTCTAGTGACTGAGTCATTGCACTCTCCTTTATCCAGGTCAACTGGGCAGCTTCCTGGTCAAAGCCTCCTCCCTGAGGAGGAACAGGGTTTACTGTTTTCTGCAAGGGCTCCCATGCGACCTTCCCTAGCCCAGGACTTCAGTCTCATCATACCTTCCTTGACCACAAGAGGTCGTTCTCCTTTTGGTGGAAGGGCAGAATAGGACTGCAATCAGTACACGGCCAATGGAATAAGACCATAGCAACAGGTGAGAGGAGGTACTGGGGATATCTCTGGAACCTCTGAGTAATATGAGGAAAGTGAGTCTCAGCGCTGAAAACATTGGACTTGAAGCTGATCAGTGGCTAAATGTGGTCTGAATGGTGGTGGTGGGTTTTTTTTTGCTGTTTATTTTTTTTAGGGGGTTCGGGTCGTGGGGCCTGAACTCTGGGTCTGGGCGCTGTCCCTCAGCTCTTCAGCTCAAGGCCAGCGCTCTACCACTTGAGCCACAGCGCCACTTCTGACTTTTTTTCTGCTTATGTGGTGCTGAGGAATCAAACCCAGGGCCTCATGCATGCAAGGCAAGCACTCTACCACTGAGCCACCTTCCCAGACCCTTATTTTTTTTTTTAAATTTCTGTTTGTGGCACTGGGGGTTGAATTCAGGAACTTGCATAAGCTAGGCAAACATTCTTCCACTTTAGTCATGTCCCTAGTCATTATCTGTTATGATATTTAAATTTCCTTATTAATTTACTTTATGGTTATTACAGAAGTGAAGTACAGACAGATTACATGAGACAGGTCATATGGTGTTTTTCTATCCCTTTCATACGGTGTCTTCTATTCCCTCACTCTCTCCCAGTCCCTCCTTCTCATCTCTACCTACCCCCTTTCATCAGTGTCCAGTGAGTTCCACTACTAGATCTTTAAAGAACTAACACCAACTTACTTTAAATTATTTCACAAAATACAAAAAGAAGAAACACTCCCATTCTCATTTCAGGAAGGGAATATTACCCTGAAAGCAAAACCAGTTAAGTACACAACAAACAAGGGAAATTACAGGCCAATGCCTTTAATAAACAGGCCCAAAAATTCTCAACAAAATGCTTCCAAACTGATTTCAAGAACACATCAAAAATACTATCCATTTTTCTGGAACTGTCATGATTCAATACCTAATTGTAAAATTTAATGCTAATATTAATCTATGAAAACAACAAATAAACCAATGATATTTTTTCAAAAAAAACCTATCTTAAGTAAGTTGGCTTAATTCTAAGAATTCAACAATGATTTAATACATAGAGACCAAAAAATGTAATGTCGTATAAAACAACAACAAATACTAGAAATACAATAATTTTAATAGATGCAGAAAAATATTTTGACAAAATGCTATGTGCTTTCATAATAAAAGCCTCCAAGCAGGAATAGAAAATTTGTACCTCAGCATAACAAAGAATATGTATGATAGGCTGTCTTCAACACTATTCCAAACCGGAAATAAAAGCTTTTTCTCTAAAATGAGGAAATGTCTACTCTCTTAACATGGTTCCTGAATTCTTAGCCAGAGCAATAAGGCAAGACAATTAAATAGTAGTAATACAAGCACAAAAGGAAGAACTTTGATTATCCCTATTTGTAGATGCTATTATCCTATACTTAAAAGAACATAAGGGCTCCTCTACAAAACTCTGTTGACACTTTCAGCAAAGTCGTAGGATTACAATCAGTAACATTTCTGTACACCAAAAGAAGTCATTAACTGGGCACTGGATTCTCACTCAAGAGGCTGAGATGTGAGGATATTGGTTCAGAGCTAGCCATGGTATACAAATCTGGAGAGCAAATCAATTAACCACAAAAAAGAAGTGGGAGCATGGCTCAAGTTGTAGAAAACCAGTAGTTCTCAAGCAAACTAAACAAGAGCACAAAGCTTTTGAGTTTAAGCCCAAGTACCAGTATGAGGAACATTAGTGAATACAGTCGGTTTTATACAACCACACACATATGTACATAATCACACTAAGGTTTGTTATACACCGGTGTGGATTTCATTTAAAAATTAACAGTCAGTTTAACAAATTAAATACCATAAATATGAAGCATGTCTTGTCTGAAGTGCGTGGAGCACAAGGGGAGGTAGGACAGACAAATGGAAGGAGGAAAAGTGGGCCACTATAGTCATATCTCTAATGTAAATATGTACAAATAAACTAGATAACTTGAGGGATGAGTGAGTTTGGTAAAGATATGGGGAAGAATGATGGAGAGTATGCCATTGATAAAAATGCACTGATAAAAGTTCACTGTATACATACTAAATTGAAACCATTTTGTATAACTAAATATAATTTTAAACAAATGGAAGTTTAAAAATTGAAAGCCTGGAAATTCTTCTCAATATCCACCATCTGGTCAGAATCAGTTTGATAAGATATAGAAACAACACTGAGGAAATTCAAGCTGAAATCTTGAGATTAGAAGTCATTAGTTCCCTCAAAAATTCTTTAGTCATCCAGATAAAGGAGAAAGAAACAACTCCAAAAGAAAAAGAAGTAAATAATTCTGACCTGAAAATGCTCCATAACAACTTTCAACATGAATAGAACTTGAGATCTCTTTATGATCTCATAGATCGAATAATCTTTTTTAAATAAACTGGATGAAATCTAGCCAAACAGAAGATGAATAAAAAAGTCAAGGTGGAAAGAAGTTCACTATTCAATGTAGGAACATGAGTCATGTGTGCAATCCTGAGAGGGAAAAAATCATGGCATACAATTTTCTTCCTTTTAACTAATTTCTGCACTTAAGATTAAGTCTTCTATAAACATGAACATATTCAAGGGATCCAGGAGCTCTACCTTAAAAAGTTATTTGAGTCGGGTGCTGGTGGCTCATACCTGTAATCCTAGCTACTCAGGAGGCTGAGATCTGAGGATCATGCTTCAAAGCCAGCCAGGTCAGGAAAGTCCATGAGACACTTATCTCCAAAAAACCACCAGCAAAACGGGAAGTGGTTCTGTGACTCAAATCGTAGAGCACTAGCCTTGAGCTGAATAGCTGAGAGACAATACACAGGCCCAGAGTTCAAGCCCCACAGCTGACAAAAAAAATGATTTGACAATACCATTATTCAGATATGACAATAATGAAAAAGTAACAATGAGAAAAGCGTGACTGAAATCAGGAAAGCAACACCATTTGTAATAGCCCCACAAACAATAAAATACTTAAGAATTAACTTCCAAAGAAGTGAAGGACCTCCATGATGAAAACTTTAAAAACTTGAAAAAGGAAATCAAAACAGAACTTAGAAAATGGCAAAGCCTCCCATGCTCCTGGATTGGAAAGATTAACATCGTGAAAATGGCAATACTTCCCAAGACTATCTACAAATTCAATGCAATACCTATCAATATTCCAAACTCATTCTTCAAGGACATAGAAGAGGCAATCCAAAAATTCATATGGAACAATAAAAGACCCTGAATAGCAAAAACAATCCTCAACGGAAAGAACACTGCTGGAGGAATATCAATACCAAATTTCAAACTCTACTACAAAGCCATAGTAATCAAAACAGCTTGGTACTGGCACAAGAACAGACCTCAGGACCAATGGAATAGCATTGAAAACCCAGAAATGAACCAACAGACCTATAGCCATCTAATCTTCAATAAGGGAGCTAAAAAAATAAAATGGAAGAAGGACAGCCTCTTCAGTAAATGGTGCTGGCAAAATTGGTTAACTACTTGTAGAAAACTAAAGCTAGATCCTTATATATCACCCTGCACCAGATTCTACTGGAAACGGATCAAAGGCCTCAGAGTCAAAGCAGACACCCTGAAAACATTACAAGACAGAATAAGAGAAACCCTAAGTCGCCTTGGCATAGGCAAAAATTTTCTTAATAAAGACCCAAAAACACAACAAATCAAAGAAAGGTTGGAAAAATGGGATTGCATGAAATTACAGAGCTTCTGCATGGCAAAGAACATAGCTAACAAGGTCAATAGAAAGCCCACCGAATGGGAGAAGATCTTCACTAGCCATACAACAGACAAGGGTCTCATATCTAAAATACACCAGGAACTCAAAAAATTAAATCCCCCAACAACAAATCCTCAAAGAAACGACTGCCCAATACATAAGTGGGCTAAATACTTAAAGAGAATCTTCTCTGAAGAGGAAAGAAGGATGGCCAATAGACAAATGAAAAAATGCTCAACCTCCCTAGCCATCAAAGAAATACAAATCAAAACAACATTGAGATTCCACCTCACCCCAGTTAGAATGGCTATAACCAAGAACTCTAATAACAACAGATGCTGGAGGAGATGTGGACAGAAGGGAACCCTACTGCATTGTTGGTGGGAGTGTAAACTTGTTCAACCCTTTGTAAAGTAGTATGGAGATTCCTCAAAAGACTCCACATAGAATCCCCTATGATCCAGCAATCCCACTTTTGGGCATTTACCCAAATGATCACAAACAAGACCATTCTGAAGCTACCAGCACAACTATGTTTATGGCAGCATTATTTAGCATAGCTAAGATATGGAATCAACCCAGATGCCCCTCAGTAGATGAATGGATCAAAAAAATGTGGTATATATACACAATGGAATTCTATGCCTCCATCAGAAAGAATGACACTGCCCCATTTATTAGGAAATGGAAAGACTTGGAAAAAATTATAGTAAGTGAAATAAGCCAGGCCCAAAGAAACATAGGTCCCATGGTTTCCCTTATTTGCAATAACTAGTATATGTCTGAGACAAGGAGAAATGGTCAGATAAGATGATGTTAGGCGAAATGAACCCTAAGATAAGGACTCAAATGGTTTTTCTTTCTTGCTATTGTTTCTAACATATAAGATGATTTCTTTGTTGCTTTGTATGTCCCTCCCCCACGGTATAACCCCTGTTTTCACTGTATTTGATGTTGGTATAATTTGTGGAGGGGAAGGAAAAAAAACAAATTGTTTAAATAGGGATACAGGTGGACCCATTGTAACAATGAGATGTACAAGACATTACGTCAAAAACGAACTTTACAACTTTTGTGGGGGGGGGATGGAAGTGCAGGAATGGAAAGGGGAAACAAAGGAGGAGGCAACAATGCTTGATAAAAAATGTACTCATGACCTTGCTCATGTAATTGTAACCCCTCTGTATGCTATTTTCACAATAAGAAAACTTACTAATAAAAAATAATGAAAATGTATGTCTTGGAATTCATAAGTCAGGGTCAACAAACTAATGGCAAATGTTAAATGCTTTTAAATACAGAATTTAAATGAAACAATTGAGTCTATGTACATCTGTTTTAATGCTAATAACATTCAAAAATCAAAATCACTTATAAAGACTGTGTAACATATTTCTGTGGTGCTTAAAATTAGATAATAATTGTGTATATTTTGCTAAACCTCAGCTTTTTAAAATTTTATTATTCCTACTAAAAATCAAGTTAATCTATTTATACTCTTTTTAAATTTATAATTTAAACAGCATAATCTCATTTTTAATTTAATTTTATTGCCAAGGTGATGTACAAAGAGGTTACAATTTCATAAGTAAGGTAGTGAGTACATTATTTGTTGAAATTGTTAACTCTCCCTCATTTTTCTCCCACCTTCCCTCTCCCCAATCCCCCCCAACATTGTACAGATCATTTCCAATATATTGTCTTGTAAGTATTGCTGTTGCATTGCTTCTTCTTTTGTCCTTTGTCTAATCATGTTGTTGTTCCCCTTCCCTTCCTTAATTCTGATAAACATATATACAATACCCAGGGTATGAAAAATCAAATACAGTGACAACAGAGGATAAACCATAGGGGGAAAAACACAAAAGAAGAAAGAAATCATGTTTAAATAAGGATACAGGTGGACCCGTTGCGACAATGAGATGTACAAGATGCTAGGTCAAAAAACGACATGTAGTGTAGTCCTAGAGATGGGAAGGGAGGGCTGGTAGGGGAAAAACAAAGGAGGAGGCAACAATGCTTGATAAGAAATGTACCCATTTGGTTGGGAAGGTGGCTCAGTGGTAGAGTGCTTGCCTTGCATGCATGAGGCCCTGGGTTCGATTCCTCAGCACTACATATGCAGAAAAAAAAAGCCGGAACTGGCACTGTGGCTCAAGTGGTAGAGCACTAGACTTGAGCTGAAGAGCTGAGGGACAGCGCCCAGGCCCAGAGTTCAGGTCCACAACCGACCAAAAAAAAAAGAAGAGAGAAAGAAATGTACTCATTACCTTGATCATGTAATTGTAACCCCTCTGTATGGTAATTTCACAATAAAAAACATATTTATAAAAAAAGAAGAAAGAAAACACATAGTACATTAAAAACAACAACAACAAAGAAAAACCTGTTGTTTCCATGTCTTGGAGTTCATTTCATTTAACATCATCTAATATGGTCATATGTACATAGCTATTGAGCTATTCTGTTCACCTTCTAGGACTATCCTAAAAATATACTAATTATTACAAATGCGGGAAACCAGGGGTCTATGTTTCTTTGGGTCTGGCTTACTTCACTTAATATGATTTTTCCCAAGTCTTTCCATTTCCTACCAATGCAGTGATTTCATTCTTTTGCTCAACCACTCTAGAAAGCAGTGTGGCAGTTCCTCAAAAAACTAAACATAGAGCTCCCCTAATGACCTAGCAATTCTACTTCTGGACATTTACCCAAGTGACCACAAACAAGGCCATACTAAAGCTACCAGCCACAACCATGTTTATTGCAGCATTATTTAACCATAACTAAGATCTGGAACCAACCCAGATGCCTGGTAGTTGAATGGATCAAGAAAATGTGGTATATATACACAATGGAATTCTAGGCTTCCATAATCTCATTTTTAATCAAGCTAATTATATATCCACCCAGTCAGTCAGCTGTTGGTATATTTTCAGAGAGAAAAAAATATGTAGAACTATATTTGACAATGTTAATGATTATTGTTTTTCCATTAAAGTGCTTTAAAGTCAGTTTATTTTTTGTATTTCTTGATTTTTCCATTCACAAACAAGCATTTATTGGAAAACTATAATAATTTTACATGAAGAAAAATGAAATATCCAGACATGAGTGGTAAACCCATAACTTATCTGTAAATAAAATAAGGATATTTTAATTCCATCAATTTACAGACAACTGTTATTAATTATAAAACACTTTCAGTAACATGATGAAGCAATAGGCCTTTCACTTGTGTAGTTACTATATGTTTGAGAAAGTAAAGAGACCATTTCTTTAAACATTTCTAAATTGTCTAAATTTGAAATAACTTTTCCTCATCAGTTTGGTGAAAATTTTCCTTCTTGTTATCACACTAAACAGTTGAAGATAACCATTAATCAATATTTAGTATCTATCAATGTTTCCAAGTATCAGACAAAACATTAAATGGATTGAACAGCCTTAAGACATCTCATTTTCCTTTAAAATACTGTTTTGCCTTCTATGAAGGAAATATATTAGCTTACGTCCTATTCATTTGTCAAAAATCTCTAAATCATTAAAGATCCCTGGCCTTCAGACTCTACAAACTGAGCAGAGACTTTGCCTATATGTTTTTCTTCAGTCATTTGCTAAATAATTTCTGTACAGTCATCTAACTGTGGCACAAATCTGAAAAATTCACTTCAGGGCACAATTATGCTCAATTTTATTAAATTACTTTTGGCAAATGGTGCCAGTTTTTTACAATAGTTTTCAAACATCTAATAAGTAATTGCTTGTAATTGTGCCATTGTCTGATAGTGGAATGAAAGAGCAATCACTGCAGTAAAGGGAACCCCTCCCATTGTGTTGTACTGCAAAGCTTTTTTGCAATGCATTTCCTCCTATCATGCTGTGAAAATTGCAGGGTTTGCTGCAATATAGGTTTTTAACTTATGAAGAAAGACCAAAAGGAAAAAAAAGAATAGACTTACACAAATGAGTCCTGGCAGCCAAATTCTATTTCTTCTCTTCCTGACAGAACAATATCTGCCCAACACAGAAGGGCCTACAACCTTTTATTTGAACCTTAATTACTTAGCAGCCTTAATTTCAATCTTCTAAATTGGTACACTGCAAGGAGTCTCACTCATCACTCTAAGTTACTGCTAGGTCTCAATACTATTGTGTCTTCCTGATTCTTCTCAGAAAAAGAAAGTAAGACAAATCAGCCAGTCAAGATGCTACTACTTTAAGACATGTTCTAGATAATTCACCTTATTTATTTATTCACTCATTATCATGTATTGAGTTCATACTATGTTCCAGAAACTGGTCTGATCACTAGGAATATTGCAAGAAATAAGACATACAAGTGATAGCCATTTGTGGTGGCTCATATCTATAAATACCAGCAACTCAGGAGATAAAGATAGGAAGTCTTGCAATTTAAAGCTAGCCTGGCACAAAAAAAAATTAGCAAGACCTCTTCTTAATTAACAAACCAGATGTTGTGGTACATGCTTGTAATTGGTACATTCAGGAAATGTAAATTGTGGTTTGGGCTGCCCCACACAAATGCGTGAGAGCTTATCACAAAAGCAAAACAAAAAAAGACCTGATGATATTCTTTGGGTGGGGAGTGGTAGAGTTCCTGCCTAGCAAAAAGAAGGCCCTGAGTTCAAAAACAAGTATGACCAGGGGGCTGGGGATTTAGCTCAGTAGAGAGCACTTTCCTGGCAAGAGCAAGTCCCTGAGCTCAGTCCTCAGCCCTCCAAAAAAGAAAAAAAAAGAACAAAAATGAGTATAACCCCCAAAAGATATGTAAATGATAATGTGTTACAATATGAAATATTTTCATATATTTTTAAAATATTTTTATACATAAGTAATAGATATTTATACATGATGTCTTTCATCCTGTTTCCTAGTACCTATTTTCTAAAACCCTATACTCTCCAGAATGATGTGTCTTCCATGACTCTCAGCCAAATTATTCTAGCCTCCAGAGAAGCAAAAGAAGATAAAAGCTAAACTGATCACCAGTGGCCAATGATATAATTCATCATCCCTAAATAAATCATTCCTAAATAAAAGCTAAAAGCACATGATTTGGTCAGCTTCCACACTACTGGAAGTTGTCATACTGGGAGTGTTGTATAATAGTAAATCAATCGCTAGAAACAAAGAAGCCACATTTTGGCCTGCAGTAAAAGAATAAATCTCTATGGTTATAAGCCACTTATTTTGTTGTACTTTGTTATTTGCCCCTAGCAAATTAATATAGCATCACTATTAAGGGTTAGGAATGAACAATGAGTATTTGATTGATAAATAAATAAATGAAGCACTTTAATAAAGTAATTTAGTATGCATTTTACATGAAAAAACTCAGGCATAAAAGATATTTGTACTTTGACTGGGCACCAGTAGCTCACACCTATATGTAATCCTACCTACTCAAGAGGCTGGGATTAGAGGATTGAAGTTCAAAAGCCTGCTCCAATTAACTACCAAAACTCGAAGTAACAGAGTGCTAGCTTTGTGTGAAAAAAGCTCAGAGACGACACACAATCCCAGAGTTAAAGTCACAGGAGAGGCACAAACATACAGATAGATAGATAGATAGATAGATAGATAGATAGATAGATAGATAGATAGATAGATAGATAGATAGATAGATAGACAGACAGAGAGATAGAGAGATAAAGAGATAGAGAGATATGAGACATAAATATAGATATAGGTATATGACAAGGATATGAATTTTATTAACCTTCAAAGATTTCATGGTTTCATAACAAAGAAATAAGGTTGCACAATGTGTTCCTTTTTCTAAAGAAAAATCATCCCTTTACTTTCTTTTAGTTTATCCCAGCAAGAGTTATGTATGTAAGACCTTTAACTTTTTCAAAGAGTAAAAACAGAAATCAAAGTATAGTTGAATACCTGTAGATGACCTCACAAGTCAGACCTGAAAGAGTACCACATCTCAGATACTATCTGAAAATGAAATCTTTGAAATACAGTTTGTAGGTCAGAAAAATGCTGGGTTGTTAATGGAACAAAACCTTTTCCTATCCCTGTAACTTCCACAATGAAGATTGTGAGTAACTACTATGAGTGTGTACCTCCTTTTAGGAAGCCCAGTTCTACAGTTGAGCTTATCATTCACAAAAGGCAAACTATTTTCCAATCTATAGAACCAATTCAATCTTAGACCGCAACAACAGCAACCACTTTCCCATGTGACCTCATGATGTCAATGGACTGCAATAGTAGAAATCAGGGGCTTTACAGTCAGACATGAGTTTGAATTTGGTCCCTCTCTAAAAGTTACTAGCCATGTGCTTAAACATTTTTCAGCCTCTGTTTCATAGTGAAAATTATCAAAGATATGATAAAGGGTTTGCAGTAATAATGAGCACTTGAGAAAGAAATTTATTTTACAAAAGCCTTATCAGTAATTTTTATGGACTATGTAAAGCATTTCTCTGAATATTTGTTTTATATTCATCAGGGTAACACTTGCTAGCTGGCTCCAAAAGCATAACTATGAATATAACCTTGACTTAGTATGATACTCTTACCTCCAATTAACCATCAAAAAAGCCAGAAGTGGAAATGTGGCTCAAATGATAGAGTGGTAGCCTTGACCAAAAACAGTCCAAGGACAGTGCTCAGACCATGACTTCAAGCCCAGAACTGTTTTTTTTTAAGTCATAGATATATGTTGATTGGAGGCAGCTTTTCTTCCATGGATGATTCTACCATCTTGTGCTATTTCAAGCATTTAATCTTTGTGACCACAAGGAAGTCAAAGGAAAATCATGGATGAACACAACAGAGTTTTATGGTAAGTTTCAGTACATTTCAATTCTGCATACTTCCTATTGCCCACTCCCAGTTACATTCCAAAAATAACTGCAAGGGATGTTGTGAGGCATCTTCTTGTTTATACAGCAAAAGGAAACAGGATGAATAACCACCTAAATCTTTTTTGCTTTGTTTTATATAAAGGGCATAGGAAGGCATAGAGTCTATCACAGTTTTAACTGCAACTAAAAAGGATATGCCATTTCAGAAAGTTTTTTACATTCTCATTATTACTATCAAAGAAATATCTCTCTTCCATCCTGTGAGAAACTTGTATTTCTGTCTCCAGGAAGTTGAACTCAAAACACAGTAGTTAATTTTTTAATAATAAGTTTTTTATTGTGAAAATACTGTACAGAGGGGTTACAATTACATGAGCAAGATAATGAGTACATTTCTTATCAAGTATTGTAGCCTCCTCCTTTGTTTCCCCTTATCATCCCTGCATTCCCATCTCCCCCACCCCCCCACCAAAGTTGTAAAGTTCATTTTTGGACATAACATCTTGTACATCTCATTGTTACAATGGGTCCACCTGCATCCCTATTTAAACAATTTGTTTTTTCCCTTCCCCTCCACAAAGTATACCAACATCAAATACAGTGAAAACAGGGTTATACTGTGGGGGAGGGATATACAAAACAACAAAGAAATCATCTTATAAATATGTTAGAAACAATAGCACGAAAGAAAAACCATTTGAATCCTTATCTTGGGGTTCAATTTGCCTAACATCATCTTATCTGACCATTTCTGCTTGTCTCAGACATATACTAGTTATTGCAAATAAGGAAAACTATGGGACCTATGTTTCTTTGGGCCTGGCTTACTTCACTTAATATAATTTTTTCCAAGTCTTTCCATTTCCTAACAAATGGGGTAATGTCATTCTTTCTGATGGAGGCATAGAATTCCATTGTGTATGTATACCACATTTTCTTGATCCGTTCATCTACTGAGGGGCATCTGGGTTGGTTCCATAGCTTAGCTATGGTAAATAATGCTGCAATAAACATAAAATTCTTAGTGACAAAATAAAATGTTTTTTCATGGGCCAAATACAATGTCATAGGGCCCAGATAGAATCCAAGGACAACAGAGTCCCTACTCCCCAAACTGTGTTACTTGATCTCCAGGAACATGATTAGCAAGTGAAAGTCAAGTATTTATGAAAAAAAATCTAAATGTGGCTGGTGAGTAAGAAGGACCTTTTCAGACTGCAAACCACACGTGGCACAGAATGTCTTTTGTACTTAGTAGAGAGTGCCATTGTGGACATATTTCTTCTTTTTACCTTGTTCTTTAAATCAGAAGGATGCTTTTTTTGCTATGCAAATGACCTAAAACATTTCATTGGAATGAAGTAAAAATCTAAAAGAGAAGGATTGGCATATGACAAAATTAGTATACAGAATGTTCAGATTACAGTGAGGGAGATGAAGAATTATGAACTTACACAAACACCAGAAAAGCTATTTCCTTAGCAAATATGTAATCAGCCTGTATTTTGCTGCTAATATTGTGAAGGGAAAAGGAGTTTCCTTAACAATCCAGTTGTACTCTTTATCTAAACTGGTCTTTGTATTACACCTTCCTAAGTAGATGTACAAGTGAGGTTCACTGTGACATCACACATGCATATAATGTCTCCACTTTCTATCTATCCTCACCTTCCTAGCTTCTGAAAACATTCTCAATAGGATTACTTGTTCTATTTTTGTACATATATATAAAGAACTTTGACTATATTCTCTCTCTTTCACCATCTCTGTGGACCAGGCCTCCCCTCCCCTTTTCACTGGTAGCAACCTCCAAATAGGATCAGTTTGACATTCCGGTCATTCATTTTGTAATCTATGTGACTTGCACAAAGTGATTTCACTATGGTATTTAACACATACACGTATTACAATGTAATTAGATTTAGCCACTCTATTGCTCTATCTTTCCCCATTTGCTTTCATTCAAGTAGAATTCATTGGCTTCCAGTGACTTTCCATAAGGCATCTTCGTTACAGACACAATGCATTTTGATATTATTCATCCATATATGTATTAAAGTAGTCCCTGAAGGAGACTTGAGCTGGTACAGCTTCTTTCCAGGCTTTGCCTTTGTTTTAGGGATTTTAGGAAAAAAAAACCTTTAAACAAGGTTAACTCGACCTTGGCTCCAACCAGCCCAGTTCTAGGAATGGAAAGAATGCCTCTAGGTCCCCCTCCCCTTAACAACCTAACCCAATTTGATTGTTCAGTTAAGGACTGACCCATAAAACAGATAGGTTGTAATCTGGCTCCAGCTGGCAACACCACATACTTATGGTAAACCCTGCCTTTTGCACATGCTTATGGTAAACTCCACCTATTGGCCACCTGTGTGTGGTCTGGTATGACCATATGATCCTTTGTGTGGTAAGATCCCATTGGTCACCTGCACATGACCAGGCTCAACCTCATGGATTTTGCCTTTAAAAATCAAAGAATGGAGGCTGCTCAGGGTCTCAGTATCAGCTCCTGAGCCTGTGCTGGGGCCCTAACAGGTCAGTGTAGGAACCTTCTCAATAAAGTTGCTTCTTTGTTAACAACTTTGTTCTGGTGGGCTCTGTCACTCCGGACAACTAGGTGGGCTTGCCTGCCTGAGGAGGGGTCTTCCTACTACAGTATTTTATGTGTGTGTGTGTGTGTGTGTGTGTGTGTGTACCCATAATATGTGTATGTGTATGTGTATGCCCAAGAGTGGTATGGTAAAGCTATATGGTAAATCTAATTTTAGTTTCTGAGAAACTTCTATACTGGATTCCATAATGGTTGCACCTGTTTCCATTCCCACCAATTGTATATAAGGAGTCCATCCTCCCCCACCCTCCACCCCTGCCCTCTACCTCTTATGACCCCCTCCTGCATCATTGTCAGCATGGTTTTTTGGTTCCCTTTAATGATAGCCATTCTGAACTTTGACAAATGTTATAAATAAAACCTTAGGTGTTTTTTGTTGTTTGTTTGTTTGTCGGTCATGGGGTTTGAACTCTGGGCCTGGGTGCTGTTCCTCAGCAATTCCGCTGAAGGCGAGTGCTCTACCACTTAACTCACAGTGCCACTTCTGGTTTTCTGAGTGCTTTATTGGAAATAAGTCTCACAGACTTTCCTTCCCGGGCTGGCTTTGAACCGCGATCTTCAGATCTCAGCCTCCTGAGTAGCTAGCTAGGATTACAGGTGTGAGCCACCAGTGCCCAGCAACCTTAGGTGATCTTTTTTTGCCAAAAGTTGTATGGATGCAGAGAAAATAACTTTCTAATGCTGACATATACAGAAATTAATTCAGTAAATATGTATTTGATGAATTAAGTAGAATAATCAAGGTAACGCCCATGGTGGGGCTAGGAAGAGCTGAGGCAGGGAAGTTAAGTGAGAGGAGATTAGTAAAATACACTTTTAAGACCCTAAAATGTTCCATTCTTTAATTTGCACAGAAATTGCCTATGGGACTTTGTCTCTGCTCATCAATAGAAAATACACACACTGAATTTTCTACAAACCATCTCTATTTCCTTAACTTGCATTTAAAAATAGGATAATAGTAGCTTTCATATATATATATATATTTGTATATACATACATATATATGTGTGTGTGTATATACACACACACACACACACGCACACATGATTGTTGAAACTCAATTCACATCCTGAATATAAATGTCCTCAACAGCCAGGCACCCAGGGGCCTCACTCCTATAATCCTAGCTAATCAGGATGCAGGATGTTGAGATCTGAGGATCATGGTTCAAAGCCAGCCCCAGCAGGAAAAGTCCGTGAGACTCTTATCTCCAATAAACCACCAGGAAACCGGAAGTGGTGCTGTGGCTCAAGTGATAGCATGCTCTCCTTGAGCTGAAGAGCTGAGGGACAGTGCCCAGGCCCAGATTTCAAGCCCAACAACCGACAAAAAAAAAAAAGTACTGAACATAACATTCATACATATTTCTTCAAAAACTTTAGCAATTTTTATAATTACTTGAAATTCTTTCTACAGAAGTATATAGCCACATGACATGAATGTGAATAACATGTCATGAATGATATGACATGAATAATTTTGTCTATCCAAACCTATAATAAGTTGCATATCAGTAAAACTAATGTGAAAAATATTGAAATATTATTCTTTTTACTTTTTGTGCTTGATAAGTTTTGATCTTTAAGGTTTCTATAGAAAGAATTTTAACCAGGGTGCCTGAAAAAGGAGTTAAGGAATTGGGATTTTTTTTCACCTGGAGAAGTAGACATTGAATATCTTCAGGCTCAAAGGTTCTTCTGCTTTTGCTGCTTATCAGGTGGACAGTGACAAAATATTCAAATAATCTGGCTGCAGTCTCTTCAACTTTTATGCTTTAGAATGGTATGAAATAGGATAAATAGGTGTACAAAAAAGTTTCACTAACGCTAAAACACTTATACAGACCTGTTAATTTGTTACTAGAAGAATACTTGCATGAATAAACAGAACACACACAATTCATGCTATCTGGATTATATGATAGCAATATACCAAAAGAGTTTTTTTCATAAGTCCCTCAGGATAATTAAAGGAAAACTTCACTGTCAAGGTCAACTTTATTAGGGTGATCGTATAGAGTTTTTCATAAACAAAGCCAGTGAGTATATCTTCTATACAACAACAGTCAAATTGACTGTCAGGAAAGACCGATTAACCTGTTTTTACCCTATTTGCACTAGAACCAGGAGTAGAACTATTCATTTATCATAAGAAAATGTATTTTAACAATATGGACAGCCAGATAACAAATGGCTTACAATTTGCTAGAAGCTCCTTAAAAAATAAAAGATTGTGCCTAAAATTGTGTATTAATGCACACTTTGACCATGAACTCATACTTCTATAAAAGATACATTGGCAAAATATGGCAGGGAGGGGGGGGATTCTATAAAGCTATTCACGCAGCATTATTTATAACACCAAAAATTTGGGTAAAACACAAATATTCATAAATAAAGTACTGTTTGAATAACTTCAATATTACATTCATGTAAAGTGAATAAAGCATGTACAGAATGTGACTATTCATCTTCAAAATGGGATAATGTATTTTTTCCATACCAGAAATTAAGGTAACTGTCAAAGATTACTGAGCTTGTGTTTCAGATATACTCAGGCACCAATTTAAAGAGGTTTCTGCTGAGCCAAAGACATAAAATAAGGAATCAATAAGAATAATTTCAATTGGTTATATTCAAATATCATATAATCAAATTGGGCTCATAGTATCATTTTAGACAGTATTGTTCACTCTTGGAAGATACTAGCATACTTATTCAGATGTACTGTTTTACAGTTTTTAAAAGACTCCATTTCAAAAACCCAAAAATGTGTTACAGAACTGATAAGACAAAGGACAAAGGGTAAACCAATGTAACAGTGATACAACCCACTATGTTGGAAATGAACTTTACAACTTGGGGGCAAAGGGAGTTGTGGGGGACAGAAAGCAGGAAGAAACAAAGGATGGGATAACACTGCTCAAAAAATGAACTCAATGGGCTGGGAAGGTGGCTCAGTGGTAGAGCGCTTGCCTTGCATGCATGAGGCCCTGGGTTCGATTCCTCAGCACTACATAAGCAGAAAAAGCCAGAAGTGGCACTGTGGCTCAAGTGGTACAGCGCTAGCTTTGAGCTGAAGAGCTGAGGGACAGCGCCCAGACCCAGAGTTCAGGCCCCACGATTGGCAAAAAAAAAAAAAAAGAATGTACTCATTAACTTACTTATGTAACTGCAACCCCTCTGTACATCACCTTGACAATAAAAAGGGAAAAAAAGAGAAAAAAATGTTTTGCTAAGGAGGACAGGAATGAGATGGAAGTTCCACCAATATAAACTATATTTCAATGTACCTTCATTTATAGATGTTAGTAATTTTAAAATGATGAATCCAAAAAAGACAACTCCTAAAATCTGAAATGAAATGAATTATTCAATTTAAGATTTTTGTAAACCTGTAAAAAGTATTCGTATTGTTGGGGGTCATGGTGATATTTTGAAAGATACACACAGCAATACTGATTAAATCACAATAATTAGAATTTATGTCCTCATAATTGATGATTATTAGATGTAGTTATGCCAATGTAATTCTACTATTATTATTTAGTTTTCCTATGTAAAGTTGATCTTTGAATAACACGGGTTAGAACTGAATGTGTATGCTTATATGTGAATTTATGTTTATGAGATTTGTGACAATTTGAACAAAAATAAATGAATTGTGAAGCCTAAAAATAGAAAAAATATTAACAAAAACTAAGTATATTAATGCATAAAATACAAATCATTTTCTTAATCATTTACTACCATACAGTTTATATAAATCAATCACAAAATTTTTAATTTACCTTACATGGGACCATTTAAGAAATGTAAAGACATGGGATCAAATCTCAACTATATGAAATTATCATACTGTACTACTACAATAAATTCATAACCACCTTATTGATACTGTTATGAATTTAAAGTGTTGGAATTTTCTGCCTAAAATGTCTTGTGTTGCTAATTATTTCCATGTGAGCTCTTCATCTCTCTAGTAAACTGTGTCAGAGTAAAAATGTATTTCTATTTGTATGATCAGGAAAGCTTCTAGTCAGTATCAAGCTATTACATATTATATCTTGTGGGTAGTCAAAATTTACATGCAAATTTTATCAGTAGCAAATGCAGAGTACTAACTCCAGACAGCTTTGAGCAGCCCTCAGTTGAACTGATTGCAATCACAATCCATCCAGTCATATTTACATATACCAAAACAAGCACTGAGTAGTATGCCCAGACACACACACACACACACACACACACACACACACACACACACACACACACCATTCATCAACAAGACAGTATATCTAGTATAAATAATACTAGATTTCCATAAAAGAAAGGTGGACACAGAGTACTTTTATATCACACATGAGACATTGTGAAGTTTGACGTAAGTAATGGAAGAAGGTGTAGATACTGCAAATGTAACAGACTTCTGTCGATTTCCAGTTTAAGATTACAAAAACGCAGCTGAAAATATACATTATAGTATATCCATTATAGTGCTATCCAACTCCTAGAGTCCATCAAGCAATCAATCACTCACAGAACAATCACAATAACTGGGAGGAATTGGGGAATACATCTCCAAGTCAGGCCCAACATCAGTCCTAAAATGGACAAAGATTCCCATCGTACTATATATGGATTAGCTGCTGGACATGGACCAAAACATCTCAATCCTCTTGTACAGAAAGAAGTGATGCAGAGTGCTGACAGCCAGGGTGCAGGAGATCAAGTTAGACCAGTAAGAGAGAATTTATATACAAGGGGTATAGAGCAGCATTCCACAGGGGCCCTCTTTGCTCACCAAAGAAGCCAGAAAGAACTATAACAAATCAGATGAGGAAAGTCAAAGAAACCCAAGATCAGTAGCTACCTCAAATGTAGGTAGTACTACAATTTCAACTGCCAACACAGGCCCAGAAAACCTCAGGCCACAAAAGGGCAAAGAAACAAACTCAGTCAATCCACCAGCTGAAAGTTTGTTCTACCCAAAGGCTGAGTGAGGTGCGTTGAGTAAGTGCTGGCTTTCTATATCTACCATAGCCCAGCCATTCAGCAATCAAAATTGAATATGAAACTCCAGTAATGAAGAATGAAGAGCAGATAGGGGCTGTAGACCTTTGATTTTGACTGTTTTGACCAGAGAAAAAACAAGGCCATAAATACAGAATTTATTCATGAGATTTACATTATTTTTACCTAAAAACATTTCTTTTTGGTAATGTCACATTTTTTCCATATATCTTTAAACATTTTTGAAACACTTTATACATAGTCTGGTGTTTAAAAAACTTCACCATCAACTTACAATAAAAGTTTACAACTTGATTATTTCAAAAAGTTTGACAAATTGCAAGCACTTGCCTGATAATTTTCAAGTACAAGGAAGTCAATATATCATTGGAATGTATAACTTTTTGCTCATGAAAAATCTGTATATATACCACAAAACACACAAATTTTTCATCTACATGGCCAATAGCCTGTGCCTATGTATACATATGTGTGCATGTCTGTATATGCATATACATATATGTATATAATGTAAAATGTGTATTTCAGTGTATATATAAATGCAGACACATGAGTATGTGTGTGCCTAGACAAATAAGAGCTTTTGTATACTTTATAAAACAATGTTTTAAAAAATACACTGTTGCAACTAGAATAATAGTGAGACATAAAAAAGTCAGTAATTACATGGAGTTTTCATGAAGTTGAAATGAAAATATATTTATTCAACTTCAAAATACTGTGAGAGTAATTCATTGAAGAAATGCTTATTGAGTGCCCGTGTGCCAGGTGGTTTGCTGCATGTTAGCTACACAGTGAAAGATAACAAGTGTATTATTCCTGCTGTTTGGTGGGAGGGTAAAACAATGAGCTGATAGATGCCCCATCAATGTGTAATTACAGACTGCAGATTAGTTTATCAACAGATTACAGATTAGTATATCAACAGTATTTACCAGGTGGGTTTGGGTACTGTAGCCTCCCAGTAGGAACAATTGGGAAGGTTAGACATCATATTATAGAGGAATAATAAAACGCATTTATATTAAGCAGCTAGCCAAAAACCACAATTTATGTAGAGCAATTGTGAATTAAATCTAGGCCATGTGAATGCAGAATGCCAGCTTCTAGGATACACTGAGTTAGAAAACAGTTAAATTGTCACAACAGTGGGCCTTCTTGCTTTCATGGGCACCTGACATTTATGCTTAGTAATATTGCATCACAGACAGCTAACTCGGTCCAGGCAAATGTTAAATGACCTAAGTGGGAAACCTTGGAGGACAGATAGGCAATATAGGAGAACACTGAAGAACAAGGTCATCATGAGAAAGCCTGCTCATTTGATCCCTCAAGCCATTCTTTCTCAGGCCTAATGAGAGCAAACAAGTCTAGTCTACAGTGAAATGTTTAGGCAAGCAATAAGTGGTTAAAAGCAAAACAGGAAATGAACATCAGTTGTCACCACAGCTGTAGCTATCATTCCTATGTTGGCTTATATCCAGACACTCTAGCCTTCCATATAAATTCTCTTATCTTTCTTAGTGCCCTGCCTCACTAAGGCCTGCCCACGCTTTCCTCTTTCCTTAGGACAACATGAAACTACATCTACAAAGCTGTTATACACAGAAAAAAAAAATTCAAGCCTGCACACTGAACAGCAAGGCCACTTGCCAAGAAAAAGTAACTGCATATGGAAAGAAACAATTGCAATGCACTTACAAAGTTACTCCAGACATTGCTCACTAAGCACCCTTTCAAGAATGTGATGTCAATTGGCACAAATATCAGCACAATGTGGCCATATCAATGAAATCCCTATTTGACTTCAGCCCAACAGATATCTCCAGTGACCTATGAAATAGTCTGCAGGCTTAATAAAGTCCATATTAAGAAAATACTTTTTTTAAGTGACAATTTTTGAAATCACAGAGAGTTCACCTAGAATGAATGATAATCTGTTAATGTTTTCAGAAGAAAATTCATTCACTTAGTTCAATGTTAGAGGAATACAGTCTATTGCTTTTAAATCTCATTCAAAACTGAAAGCTGCAAGAGTTTTTAAAATAAGATTTCCAGAGAATAGAAATTCAGGTATAGTTTGCTTCCTGATAAGACTTGATTCAGCCTGAAGAACTAAAGAGAAATGGGAGTATATTTGATTAACCCAAGTAGCAACCCTGAATTATCTCTGCTAATGTAGAAGATGTAATTTTAAAGTGAAATTCATCAAGCTGTGGATGTTGTATATCAGTGCTCTTTAATAGAGAACTCTATAATATATTACTCTATATTATATTACTATATTATATTACAAATCGGGAACCATTAGATGGTCAAGGAAATGATCAGTTGAATGGTTCACAAATGTTTTGTGTCCCTGTAAGGATATTGTTACAAAAATGAGAACAGTAATAATGACTCAAGTGTTTGAGTTACTAGCAATATATTGCCCAGTAACTTTCAGCCTAAGTGTACTTTAATACTCTTTGCTTCTTTAAGATTCAGTGAGTGGCATTAAGTTGGTAGGGAAATAAGCAGCTAAACACTTTTCTTTTCCTGGAGTTTCTAAACATCCTGAAACCGTGGTTATAACATTTTTGTGATTATTGAATGACTCAAGTAGTGTATCCATAGTAAATCAATTTGAAGCAGCCATACCTAAATGAGTGAATGCATGACAACTGTGAAGGAAGCCCGCTGAGCTTAATGGCAAAGCATTTTAGAGAGTATTAGTCATGAGGAAGGAACTCGTTATGAACTCTGTGAGTCCATTTTGGAAAGAAAAAATAAGAAACTTACCAGAGGAAACGCATGTAATCCTTATGAAGCACATTGGATGTTTCTATACAATTTCAATAGAAACAGTTGCTTTATTCTAATTTCCCCCTTAACTCTGCAGAAGCTATTGCTTATGCTGCACCACATATTTTGTCAGAGATTTCCAAAAGCTGAAAAGTATTAGAAGCATTGAAAATGAAGATTTCAAACTCAGACGGTGGAATAGTCAACTGGAAAATGTAAGAACTTCCATAAATATGGTTTTATATTCTCAAACTTGATTCTGTGTTTAGAACATATAAAATGTGTTGTATTTATTTATTTATTTATTACATTTTTTATTGTGAAAATACCATACAGAGGGGTTACAATTACATGAGCAATGTAATTAGTACATTTCTTATCAAGCATTGTTGCCTCCTCCTTTGTTTCCCCTTACCATTCCTTCCCATCTCCCCCCCACCCCACGTTGTATTTTTTTCCAGTTAACTTTAGATTCATTTGACAACATACTGTTTAATATTTTATTAATATATTTTTAAATATTTATTTCTTTTAGTGTACTTTGGGTATTGTAAATGCTTCATAATACTATTGATAAGCATTTGAAGATGAAATATCCTTTAAGAAAGATCCATTTTACATCAGTTCTGTTGTCCCACTTTAAAAATGGGCCATTTTGAAGAGATTCTCAATAATTCAAATAATTCAACAATAATATTCCATTAGTATAGCATTTCTAATATTCTTTTCTGCATTCCTATTGCTTTGAGATCTAAAGTGATGATTGCAAAATTCAAATTTTCTTCTAGTAATTTCTTTTCTAGTAATCTCTCATATTATGTTCATCTCTAAGAGAAAAAGGAATTGTGTTCTCTAGAAAAAGACATCAACATATATGTAATATATGTGTCTCGTCTTATGTATAGGAAAAATATACACGTGCATACATACCTATATACCTATTATATAAATATAAATTATTATTTGTGATAATGAGTATGTATGTATATCATCATTATATATGTACATACACAAAAGGTTCTTTATAATATCAAGAAAGAACAAAATGAGGAGGAAGATCAGGAAGAAGAGAAGTGGGAGGATAGAAGAGTACTAACAGGTCATAAAAGACTAGTAATAAAAAGGAAACTAAGATATCCTGTATTCCATCCATGCCATAGAATATTCATATATATATATGTATATATATATATATACATATATATATGTATATATGGTTAGGACAACTAGCAATATGTCAACATGTTGAAAACCTGACATGTACTACAAGATCTAGAAAACAGTTGCACGCATGTAATGATTAAAACTATGTGAAGCCGGGCGCTGGTGGCTCACGCCTCTAATCCTAGCTACTCAGGAGGCTGAGGTCTGAGGATCGCGATTCAAAGCCAGCCCAGGCAGGAAAGACCGTGAGACTCCTATCTCCAATAAACCACCAGAAAACCGGAAGTGGCGCTGTAGCTCAAGTGGTAGAGC
>NW_012267305.1:8139346-8172010 GCF_000151885.1 Dipodomys ordii
AGTGGCGCTGTAGCTCAAGTGGTAGAGCGCTCGCCTTGAGCTGAAGAGCTGAGGGACAGCGCCCAGGCCCAGAGTTCAAGCCCCACGACCGACAAAAATAAATAAATAAATAAAACTATGTGAGAAGACTTGGTTTTGGAAGAAAATATGCAAAAATATGATTTTGAGTGATGGGTTTAGGAATAGAAGTTACTTTCTTTTCCAATATATTTTAATGTTATGCTGCTTTAATGATATAAAAATGTGTTAGCTAATGCCCAGTTGTATCTAATTAACCAGTATTGCCATGGGATTTCTCACCAACAAACTATTGAGTGGCAAGGTAAAAAGAAAAAGGAAAAGAAATGCAGTCCTAAAATAGGGACAAAACTGCATCTAAAGAGCAGCATTCTGTGCAGCCAAGAGAACAACATCTGCTTCCAAGTCTCCCAGGAAACTGAAATCCGAATTTCAGACTAAGGTGTGTGGAATATATGTTGAAATAAGTAAGAATCTTTCTTAAAGTCCCTAGACTTTCCTGTTTGTGTGCAGCTTTTAAATAAATGGAACCTCAGAATGATTAAATATCTAAAATTAGTGTTCTTGATTTTATAGCTAACTTCCTATAAAATGACTATAAATGCAACATAAGCTGGAATTTTGCAGAGTCTATTCTTGACCAGATGCTACCCATGGGTCATACCTGAAAAGGGCTTTAATGCTCCTTTCTTTTCAGAATATTACTATTCTTAGCATAATTCCCCTGGACTCAATGGGGATAAGCACACCCAAAAAAAAATAAAAAGCTGAGATCCAGAGGCCAGTGATTTTTCACCAGAAGCAGAGAACAGGGTAATTATCATTAGAATGAAATTCTGTTTTGATAAGGACATGGGGGAAGGGACGATGTAAAGAGGATAAATAGGTCCGTTCTCCCCCCACCCCCTGTCTCCCCGATTCAGCAGCCCTTTGGTTGTTCTAACTCAGGGAAATAGGAACCATGAGAACTCATAGGTCAGCAGAACCTACATGGTTTAAATAAAATCTATCAATGTGTTGCAGTGTGACTGGTCTTCAAAAACTTGCCTTTCCTACAGAAATATCAACTCAGTTCCCATCCCTCAGCTGCTCTTACATCTCAGTGTCTGCCTTTCACTGACAAGCCACTTCTTTTTCAGAGCTGCTATACAGACCCTGTAATCCTTCACGAAGTTGCACACATTTCCCTGAACTACAAATAGTTTTCATGCACCTGCTGAAATAAGGGAATCAAGATTGTTATTTTTAATTCAAGCTTCCTGTTGAGCTATAGACACTGGTCTGGACTATAACAAGGTGAGATAACTTGGGAAGAATGAAGTGAATCTCCAAAAAATACTTACTAGTGTTCAGAGTAAGGCAGACAGGCAGTACCTCCTTGCTTGTTCACTGGCTTTTTACCCATACAAGCCACTATCTGCCAAGAAAATCTCCCATCATTTCTTTTTTATACCATACTCTTGTTCCAGCTCCAGAAACAGATCTACTTTGTGCACAACTTGGAATTTCCTATCAAGAGAAATTTCAAACTTCTGAGTAGATATATTGAGCTTCATTCTCAACCTTCTACATGTATGCACAGCATATAAGCCCCCCCCAAAAAACCTGATATATAAATACTGCAACTTCTTATTACATTTTTAGCTCTTCCTCAAGGAGAAGCTATGACTATTTTGTGACCCATTATTTCTTTTGTTTCTTATTTTTATTGTTATTATAAATATGATGTACAGAGGAGTTACCATTACATAATTCAGGTAAAGGTTTCATTTCTTTTTGAACAGTGTCACCCTTCCCTTACTCTCTCCCAGTTTTTTCCTCCCATCTCCACCCACAAGTTGTATAGTTCATTTTCAACTTAGTTTCTAGTGAGTACCACTGCTTCATTTGTTCAACATTTGTCCCTCCATTTATGTGCCCCTCACACCCTCCCAAAGACAGATAAATGAACAAAAAAGATAAAAGGCACAAAAAACAAAACATCAACAAAGAGAAAAAAACCTCTTGTTTCCATTTTCTGGAGTTTATTTTGATAAATATGATTTTATATAATTATATGCACATAGCTATCATAACTATGTGATCCTCTTCTAAGAATATCCTCCTTTAGTTATAGTCTGTGCTAATGCCCAGAGACCTGTACAATTTATCATGTGCCAGTGTATTTTTTATACTTTTTCCATCCAGTGTGTTTATTTATAGATTTATAGGCACATTCTAGTTACTACAAGTGAGGGAATCCATGTAATTTTGTTTTTTGGGTCTGCATTACTATAATGAATAAAAATTTTAAGTCTTTCCATTTTCTTATGAATGGTACAATATCATTCTTTCTTTCTGGTGGATGAGTAGAATTCCATTGTGTGTGTATGTGTGTGTGTGTGTATGTGTGTGTGTCACATTTTCTTGAAACATTCATCCATTGAGGGACATCTGGGTTGATTCTATTATCTTGTCTATAGATCTATGGTAAACTATACTGTAAGAGACAAGGGAGAATGATGAAAGTGCTAACATTGATCAAGATGCATTATACTCATAAGCAGACATGCTTAATTGAAACTCATTTGTACAACTACTTAAGGATAATAATAATAATGTCCATAAAGAGGACTCTGTGAGATTACTGCCCACCAAGAATATAAACCAACAATTTTTTTCAACTACTTTCATATCACAGCTAACATTTAATGAACATTTACTGCTCTGATGCTTTTTCTTTTTTTAATTTTTTTGGGGTCTGGTCGTGGGGCCTGAACTCTGGGCCTGGGTGCTGACCCCTAGCTCTTCAGCTCAAGGCTAGTACTCTACCACTTGACCCACAGCGCCACTTCCAGCTTTTTCTGCTTATGTGGTGCTGAGGAATCGAACCCTGGGCCTCATGCATGCAAGGCAAGCGCTCTACCACTGAGCCACTTTCCCGGCCCCCTGCTCTGATGCTTTTATATAATCAACTAATTAAGTTATCACAACACTCTAAGATATAGACCAAACTCATCACCACTTAAAAACAAAGAAGTGGAGGAAGAAACACATGGTCTTTTCAGTCCCACTACAATCTGTAGCAGGAATTGGAATCTTTTTCTATAAAATCAAATAGTCAATACATTTGACATTGTGTACCTCAGAGTTTTTGTCACAATTTGACACTGCCATTTTCCTGTGAAAATAAAAGTAGACAACATGCAAAGGAATGGACATGACCATTTCCCAGTCATTTTTTTAAAAGTAGACAATGGCCGTATATTATGTATAAATTTGACCTGGATGGTCATAGTATGTGGACCTATGATCTATAACTCTGGGGTCACATAAGAACTTGGATAGGAATATATGCTATCAGCATCCCATCATGAAGCTTGTGCATAATAATCTTCTTTTTTGGTCTGGCATTTTGATCTTGCGGTTCTGCATCAGTGAGGAAGTTTGCTTTAGCTGTATTGTGGTCAAGGAATATAACTGCTCCTTAAAATAAAACCATTAAGGAGGAATCAGAAACCTAAGTCACAGCAACATAGGAAGGGAGTGAGGTTCCTCATTCTACTCCACCACATCAGAATTACCCATATCAGAATCACTTATCTTAAGAACAATGTCATTTCAGGGGATATTTGAGACAAAAAGTGAGAGAGAAATATTCTTCTATTATATATAATTGAACATGAAATCTTTCAGAACAATGTGTAAGCTAACTTTTATCCCCTAGCCTAGGATCTGAGAGTTAATATTGGAATTGCCCTAATCTGGAATGTATATTCCAGAATTGCTTCACTAGCAGTGGAAGCCTCTCATTTTAGAGTCTTCACTACAAAAGGAACTACTATAACCCTCCAGATGCAGCTATCTCTAGAGGTTAATCTAGGCATCAATAGAAGACTTGGTTGTGTGGAAAGTTTCCCTCAAGGTTTTTCTAAAAGAGATTGAACAGTCTGGAAAAACTTTCAACTTTATACATTCAGAGTAGCACCCTAGTTACAGATATTTGTCCTTTTTTATTTATATGTGGATATTAAATGAGGAATTCTATCACATGAACTTACCAACATGATAACTAATTCTGCCCTCATAATATTAGGCTTCTGCCTCAGAAAATCATTCATGTGAAATGCTTTGTGTATGTGTGTAGAGTTTCTAAATTGGGGAAAGAACAGAATCATCTACGTGAATATCTATTAATGTGTGTGGCTGCTTTTTAGTAAGTGTTGGCTTATATGCCAGAATACAGTCTGAGACTTGTTTCCATTATAACATACCACATAGTAATACCTTACAAGAACGAGACAGATATCTCCTATGTGCCTGTCATCGGAGCTCTACCAAGAAACCGTGATAACTTTGAAAAACAGATTAATTTAACACAGGTTCACAGACGCATTCATTTGTCTATCTACAGAATTTTCATACAAATTGTTTCCATTTATATCATTGTGATTCCTAAAGATGTGGAATACCTTGACCGTATGCTACAAGAAATAGGAATTGGTACTGTAGGAGAAAGAAAATACAATTCTAATAGTTTCTAAGAATTACTATATCCAGATTGACTTTTCCTCGGCTATTGCCTCTATTTATAACATACTTATCTGACACATTCATATATGTGCATCCTCATCAATCTCATGTTACAAATGACAAAACTAGAAAAAAAACTTATAAGCACAGCACAACAAAAATCTGTGATTTCCCTAAAGCCTTCAGGTATTTATTAGTAAAAAATGTTTAAAGAGGTAAGTGAGAGGACACAGAGGATTACAAGAAAGTTGCACTTGAATGGCAGAATAGGGAAGTAATTCAGAGACCAACATTTTTATCCAAATCAAGCTTGAGATCCCTCCTACACAACCAATCACAAACAAAAAACTTGTTCAAATGCACTGAGTGAATTCTTTCCAAAGAAAATCTACTCAAGTGCACCGTGCTAGCTGTAAACAGTTGAGCTGCCACAATAAATCAGTCTCCTGAGATCTTTGCACAAGCATAAACATCTGCCTTTCTTGTAACCCATATTGAAACCAGAATCCAACTACTGAATGATCATATTTGTAATTATGCTCCTGGAATTGAATAGCATAATGAAAAAGGTTTACTTCTGAGCAAAGACTTGCATTTTAATTCAGTGCTATTTAATCCAAATAGACCACAATGGATGTCAGTAATAGAGTCACAGACACAAAGAATAGAGTGAAAAAAGATCTGACCCTGTTATCTCTCTCTCATACTCACCATAATATAGTGCATGTTACCATTAAGTAATATCTCTGAAATCCATCCGTCACCTTTTAAAACAAAGCTCATAAAGATAGTAGTATACATGATACAATGTCAGTAATGTTGTAGTTCTCTAAAGCCCTTGAAACTGGGAGAAAGGGATAGTTGTCTGGCTTTGACATAGTTCTCTTATCTTAATGAAATCAAACTGAGCAGCTCTGCCACAGTGTTCGCTATGCTCCAAAAGAGTGTCATGATAATCTATTCGATCTCTAGCAAAAAAAAAAAATAGATAAGTCTCAATGAAAGAAAGTTAATTCTCCAGCTTCACGCACATACAGATTTCTAGCTTCTGAGTCATACTTAGAAGTTATGTTACTTCTGATATGCATCATAAACAATGTCACAAACTGCTACCTGGAAGTCAGGGTGCCCAGATTATTGGATGCCAATACATTTCAAAGAGTTATAAGGAGCTATCCAAGCCATTGGCTGCCATGGTGTCCTAACTATCTCGTCCTCATTTGGATTTTCAAGAATTCTTAGTAGCTAGGCACAGGTAGCTCACACCTGTAATCCTAGCTAATCAGAAGGCTGAGATCTGAGGATCAAAGTTCAAAGTCAGTCAGAGCAGAAAAGTACCCATGAGTCTCTTATCTCCAATTAACCGCTTAAAAACCTGAAATGGTGCTGCAGCTCAAGTGTTACAGCACTAGCCTTGAGCACAATGAGGCTCAGGGACAATGTTCTGGTCCTGAGTTCAGACCCCACAACCAACAAAAAAAAAAGAAAAAGAAAAAAGAAAGAATCTCTAGAAGGTGGTGAACAACTATGGAAGTATTCCTTCCTTCCTCTTTCACTCTTCTTGGAACTGGGGTCAACTCTCTTCCTACTGTAATTCATAGCCTCCTGTATCTAATACAGACTCTCTCCTGTTCCCTTCCTCTGCTTCTTTACCCCAACACACATTCTCCTCTCCAGTGATCTTAGAAACTCTTGGAAATAACAAAATGCTGAAATAAGGATACAAGTAATGGTGAGAAATGTACTCATTGCCTTACGTACGTAACTGTAACCCCTCTGTACATCATCCTGACAATAAAATTAAATTAAAACAAAGAAAAGTAATAGTGAAATGCAGGAAATGAATTGAATCAATGTAGATTTACTGGGGGAAAAAAGAGAGATCAAGTATACTGGCTTTGTCTTTAAGGACACGGATACAGAATAAAATATGTGTAGTCAAACAGTGCTGTTCAAATTAGTCTGATTAGTCATTGTCACAGTTCTGGTCACACAAGAGTGTTATTAGTAGTGTCAAGGAAATTGCTCTTTCTGAGGAGGGCTTGGAATCCCCAGTTGCCTTGTGGAACATTTATGAGACCTGTGATCCTGGAAAGAGGTGTAATTCAGTTCCTACAAGATGATTGCTCCTTTTTAAGGGGGCTGGCTCATGATGGCATTATCTGCCAGGAAAGTTCTACTATTCCTGGAAGATTTATGGCCATGACTAAAGACATTTTGGTGCCAATCCAGAGGTCTGGAATAGGATATTTTAAAAAGCTAACAGTTGGCAATCTGCTGAAAATATTTTCCTTATTCCAGTACCTTCAACCTTGAAATGGGATCATCACCAAGTTTAGATGAACACTCTTTAAATGATTAGCATGCCCAAGTGTAGAGCTGAGCAAGAATCTGACCCTAAATCTCAAGGTAATAAAGGAAACAAATTCGAGACAAAAGTAGAGATGCCAAGATTTATCCTTCTCAGGCATCTGTAGGCCCAAGTGAAGAACCAGTGCTTTAAACAAAAATAGCCTCTAAGTGCCTTGTATATACACTGACAGATTCAACAAATAGATTAAAATTGATTGTCTATTGACATTCTTCAGAAAAAATGAATCAAGGCCTTTGAAATAAGAATTTAAATTATCAGTGAATACTAAAGCTGAATGTGGAGCATGATAGGATGGGAATTGCATTTTATTAAATACACACCTATACTCTTATTTAAACAAAAAGACTAGAAGGATTGAAACACAAGTCACAAGACCAAGTCCAAAAAACTGGGAATAACAAGTAAGGAGAAGCATGTATTTGAGTTCATTCAACTAGTAGATAGATGATAAGTTCTGTTCTCAGACGATGAAACAAAACAGAAATCAAGCACCTCTAACACAAAGAGATTCTTCTGTCTAGTATTTCAGTCAGTAGGAGAAGGAAGTCTCCATAGAGAAATTTTGTTCTCACTTAGTAATGAATGGAGTTACTATTTTTCACTTTGAGATGAGGAGGTCCCAAATTCTTTTTTTCCAGATAAGCTGCATGACATGGAATGCAGAGGACATTAGAATGTATTGGTTCCCACAAAGCAGAGGTGCACAGCCATGTTGCATGTTTGAATCACTCCCAAAGTTTTTAAAAATCTGCATCCTGGCTCTCAGCTATTCTGCTAATGGGTGGAGCATTGGTATCTAGGTAATTGTTAAAAGTCTTTAGGTCTGGGTTGAGGAGTATACCTGTGATCTTCCCATTCAGAATGTAGAGGCAAAGAGGAGCATGAGTTCCAAGCCAGTGAAGGATATATAGAAAGTAAAACAAGAAAGAAGAAGAAGGAAGAAGGGAGGGAAGGAAGGAAGGAATGAAGGAACGAAGGAAGAGACTTATATTTAAACACTTCTGACCTACATAACACCATCAGCATCACCAGCAAACTTGTTAAAAATGAAAATTCTGCCAGGTATTGGTGATTCACACCTGTAATCCTACCTACTCATGAAGCTGAGATCTAAGGATCATGGTTCAAAGTTACCCCAGCCAAGAAAGTCCATGAGAGTCATATCTGCCATTAACTGCCAAAAAAAAAAAACTGAAATGGAGCTATGGCTCAACTGGTATACTTCTAGCCTTGTTTGAAACAGCTCAAGGACAGTGCCCAGGCCCTAAGTTCAAATCCCTGGACTGGCACCAATAAAAAAAGGGAAAGAAAGTATGTCAGCTTCACTAGGGACACCTTGATTCAGAAAATAGAGACTAAGGGCAACAAACTTTAAGAATCCATAGAGGATTTTGATGCTAACTAAAATTGAAAAATCAATGTAGTAGAACAATGGCTTTGAAACTTCCGTTTGTGTAAGAGGACCCTTGAGAGCTTATTAAAATGTAAATCTGTAATTCTGAAGTGGGGGGCTAAGATACTGCATCTCTAATACATTCCAAGGTAATAACTAAAATTTTTGAGCTACATAAAGGAACTGTCCTCCAACATTTGTATGCACCATAGACCTTTTGCAGTTTCAAAGGAGCAAAGATTGTTTAGGGGTCACTGTTTCAGAGGCTGAATGTCATAGACAACACATCTTACCCCATGACCTACAAGAAGCACAGAAAGTTACAGGAAGGAATAAGGTATAGCTTTCCAAGGCATGCTTCCCAAACTAAAGCCCATCATTTACAACTCTACAACTTCTCAGCAGTCTACTCAAATTTTGAATCCACTTGAAGTGCTGAAGAATTACATTGTGTCAAGTCTCAAATGCATAACAAAAGGTGATAGACTATTTTCTCCATTCTGATTACATATTACATCGTTTAAGAATCACAAATCCCTATGCATTCTCAACATTTAGGACACTAAATATGCCTACAATTTCCCCTCCTTCCTCTTAGCATTAATTCAGACCTATCAGAACCTAGGTCTCCCAAATAGCAATTGCTAAGTCCTCAGAGGACTCGTTCACTTTTGCAGCTTCTGATTATGCACGAATCAACAGCTAGCATATAGTTGAAAAGGCCTAGGAATATACATTTTAATGAGAAACCCAGGTGATTCTTCTTAAGTGTCCATGGGTCATATTTTGGACCAATAACTTGAAAGCAAGCTCGGAGACTTGACTTTGAACAAAACAGTTCATCTCTGAGTCCCGAATCATTGCCAAGATCAACTAAGATGATACACATAAATTATCCAAACACTCTACATCAGGAATCAAAGAAAAGCCAAAGTTACCATAAGAGGGCCTGCAATACCTGTTTTATTGTAGAGTGGTTCCTGAATGGTAAGAACCAAAATTTCCTTGAATCTCTAAAAGTAGAGTATAGTTTGGATATAACTTGTGTTCTAAATTATGTCACAACTGACTCTGAAGGAAACACTTAGAAGTCTATGTCATCTTAATGACACAGATACAACAAAAGATTCCTGCCGGGTGCCAGTGGCTCACACCTGTAATCCTAGCTACTCGGGAGACTGAGATCTGAGGATCACGGTTCAAAAAGCCAACTGGGGCAGGAATGTCCGTGAGACTCTTATCTCCAATTAACCACCAGAAAAACAGGAAGTGGCGCTGTGGCTCAAGTGGTACAGCACTCCCCTTGAGCTGAAGAGCTGAGGGACAGCACCCAGGCCCAGAGTTCAATTCCCACAACCGACCAAAAGAAAAATGAATCTAGTTAGTAAACACTGTGCTAACTCTCTCAGAGAAGAATTGACTAGGATTGACTAAGATTCTAACTTCTACCCTTAATCAGAGAAGTTTCTGAAATGGTACAGTGTAAGTTAAAAAATATCCTACCTTACCGGGCGCCAGTGGCTTACGCCTGCAATCCTACCTACTCAGCAGGCTGAGATCTGAGGATAGTGGTTCAAAGCCAACCCAGGTAGCAAAAGTCCATGAGACTCTTCTCTCCAATAAACCAAACCATCAGAAAACCAGAAGTGGTGCTGTGGCCCAAGTGGTACAGCACTAGCCTTGACCTGAAGAGCTGAGGAAGAGTACCCAGGCCCAGAATTCAAGCCCCATGACTGACACACACACAAAAAAAAAATTAGTACATCTTTAATCCTTTAGAGGAAAGGATTAAATTGCAAATGAGAATATACATACTTTAGTCCAGACATGGTGGCTCACATCTGTAACACTAATTATTCAGGAGGCAGAGATAGAACAGATCAGAATTTAAGACCATCCTGAACAACAGGTTAGAGAAGCCACATTGCAATGCAAAAGTTGGATGTGGTAGTATGTGTCTATCATCCCAGCTATATGAAAGGGACAAGTAGGACCATGCATGATGCAGGCCAGCCTGGACAAAAACATATGGCTTTAGTGTCTTACACTTTGATAGAGTACCTGCCTAGCAAGTGCAAAGTCCTGAGTTCACACTTCAGTATGTGTACATCAAAGAACTATTTATTTACACTTATTTATCCATCTAAATTATTCCATTGTTCACAAATAACTAAGCAAATGCCCATTAATATCTCCTTACATGAATACCTATTTTAAAACTTAAAACAGATCTTTTTTAATTCAAGGTGACATCAGAACATAAACAATATGCATATCACCCTGGAAAACCATGTGTGAGGAAATAGCATAGCCCATCAAAGGTAAAACATTTCATTAGAATTGTTTGTGTGATGTGCACCATGTTCTTATCTAAAACGTATGTATGTATGTATGTTCATACTACTTTCCCAAAGACTGATATTGTTTAATAAAGAAAAAATCTTAATGCAAATGTAGCCAAAACTTCCTGACAAATACTGACAAAATATAAAACAGAAAATTTTGGCAAGGTACTACAACTCTGCTTTCTATAGTATTTGAATTTTATATATTAAATTTCTATTAACATCTAAGAGCATTAAGAATAGCCAAAGTAGTGGATCAGTTCACTTATGTCAATGACACTGCCTAGCTTTCTGTGTCCTACCAGCTTGGACCATTTCCTATTGACAGTATATAGTTGAAGAACAAAAGACTGAATTCAGGATAATCATTTTAGTGAAAAATCCATAAAATGAGAATTTCAAATAAGAAATTGGTACTGAGACCAGACTTCCTCACAGAACATGTCCTGCTTAAGGAATGAACATTAGATTTCTATGGAAGTAGAAGTACATGCAGAAGAATTATTCAAGGTTATGAAGATCTAGAATAACAGAACATCTTCACTGGGAATTTCCAGCAGTGGTAGGATATAAACTATGAGCTTTCTCAAAAGTTAGAAATTCCTTGTTATTCATTGTTTGTCAAAAGGGAACCCTATTTACTAGCTGCTAGGACTGGAGAGAAACAGCAGAATCCTGGAAGAATCGGAAAGCAGCTGCAATATCAGCAAAAAAAAAAAAAAAAAAAAAAACACCGAATCACTGGATTATAACTACATTAGAAAATGCTTCCAGAAAGACATGGAAAAATTATAGTAAGTGAAGCAAACCTGGCCCAAGAAAAGTAGGCTGCTTAATGATAACATTTACTTGGATAATTTAATAAATATACAAATAATCAGGAAAATCTGATTCTGTACAGAGGAGTTAAGACCCTGAAATTTGTGTTGTCAGCAGACACGTCAGGCAGTTATTATCATGAACAAACTTCTTCAATCACACTTTAAAAATCACTAGTAGGAAAATATTTTCATTCAGAAAGTTAGGGTCATCTGGGGAATATTTTCAATATTAAACTTTACTAAACAGATGTTTTACTTGTTTACCTTTCTGACAAACATGATTCATTTAAATTCATTTAGTATTTAAATGAAATACTAATTGCACAAAGAAAAAATATTATATATTTAATAGTTGACAAAAAATAAGTTAGAATTATGGGTAACAACTCCAGACAACTCTTCCATCAGCATATTATCTACTTTTATTTTTCCTACCACAGGTGCATTTGTCCCAATCATTATTTGCCAGCAACACCAAAATCTCACAAGGCCTTGCCTGATTAGTAATCATTACTGCACAAGAAATCACACTTAACTTGAATTTAAATTAAAATCTTTATGCTATTTCAAGGATATTGTGGCCTATTTGAAGAATTTGTATAAAAGGTATGGAGAGAGGGCAAAAAATAAGACTGACGCTCTTTAGGTGCTTCCTGAAGAGGATGTGGAACTGTTGAAGGAAACTGTAATACTGAGTCATAGAATGGCTAAATATAGTTTGTGTTACAGAAGAAGGAGATGCCTTTCTGAATAGTTTAAGACAACTTCAGTGGGTATTAAAAGATAGTATATGCTGTAGGTACCTGGCTCTTACAAGTATTTGAAAACATGTGGGAATAAAATTATTATATGACTCTCTAAACAGTAGTGCTTCGTGGCCAGTTCCCAAAAATCCTTCTCTATTTATTGATTTTACTAAAAATTCCCATTCTTTGGCAGGATCACTGAGCTATTTCTGACCATATGATTAACAGAGGTTTACTCAGATAGGCTCTATAACACGGATGCAGCCCAAATCAGATAGGGAAAGTCAGAGGCTGGAGAAAAAATGTGAAGCTTCACTTGGCATTGCAGGTCTTATTTTTATCTGTAGACAGTATATTGATTTCTAGAGAAATGGAGATTGTAAACTGATAACTGGTCATCTGACACATCACAACTGATCAGTGAGTTGTTGCACAGCAAAATATCATCCATCCTGACATCAATTTCACCCCTTGACCAGTTCTACATTTCTTGAAAATATATTTTATGCCATGTTTCTTATTATAAAAAAATGTTAGAATTACAACACATTTGGTACATAGAGAAAATTGGCAGCAAAAGACTAGAACTACTTTAATGGTTCATTTGAGACAAATTACTAAAATAAATCTGAATGAAGTGCCATAAGTATGATATACCATATTCTGGAAGTTAGCAACAAGAATAAGGTTGAAAGGCTGCTTGGAGAAGGAAAAATAATATGCATTCTCAACTTTACATTTTTGTGTTCATTTGCCCAGGTCAACAGCACTTCCCTGTTGTTAATCCCACTTATAACAGTTGCAACTCCCAATTGATGCTCAGAAAGTTCTAAATCTTAAAGTGTAATTCACCAGTTGTAATTCACATTTGGACCACTTGAGGGTGTCACAAAAATGCATATGATGATGTAATAGGTATGGAGTAGAACCTAAAATTTTGCATTTCTAACTGCTAGGTGGTAAAAATATTACCACTGGTCAAATGATCATTTTAGAACCCAAAGCTCACATGAACTCGGTTGTCCTAAGAGAACCCTGTGCCCCTTTCAGTTCAGTGAAATAGGACTCACTTTATCTTTTACATTGCAAATGCTGGAAGAACCACATTCTCTTAATCTGCCTCCCCAGTGGGAAAACATTAAATCTGGAGCCTTTAGACCTATGTCTTCAAGTAATATGAGACCCTCCTTCCATTTAGAGCAATTATTCATTAACTCCTTGTCTTTCCTCTCCATTTATTGAAGACTTTGACACTCTGTAGAGAGTGTGGTAGAGAAAAAGAAAATAATGAATTTCATATGATCAACTGAATAGTATTGGAGAAATTCATAATACATACTCTTAGGTGCATACCATTATAAATTCATGTTTCTATACAAAATATAAATAAATAATAATCCATTAAAATTGTTGTTTCACAGAAAAGAGCAGCCTATCAAAAAGCTGATATGGTACTATCAGCTTGACAGGAGTGAAAGTTTTACTCTATTGAACTTAAACAATTCAGAGAACATAAGTGTCCAGTAAGACTACTCTGTGACAAGGAGAAATCAAAGGAAAAAAAACACAAATAGTCCATCTGACCACAGACAAAACATGATGATTATAAGTCACAAAACTGGCCACATATCTGCCTATCTTGACTAATATATCACTGCTTCTTTGCTCCTTACAACCTGTTTGTCCTTGTCTTCAGTCCTTCAACAAGATGCATTAGGAGACCAAACATAAAATTACCTCTGATTTCTGACAGCTTCCAGTACATACAAAAATCTCTCTTAAGAAGCCTAACTCCAAATCCCCTGACTCTATTCCAAAACTCTGAATCATATCCAACAGTTTTCTTCAGGTGTCTCATGGTTCTCCATGATGTGTGTTATCTTTTGAGTAATAAATCCAAGTAATTTAACTGTAGTGGTCTTTGATGTTAGTAGTTTGAATCTGTATAAAGTTTCTGCCACACTTGATATGACCAATGTGATTAATTCTTGCACAAAAATGTGAACGACAATACTACAAGCCATTTCTGGACCAACAATTTTAGAAGATTGTAGACAAACTCAATCTTCTCTTTCCACTTCCTCTAGCTAGATGGAAATAACCATGTGCATTAGCTTAACATTATAGTGGAAGAAAGTCTATGGTGAGGAACACTGCCTGATAAACTTGAATACTTGATCTGAGCAAACATGAACTTCATATTTCATTGTTGCAATAGAAATACATTTCTGTGTCTCAATGACCAGAAATAAAAAACTAGGTATATGGCTACAAGGAAATGCAGGCCAGGTAGTAAACCATAGGAGAGCACTAGTAATGTACTAGATGGATATTGTCTAGAGAAGATAACCCTGATGATACTGGCACAAAAAAAAGCAAAAGAAAAAGTAGAAAAAGAAATCTGAAGAATTATTATTAATCTACCATTGTTTTCTCTTCTGAAAAGAATATAATACTGGGGGGGTTGGTCTTTTGTCTTAGGTAAATTTAAAATATAATTTTTCCTTTTAGTAGGAAAAAAGATATATCCATGGAGGCTTATACCTTTATCTTTAACTCTGTTTAATAATCAAAATACACTATCATCACTATATTCTGGTTGCACTGATTTTGTTACAAGGAATGTGAAGTTAAATTAAACTAAAAATATTTATATATATGTGTGTGTATATATGTGTGTGTATTTATACATATATATATATATATATATATATATATATATATATATATCTTCTGCTCATTGAAAAAAAAAAAAGCAAAGAAAAAGCTTTGTTTGGGCAGAGCCCAAAGCCTCCTCATAGAAGCAGGAATGAATCTATTCCATTCTTACACTGTTCTCCCCTATATTTTTGTAGATTTTGTTTGCTTTTAGGGTTTATGGTTTTTATTTGGGTAACATGCACCCATGAATATTAGCCTGCAAACCCAACTGTAGAGCTAAGCTCAGACCACCAAGTGTCAACCTGCCCACTGGATGAAAGGCAACCTATTGGGTGAAAGTCAACTAGTAACTGTGTTCCCATGTCTAGTGTGCAGAGTGAGCATGGGAGCAAGCAAGACTTACAGAATTCCTTATAACATACATAAGATCACTACCGAAATCATCAGTAATATGACTGGCTAACCAGAGGCCCTTCAAACCTTGCTCTGGTCTGGAAATTGGATGAAAAAACACTCAGATAACCCCCTACCTAGCTCTATAGGGTAAGCTGGCTAGAACTCTAAATGCACCACTCACTCAACCCAGTAATGTGTGTGTATGTGTGTGTGTGTGTGTGTGTGTGTGTGTGTGTATAAAGGGAGAGAGAAAGAGGGAGATACATATGTAGCCACTCCCCACCTCAGGTGAGCTCAAACTGCAATCCTGATACCCATCTTCCCAGTAGGTACAATTGCAGGACTATGCCACATGTTGGCCAGAACCATTCATTTTTAAACATTCAGGTATATGTCCAGTGGTCAATTTCTAAGAAATCCCATTCAAGTTTCAGTAAATATCGGAGTGGTTTCAAAAACTATTGCTATAACATCAGATTTATACCCTAATAAATATTCCACTATATACCAAAACAGATAACCAAGAATTCCACTTTTGATAATGTGCTAAATAGACCCAGAAGTATAGGGAACTAGTGGCTAACCAGGGATTATTGACACTGCTTGTCATGCTATAAAAAAGAAAATGACTCCGGGCTGAGAAGGTGGCTCAGTGGTAGAGCGCTCGCCTTGCATGCATGAGGCCCTGGGTTCGATTCCTCAGCACCACATAAGCAGGAAAAAAAGCCAGAAGTGGTGCTATGGCTCAAGTGGTAGCGTGCTACCTTGAGCTGAAGAGCTGAGGGACAGCGCCCAGGCCCAGAGTCCAGGCCCCACAACCAGACCCCCCCCCAAAAAAAGAATGACTTAATTCAGGGAGAAAGCACATAAAATAAAGCTGTTAGGAGGAAAGTTCCTTCTGGACACTTGGAGGCAGAATCAATTCCATGGATCTGGTTTAGAAATTGCTGACATTTTCTCTTATACATAAATCTCCCTTATTTACTCCCTCTTCCTAAATCCAGATGTGTCCAAAGTTTCCTTCCCTTTCTCTTCTATTTAAATCAATCACTAAATTTAGGGCCCAACCTAATGGCAATATGATTACTTCCCAAGAATTTTGGTGGCACAGGAATTCTGAACTCAGAGCCTTGTACCTGGGAGTTCTACTACCTGATCGACAACCTTGGTCCTTCTAATTTTATTTATTTATTTATTTTTGGTCCGGTCATGGTGCCTGAACTCTGGGCCTGGGTGCTGTCCCTCAGCTCTTCAGCTCAAGGCTAGCGCTCTACCACTTGAGCCACAGCGCCACTTCTGGCTTTTTCTTTTTGCTTATGTGGTTCTGAGGAATCGAACCCAGGGCCTCAAGCATGCAAGGCAAGTACTCTACCACTGAGCCACCTTCCCAGCCCTCTAATTTTATTTTCAGATAAAGACTCTCTTTTATGTGCAGGCAAGTCTAATCATGAATTTCTTATTCATGCAGCTCATACTTGGGAAGAGAAAATGTCCCACTGTAGCCACATTTCTATTGATTCAAATGGAATCATACAACCTTCTGCCTTTTAGACTTTCTGATCTTCAACTCCGTAGAAGCTTAGAGTATAGACATAAGCAACTATGCTTGCCTTCATATCGTTATTAAAAGAACGATAGAAAATGATGTTAAGCAAAATGAACCCCAAGATAGAGACATGAGATTTTTTTCTTTGTCACTGGTTTTTAATGTACTACATGACATTTTTGTTGTTTTGTATGTTCTTCCCCCATGGTATAACCCTTGTTGTCACTGCATTTGATTCTGGTGTCTTGCATCTTGTATATAAATTCTTCTAATTTGGGGAGGGGAAGGGAAGTAACAAAATGCTGAAACAAGGATACAGGTTGACCCATTGTAACAATAAGATGTACAAGACACTATGTTGCAAAGAACTTTACAACTTGGAGTGGGGATGGAGGAGTTGGGGATATGGGGAGGAAAGGGATAGTAGGAGAAAATCAAAGGAGGGGGTAACAATGCTTGATAGGAAATATACTCATTACCTTACCCATATAATTGTAACCCCTCTGTACAGTGTCTTTACATTAAAATATTTTTACAAAAGAACTATATATACAATAACAATTTTTGGAACACAAATCTTTAATCCACTTAGACATGAAGTAGAGGCAGGAGATGTGTTCAAAGGTTGTCCAAATTAAAAGTAGCCTGAGATCCTATTTGCAAAACAAATGAAAAGAAAAAGTCTGAGATATGGCTCAAATAGTACAAGTGCATAAAAAGAAAATGGCCCTCAATTCAATTTCTCCAACTGACAAGAGAAAGTTGTTTCAACTGTGATGAAAGGAGGCTACTTTCATAGGTAATACTAGGATTAGGATATAGTATGTTTGGGATATTTTCCATTGAAACCAATGAGAGATAACAAAACACTGTTCAAACTGAAGTTCTAGATTGATACCAGGAGATATCATAATTTGTGCTGCTATAAGGACATGCAAAAGACTAAGTAATTTCAAATATCAGAAATTTGTTTCACATTTTCTTTCTAAAGCTGAGAAAGTCACTGAACAAGGAACCAGCAGGAATGACCTCTCATGAGCACTGCTCTTTGGTGACAAAATAATCACCAATAAATACCTTTGCTATAGGAGGAATGGGGGAATTGGAGTATTATATCCCTAAAGGAACACAGGGAAAAAAACTGCCCCCTTTATCCCATTTATAAGGGTGGTAAATTTTTTCAAAAGGGCAGAGACCTCAGGACTTAATTACGTCCCAAAATAAACAGCTGTTGTACTGGGAATTAAGTCACAGCATAATATTAAAGATATGATCATCATTAAACCAAAGAAGCAGGATGTCAGAGAGAGATGGAGGAGTCAGAAACTTGTACAGGCAGTAGGAAGGCTTTAACTCATGTTTTGTTTTATTCCTATCAATTGATGAAAATACAAATTCTTCAAGGATTTATAAACAAGTTCAAACATGAAATTCAGAAAGGTAAAATATGCAACCAACTTAAGGTTACAACGAGAGAACAATGACAAAGGCACCAATGCACCATGATGAACAAATGCCCCCAAATTTATAAAATGAATTGAATAGGCCAAGATTAAATTACAACCTATTAATTTTACACAAGTCAGTAAAATTGCTACAGGAAAGCAAAAATTAAACATCTAATAAGATGCCTCTATATTGTCTTAAAACTTGAGAAACATCAATAAATGTGTGAACAGTATCAGGCATAAATACAGATTGCAAAACTAATTTTTTTTTATTTAAAGGATTAGCATTTGAAATGGAAAAAGGTATAATTACTGTGTACAAAAGGAACACAGAGTTGTCTTATACTGTGTTTATTAAAGCCTGACCTGGACCCTTCCCTTATTGAAAAACTGCACTGTCCACTTCAAAATCAAACAGAGGAAGTTCAAACTCAGCATCTTCATATGAGCCAAGAGGCATGGATTCCAAATAGTCTGTGACAAAAAGGGGATTATTACCATCTTCATGATCACTTTCAAAATTATCATTATGATTATCTCTTAATGCCTCTTCATACCACTCAGAGAAGGAAATTACATCAGTCCCTTTAACTTTGGCCAAAAATTCTAGAACCTTCATCTTGGTGGTTTCAGCCAGGGCTCTTGGCCCCCACAGGAACTCAAAGCGTGGTGGATCACTGTAGAGCACCCGGCGATACTCCACATAGTTTTCCTGCACCAAGTCAATAGTGATGAACTTTCTAGGCTCCCCATAGATGAAGTGCTCCTGCCCAGCATACACTCCAACCATATTCAGAAACGCCCATACTTTCTCTTCAGGAGCACAGTTTTCTTCCAAAAATATCACCCCAAGAAGCATGATCAGGAGCCCATTTCTAGGCATTGTCTGGGCTTCATTAAACTTATCTTCAAAGGTAAGGCCCAGTGAGTTGACAAGGACATAGGTATTGCTGTCCACTTCCTTTACATCAATGCCAAAAATCACCTCCAAGCATGAAGCTGCTTTCTCCAAGATGGTAGGGAGAAGCTCTTCATACTCCTTGGTGACTAACTCAACCATTTCTTCTTTTGTGATGGGCTCCTTAACCCCATGCTTGAAGATCAAGGTGTGCACCAATTCAGTGATCTGATCCCCCAAAGGCTCAGGGGCCAGATCTTCACTCTCTATTGGAGGCGGAAAGATGAGTGGACTCTCATCTTCTGGGTCATTTGATCCATATATGTTGCTCCATAAGGTGCAAGACAAGTTACTGTGCTGAGCATTGTTGGGCCAAGGAAGAACACTGGAAGATGGTCCCTCTCCATCCTCCTCCTCCTCCTCTTCCTCCTGCTCTTCTGCCTCTTCCACCTCCTCCTCCTCCTCTAGCATTTCCACCTCCTCCACCTCCTCCCGCACCTCCTCCTCCAAAACTTCTACTTTCTCCTGTCCCTCCACCTCTTCCACCTCCTCTTCCTCCTCCATCACTTCCACATCCTCCTGCTCCTCTGCTTGTTCCACCTCCTCCTCCTCCTCCAGCACTTCCACTTTCTGGTCCTCCACCTCTTCCACCTCCTCCTCCAGCACATCCACCACCTCCTGCTCCTCCACCTCTTCTTCCACCTCCAGCATTTCCACCTTGTCCTGCTCTTTCAACTCTTCCTCTTCCTCCTCCTCCTCTTCTTCTTCCTTCTCTTCTTCCTCTTCCTCCTTCTCTACTTCTTCCTCCTCCTCTTCCTTCTCCTCCTCCTCTTCCTTCTGCTCCTCCACCACGTCCACCTTCTTCTGCACAGTGTCATCAATCAAAGAAAAAAAGAAAGAAGCAATGGAAAAGGGGTAAAAAGAGGATGAATGATACAAATCAAAGGGACAGGGGAAATGGCAGTGTTCTCATTTCCTCCCTCCTGTACCTCCATTTCCTCTGTTTTTATCTCTTTCTCTTGCTTCTCATCCTCCACAATCAAGAGGTGTTCTGTGCCAATTATGTCTTCAAAGTCGTCCCCAAGTATGTGATTTACTGGAGGCTGAAACATGATGAAGCTTACTGGAGGTGGCAGGTAGTGGTGTGAAACCTGGGGAAGGGAGAGATTGAGTGGCCTCAGCTGAACAACTCACCCATAACTCTGATGCTCCACAGCCTCACAGGTCTGCTGAACTTCTAATTGGTCTGTCTTCTAAGAAACTACAAAAGCACATGGGAAAGCACCTCAGGGTACAGTCTAAGAATTTGGACCCACAGTAGAATACATGGTATGAGACACAGCAATGCTTTTACTCCCAGTTCCAGTGAGAATTGAGAGGTGTCTCCTAAACTGAAGACTACAAGCACAAGCTTCAAATCCTCTAAAATAACAGACACAGCTAGACTGTGAGGTCTAAGGCAAACAGTGCCCTCGTTATTCACATCTGTCTTAGCGAGGTCTGGAGTCTACCCATCAGGTATACTGGGGGAATAGGGTAAATGAAGCAGTAAGGAACCAACATGTCCATAGCATCAGTCAATGATTTCCTGGGGGAAAATTAACATCTGACAAACACTGTATGGATCCCATCATTTTTAGATTAAAAATAAAACTCTTTCTCACACTGGCACATAAAGGGACAGACCCTTCTCCCTCTGTTGCCCTTGGTGTGCCTCCTGAAAACCTTCCCTCACTACTGTTGCGACCACAAGAACTAAATGATCATGCAACATATCTTAACACGTTATTACCCAGGAGCTGCAAGAACAGGTAGCACAAACTTGAACTAGATATGCCATCAGTCCTAGAAACAGAGATTGTGTCTTCAGCCCTCCCTCATGTTCCTTACTGTAACTCCTTCGACAGTCTGCCACTCTCCCTATATTGAATTGATACTATTCTCCTCACACTGGATATGCCTCAGTCTGAGGTTCATTTCCCTAGCAACACATGCATATTTGAGGGGCAAAATAGCTGATTAACAGGCCATTGTCCTTCCAAAATTAGCAGCAAAGACAGGTGTCTACTTGCACTGTAGTAGGGATTGCCTGACTTTTCCTTTCTTGTATTCATAGCCCCTGGAATGCCTTGGTGACTTGACATTGTGCTATGAAAGAAAAACCACCTCTCTGACCAAAACAACACTGCCTAGAGAAAATTTTTTCTCTTTTCCTTGATTTTTATTTTTTCTTTTTTTAAGTAAGTTTTTTATTGTGAAAATACTGTACAGAAGGGTTGCAGTTACATGAGCAAAGTAATGAATACATTTCTTATCAAGGATTGTTGCTTCCTCCTTTGTTATTAAGTTAAGTAAGCCAGACCCAAAGAAACGTAGGTCACATGGTTTCCCTTATTTGCAATAACTAGTATATGTCTAGGACAAACAGAAAAGGTCAGATAAGATGATGTTAAGTGAAATGTACCCCAAGATAAAGACACAAGTGTTTTTTTTCTACCTTTCAATTGTTTCTTATGTATTTATAAGGTACCATGTGATTTTTTATTGCTCCTCCCCCACAGTATAACCCCTGTTTTCACTGTATTTGACATTGGTATAATTTGGGGAGGGGAAAGGAAAAAACAAATTGTTTAAATAGGGATACAAGTTGACCCATTGCAACAATGAGATGTACAAGACACTATGCCTAGAAAAAATTTAAATGCAACTGATATAGGTGCTCTTTTGGTCCATAGACTCAGGCCAAGGCTATAATGTTCCTGAGAACATAATGTTACAAGAAAAATATTGAATTGATATAACACAACCACTCTTACCTGGTGCTAGGGCCCATCAGTTCAACTGGGAAGATACCCTCGGTCAGACATGGATAGTTTACTTTACTGAAGACAGGGACAGTCTGCCCTCATGTTCTACTTTTGTCCCTTCCAAATAAGAGGTCACCTCCCAGACACACCACCACCATCCTCAAAAGGAAGAAGAAACATTACCTCTAGACATTCTCACCCACACCCTCCCAGAGCAGAAGTCAGAAACAAGCTGGTAAATTCCTGGGACCCATTCTACATTGAGTAACAGGTGTTATTGCTGTGTCTTTGACTCCTTACCTTAACCTTGACACTGGTCTGAAAATCTTCTCTCTCGTGGTGTTACAAACCAAGAAGAAATTTGCTAGGATAATCCAAGAAGAAAGAAAGGAGTATTAAATCAGGTGATTCCTTCCCATGGCTAGGGGATAAAGTCAACCTCAAGATGTACATCTGTTAGCAAGGTCTGTCCCAATCTCTAATGATCAGAATTTTTCCTGCCAAGCACAAATGTCCAACATTATGACACCTAAAAGAGCCTATAGCAGAATTGAGCAGAATTTGTCCACTCTACCTTAATTCCTCCCAGGACTGAGAATAGGGGACAAAAAGAAGCCTTAGCATTCCTCCTTTCCATCAAAAGGAAAGAGAAATGAAAGGTGGAGAATCTGTATATTTATATAGACACATATGTCTGTGCATATTGATATTGTGTGTGTACAAATGTCCATAGAAATATATGCACAGGGCTGGGAAGGTTGCTCAGTGGTAGAGCGCTTGTCTTGCATGCATGAGGCCCTGGGTTCGATTCCTCAGCACCACATAAGCAAAACGAAAAAATCTGGAAGTGGCGCTGTGGCTCAAGTGGTAGAGCTCTAGCCTTGAGCTGAAGAGCTGAGGGACAGTGCCAAGGCCCAGAGTTCAGGCCCCATGACTGGACCAAAAAAAAAAAATATATATATATATATATATGCACAGGTTTGCATATGTAAATAGATATTTATACAAAAGGCATAAATACCATTTATTTTTAGTTTTATTTTTGTGGGTCTGGTCGTGGAGCCTGAACTCTGGGCTTGAGAGCTGTTCCTCAGCTCTTCAGCTCAAGGCTAGTGCTCTACCACTTGGGCCACAGTGCCACTTCCCAATTTTTTCTTTTTGTCCTTATGTGGTATTGAGGAATCGAACCCATGGCCTGCCTCATGCATGCAAGGCAAGCGCTCTACCACGGAGCCACCTTCCCAGCCCACCATTTATTTTTTTTATTTTTTTAATATGAAGTCGTTTTACAAAAAGATCTCAATTCCACATTTCAATACATGAGTACAATGTTTCTTGATAAATTTTCTCATCTGAATTCCAAGGAGGGCAAGAGCACACGAAGAAAAGTTTCCGTTCCCTCAGTCTCCAAAGTTGAAGTAAAAAATTAAAAAAGATCTTAAACCAGGTTCCGGTTGCTCAGGTCTGTAATCCTAGCTACTCAGGACGCTGAGATCTGAGGATCGCGGTTCAAAGCCAGCCTGGTAAGGAAAGTCTGTGAGACTCTTATCTCCAATTAAACACCAGAAAACTGAAGTGGTGCTGTGGCTCAAGTGGTAGAGCACACTCACTTTGAGCTGAGGAGCTAAGGAACAGCACCCAGGACCAATGTTCAAGTCCCATGACTGACCAAAAACAAATTTTAAAAAAAACCTCATGACATCATCCTTGGCCGCTAGATTAGGCAGAATGGGGAAAGGCATGTTCTTTCGGAACTCTGTGGAAAACTTCCACTTCGCACCTTCAGGATCCTCACCTTAAAGCCCCCTCAAGGTCTCGGGGTCCGCTCTCTTCCCTCCTCGAGGCAAACACCGCGCAGGAAGCTACTTCTCCCTCAAATTAGCAATGGCTCAGCTGCGAACACCACTGGAGCCTGCTAGGGACAAATGCTGGCAATCTCACAGGGACCGCGCTCCCCATGAAGCTGGGGTGGGGGCTTCCCGCCCTATCCACAGTCTCCCCACAGCTAGTCCTCGTCACAGGGCAACGGCACCACACGGAAGATTTGCCCACTGCCCCCCCAACCCCATCGGCGAAGGGCAAGAAGTCTCTCCGCCTCTTCTCCACGGTCCGTCCACTCTCAAGGTCGCCATGCGGCACCTCGCTCGCACTGCTCTCATGGACGACAGGAAGAGCCCTTCCTGTCTCCCGCTTCCCATGAATACGGAGCAGGGCATGAGCGGCCCAGCCTCCCTTTTGTGTGCAGGGACACCATCCACGTCTGCCCTCCACCCTCTGCCCTCTGCCCTCTGCCTTCGCCATTGCTTCCCAAGCTCAGAAGTCCGGCATGGACACGGCGCAATGCCTTCCTGTGGGAGATCCTCCGGCCACGGACGCCGGCCCCGTCTCCCCACCCACCGCTCCCGTGTCACTGTCCTCTAACTCTCACCTCACTCTGAGTCTCGATACCGGTGTTAGGCAACAACCAAAGCGACTTTTCATCTACTATCCGTCCCACCGCCAAACAGAACCTGCTGCTAATGGCGCCGCTCCTGCCTGTGGAGGGCAGGGCATTCCACAAGTGCCCACGTTCTTTCCTTTGTGATTGGCCAGGCTCGACACTCTGTATCCAATGAAATGAAGCCGCGCCTTTCAGCGGGCATTCTATTGTTCTTTGTAAACTTTACATCCGGGGACCTAGTAATTTAGCACATTCAAATGTTGCAGTTTCTGCGTGGGGGAGGGGCTCTCCGATCTTCCCCACTTTCTGCGGCCGGGAAGCTGCCGCTCACAAACCTCCTGTCTCTCTCACTCCACGCATTGAGAACGGGAAATACGGCCTATGGGACACAGGAAGGAGGAAGGGCATGATGAGAACCGTGCTGGTCAATACATGTGGGGTCGGGGGTGTGGGGGAAGGGTTCTGATGCTCAGCACCCTGCTCCAATGAAATGAAGCCAAATCCCCCGCAGAGCCCGCGGAGGTGCGCAATCACCCCGACTTACAATCCTCACACTTCTCGACCCCCAAATGCCACCTCTGCCTGTGGGGGGGAGGGCTTTCTGTGCATTGTCGCCCTGTTTCCCCTGAGGATTCCCATGGCCACCTTCTCCCCGTTCCACGCCCAGAAAGCTGCCGCACAAAACCCTCGCATCACGCCGTTTCTCGACGGGACAGAAAGACACGCACAGTCCTGGCCACGGAAAAGGCAAGAACACACAGGTGCCTTCACTCGTGTACAGGTGGGCGGGGCGGGGCGGGGCGGGCTCTGCTCTACCCTCAGGACTTCCCTGGATCACCCAGCAGACTGCGAACGACTCCTCTGCCACCTTGATGCCCCAACCTGCACAAACCCGGTGTTCAAGTTGGGATCCAGCACGCCGGGAATCTGGAGACTTCGCAGGGCTGAACTGGTATTCCCCATTTCTTACAGTGCCCACTGTAAGACTTCCCCTACAACCCCCGTGGTTACGCCTCTCACCACTGATGCAAAGCGACGCAATTTCATTAGCACTAGGCCTAGATGGAAATAAGGAATGAAAATGAGGGAGTGGGTGTCACTGTTCAAAAAGAAATGCACTCATGACCTAACTTACATAACTGTAACCTCTCTGTACATGACCACAAAATTTTTGAGAAAGAAAGAAAGAGAGAGAGAAAGAAAGAGAGAGAGAAAGAAAGAAAGAAAGAACGAAAGAAAGAAAAATCAGGAACCAGTACACTCAAGGAATCTGAGACGGATTACACCAGACCATCAAATAATGTCAAGGGGTTTTTTTTTGTTTTTTTTTTTGTTTTTTTTTTTTTCCCAGATCATGGTTCAGTGGGTTCTCTGTCTTTCTTCTACTTCCTTCACATGACAATTGGCCACACCTACACCTCTTATCACTGACTCTAGTCCATCTAATCACAGAAAATGTCATGCCTCTTACATTTAGGAGATGTTCTGAGGATATGAAAAAAGAAGATTCCCTACCTAGAACGTCCAGAAAGCAATTATGTCTCCATGGTACAATTGGAGCTTTCTATATCTACTGAGGAAAATTTTTAACGCCACTGAGAGTTCCTTGCCTTGGTAACTATCTAGGACCAGGATTGTTCCTGCCCATCGGATTACATAAGTAAAAGTCAGGAAGAAATATGGTCTGGAATTCTGAGGTTTTCCAACCAGATCAGGATATGACAGATATATCTCTCGTGACTTGAGAAAAAAATCCATTTTTTTGGTTGGTCATGGGGCTTGCACTCGGGCCTGGGCACTATCCTTCAACTCTTCAGCTTAAGGCTAGTGTTCTACCACTTGACCCACAGCACCATTTCCGGTTTTCTAGTGGTTTATTGGAGGTAAGAGTCTCAAGGACTTTCCTACCACAACTGGCTTTGAACTTCAATCCTCAGACCTCAACCTCCTAAATAACTATAATTACAAGCATGAGTCACCAGTGCTCACTAAAATCTATATTTTTTATTGTGAAAATACTGTACAGAGGGGTTACAATTACAGGGGCAAGATAATGAGTACATTTCTTATCAAACATTGTAGCCTCCTTTGTTTCCCCTTCCCATCCCTTCCCATCCTCCTCCCACCCCCCACCCAATCCTCCTCGCCCGCCCCACCAAAGTTTTAAAGTTCATTTTCCACATAAGGACTTGTACATCTCATTGTTGCAATGGGTCCACCTGTATCCCTATTCAAATGATTTGTTTTTTTCCCTTCCACTCCACAAATTATACCGACATCAAATACAGTGAAAGCAGGGATTACACCATGGGGGAGGGATATACAAAGCAACAAAGAAATAATCTTATAAATGTGTTAGAAACAATCACAAAAAATTTGAATACATATCTTATGGTTCATTTCCTTAACATCAACTTATCTGACATTTTCTGCTTGACTCAGACATATACTAGTTATTGCAAATAAGGGAAACCATGGGACCTATGTTTCTTTGGGCCTGGCTTACTTCACTTAATATAATTTTTTCCAAGCCTTTCCATTTCCTAACAAATGGGGCAATGTCATTCTTTCTGATGGAGGCATAGAATTCCATTGTGTATATATACCACATTTTCTTGATCCATTCATCTACTGAGGGGCATCTGGGTTGGTTCCAGATCTTAGCTATGGTAAATAATGCTGAAATAAACATAGTTGTTCTGATAGCTTTAGTGTGGTCTTGTTTGTGAACATTTGGGTAAATGCCCAAAAGTGGGATTCTGGGTCATAGGAGAGCTCTATGTGGAGCCTTTTGAGGAATCTTCATACTGCTTTCCATAGTGGTTGAACAAGTTTACACTCCCACCAACAATGCAGTAAGGTTCCCTTCTGTCCACATCCCCTCCAGGATCTGTTGCTATTAGAGTTCTTGATTATAGCCATTGTAACTAGGATGAGGTGGTATCTCAATGTTGTTTTGATTTGCATTTCCTTTATGGCTAGGGAGGTTGAACATTTCTTCATGTGTCTATTGGCCATCCTTCTTTCCTCTTCAGAGAAGTTTCTCTTGAAGTCTTTAGCCCACTTATTTTTTGGGCAGTTGTTTCTTTGGAGATTTGTTGTTGGGGGATTTAATTTTTTGAGTTCCAGGTATATTTTAGATATGAGACCCTTGTCTGTTGTATGACTAGTGAAGATCTTCTCCCAATCTGTGGGCTTTCTATTGATCTTGCTAGCTGTGTCCTTTGCCATGCAGAAGCTCTGCAATTTCATGCAGTCCCATTTGTCCAACCTTTCTTTGATTTGTTGTGTTTCTGGGCCTCTATTAAGAAAATTTCGGCCTGTGCCAAGGAGACCTAGGGTATCTCCTATTCCATCATGTAATGTTTTCAGAGTGTCTGCTGTGACTCAAAGGTCTTTTATCCATTTGGAGTTGATTCTGGTGCATGGTGATATATAAAGATCTAGCTTTAGTTTTCTACAAGTAGTTAACCAATTTTGCCAGTACCATTTACTGAAGAGGCTGTCTTTCTTCCATTCTATTTTTTTAGCTCCCTTATCGACGATTAGATAGCTATAGGTCTGTAGGTTCATTTCTGAGTTTTCAATTCTATTCTATTGGTCCTGAGTTCTATTCTTGTGCCAGTACCAAGCTGTTTTGATTACTGTGGCTTTGTAGTAGAGTTTGAAATTTGGTATTGATATTACTCCAGTGCTGTTCTTTCTACTAAGGATTGTTTTTGCTATTTGGGGTCTTTTATTATTCCATATGAATTTTTGGATTGCCTCTTCTATTTCCTTGAAAAATGAGTTTGGAATATTGATAGGTATCGCATTGAATTTGTAGATAGTCTTGGGAAGTATTGCCATTTTCATGATGTTGATCTTTCCTATCCATGAGCATGGGAGTTTTGGCACTTTCTAAGTTGTGTTTTGATTTCTTTTTTCAAGTTTTTAAAGTTTTCATCATAGAGGTCCTTCACTTCTTTGGTTAAGGTAATTCCTAGGTTTTTTTTATTTTTTGTGGGGCTTTTACAAATGGAGTTGCTTTCCTAATTTCAGCCACACTTTTCTCATTATTGGCATACAGAAAAGCCATTGAAAATCCATATTTTTTATTCCTCATCCACAACCTCCAATATTCAGAACTCTAATCTATGCTGAATTGATGGGCCCTCTGAGATTGAGTTTTAAAACCATCCACCTCACATTCTCAAGTCAGATGACACCACATTCAGGAACTCTACTGACTTCCATGGTAGACTAGGGGAAAGGAATTATTAGGGAGTTCCCCTTCAATGTAGCACAATAAAAATTCATGCCTAGATTAGAGTCTTTGCCTTAGCTCCTGGTCTGCCCTGGGGATCCTCTCAATGTACAACCAAGATAACTGGCCTCTGCACAAGCCTCTTCTATTTCTACGAGTGGCAATTTGATATGAGGGAGAATCATATGAGATCCATATACACTTGAGCTTCTAAGGTTGACAGTTGGTGTTGGGTAAAGGTGAAACCAGTCTCTCCCTGAAATTGTAAGCATGTTATTAGCCCATTTCAGGATATTTATTATATTTAATCATTAAAAGGTGCATCCCAGTCCTTTTCATAGATTGATAAAATCCCCTTGAGGGCAGAGTCCTTATTTCCCTAAAGAGTCATGGGAAAGAAACTTCATGATTGTCCTAGCTATACTTTCCTGTGCCAACAGCATAATCAGTTTAAGCTGCAGAATGAGAAGGACCAGTAGGTCTCTGTTTCTAGCTCATGATGGAGTTTCCCATATGTGTTTCCTTAAGGTCTTTCATATGAGGTCTGTTAGGGCCTTATTTCTCTCTCTATCCTAAGCTAATCCAGATCTCACTAATAAGAAGTCAACCTACTCACATCCAGGCAACATGTTGCAGATCCTTACAGGAAAAATGCGGGTAGAAGCTGAATTCTGTTGAGTTCTTTAATATGAAATTGTTTACTTATATCTCCCTCAATTTTCTTACCTTAATATCTGGGAGTGCCTAGTTCATGGCTTCTCATAAATACATCTAGTCACCATGCTCTGAGCACTTCAAAAAAAAAAGAAGAAGAAATGCTGCACACTGGTGGCCCACACCTGTAATCTTAGCTACTCAGGATGCTGAGATCTGAGGATCGGCTTTCCAAGCCAGCCCAGGAGAATAGTCACGAACTAGAACTAGAGCTCAGAAACAGTGCCCAAGTTCCACAAGCAACAACCACAAAAAAAAAAAAACTAAGAAAAATGCAAGGAAGATGGCAGGAAATTAGCAGGGGACCAACAGGCTCTCTCTGAAGGAACAGAGTTTTAGGTCCCACTGACTTATCCATGTATAAAGAGCCAAAGCAAATAAGCTGTAATTGTACAGAGATTTATACCTAAGAAGAAAATTACAAACAGCCTGCTTAAGAAGATATATTTACACATCAACCAGTGGTGGTGCCGCCAAAGTGGCAGCAGAGACTGCAGGGAACCTGGTCAAAAGTAGAAGAAACAACATGAGCAAGTATGGGCTTTCCATTCACCTCCAGCATGTGCTTAAAGACCAAGAACAGGAATCCACATCTCAGCAGGCCACAGACAGACTCACAGACAACTCATCACATCACAGATGGTCCGAATCACCAAGGGAAAGAATGAGTACCAGGCAAAACACATCTTCACTCCTTCCCAGAGAGCAGCATCTGAAAGGAAACCTTCTCCTCACTCGAGAAGAACTCCATCTTTGATACTGGCATACAGCCTTCCAGAGCAGCTGGCTAGTAACATGGGCTGAGGTAGCCACAGCATCTTTCAACAGAGCACGGGAATCTGATTCCCTTATACCACTCATCCCTGGTGGAAAACAAAACAAAAAAATCACCCAAGGAGAGCCAGCTCCTCCCAGGGAAGACAGCGCTGCAGGGGGAGGAAACTCCTCCCAAAGAGGGACAGCTTTATCTGAGGGAGGCTCAGTGTGAGGCAGCCCTGCCTCTCTGCAACAAAACCAAGTTAAGCTCTCCAATCCAGACATATGGCAGCCCAACCTGTAGCTAGTTGGATACCTTGGAATTACAAAGCCAAAAATCTGTAATTTCATATAGAAAAAGTATTTGGACAGGTCATAAAAGCTTACAGAGATTCCAAGCGACAGAAAACAGCCACTTCCTGCCTACTCTATCACACAAAGCAAATCCCCTCTCCAACTAAGTTAGGCTGGGAAGAGGAATACAAAGTTTGTAAGGCAGCACTTTTTTCTACCCTCTCAAACAAACTGATTTGAGAATACATCTGTTCGCTTTGAGATACACATAGAAAACCAACAAGAACAAAATATCGGCAGAGCAATGGCCCTTAAACAAAGGACCAGATAAATATAAGATAATATAAGATAGATAAATATAAGATAAATATAAGAATTGATGAGGCACAACTCCAAAGAAGGCAGATAACATGGCAGAACCTACAAAATACCTCTCAGTCCTAACCCTTAATATTAATAGATTTAATCTCCAATTAAATGACATAGATCAAAAATCAACATCCATCTATCTGCTGTCTTCAAGAGACACATCTTGCCAAGAAAAACAAACATTCTGTAAGTGAAGGACTAGAATAAAATCTACTAAGCAAACAGCCCCCATAAACAGGCTGGAGTTGCAACCCTAATATCAGATAAAAAAGACTTCAAATTAAAATTGGTGATAGAGACATAGGAGGACATTACATAGTCATATAGGGATCTCTTCTACATGAGGATATAACAATTCTAAATATCTATACACCAAATCCCAGAATACCCCAATTTATCAAACAAATACTACTTACCCTAAAAACACACATAGATTGAAACACGTTGATTGGTGGTGATTCTAATTGCACCACCGTTGATCTGGCTTAATAAACATGGCAAAAACTCAACAGAGAAACCTCAGAACTAAACAATTGCATAGACCAACTAAACAACAGACATCTACAGAATATTTCACCAAGCAACATCAGAATATATGTTCTTCTCAGCAGCACATGGAACATTCTTCAAAATAGATCACATTTTTGCACAAAGAAAATCTGTGCAAATTCAGAAATATTGAAATTATTCCCTACATTCTCTTAGTCCACGGTAGAATAAAATTAGAGCTCAACACCAAAAGCCACCATAGAAAATTATGTAACTCATAGAGACTGAACAACACATTGTTGAATCACCAGTGGGTCATTGAAGAATTCAGGATGGGACTTTAAACATTTATGATATTTAACATAAACCAACACACAAATTAACAGCTCCTCTGGGACACAAAACAGACAGTACTCACATGAAAATTTATAGCGCTGAGAACCTACATCAACAAATTGGAGAAATTTCCTACCAACAATTTAATGATGCACCTGAAGCTCCTTGAAAAAGTGCAACAAGCCAAACCTCTTTCCAGTAGACAGAGGCAAATAATTAAAATCAAATCAGAATGAAATAGAGTTCAAAAAAAGAATATAAATATACTTAAAGTTCAAAAATTAACCCCCAAAAAACAAATCCTCAAAGAAACAACCCCATTAATAAGTGGGCTAAAGACCTAAAGAGACTTTTTCAAAGATGAAATAAGAAAGGCCAATATACACATGAAGAAATGTTCAACATTTCTGGTCATAAAAGAAATGCAAATCAAAACTACATTGAGATTCCACTTCACCCCAGTTAGAGTGGCCATTATCAAGAAAACTAATAAAAAAAGTTGACCAGGATGTGGCCAAAGTGAACGCTACTACACTTTGCGAGAGACTGTAAACTTGTTCAACTACTCTGGAAAGCAGTATGGAGGTTCCCCAAAAGACTAAAAATAGAGCTCCCCTATGGCTCAGCAATCCCACTCCTGGGCACTTACTCAAATGACCACAAACAAGATCACACTAAAGCTACCAGCACAACTAAGTTCATTGCAGCACTATTTACCATAGCTAAGATATGGAACCAGCCTAGATCCCCTCAGTGGATGAATGGATCAAGAAAATACAGTATGTTTACACAACAGAATCCTGTTTCCATCAGAAATATGTATTCCATTTGTAAGGAAATGGAAAGACTTGAAAAAAATTATATTAAACAAAGCAAGTCTGACCCAAAGAAACATCAGCTGCATGATTTTCCTCATTTGTAATGACTAGACTATGTTTATGATATTTCTTAGCAGAGGATCACAATAGCTCAATAGCCAGGTGCATATGACTATATAAAATGAAGCTTATGGGGCTGGGAAGGTGGCTCAGTGGTAGAGTGCTTGCCTTGCATGC
>NW_012267305.1:8178205-8183524 GCF_000151885.1 Dipodomys ordii
CTGAATTGATCCTGTGTGGATTATAATGTGACGGTGGGATGTCCTATTCTGATCTGGTCTATTTGGAGTTCTAAAAGCTTCTTGTATCTGAATAGGCCCATGTTTTTGTGTGTTTGGGAAGTTCTCTACTAGGTCCTGTTAAACAAATTTCCTAGACCATTAATTTCTGTTTCTAGGTGCTCCTCTACACCCATTATCCTCAGATTAGGCCTTCTGATGGTGTTTTACAAGTGCTGAATAGATCTATCATATTTCTTGGATTTGTCTTGGATGGTTGTATGTTCTTTCTCTATAATATCTAGGCTGTCTTCAATCCCTGAGATTCGATCTTCTACATGGTCTAACCTGCTGCCAAGACTTTCTACTTTGTTTTTATTTATTTTCCTTCTAATTGGTCATCTTTGATGGCTTCAAATTCTTTGTTGAAGCTTTGTTTTAGATCTTGTATGAACTTCTTTACTTCCCTAATTTGATGCTCAGTGTTTATTCTCAAATCACTTAGTTGATTGGTTATGGTTTCCTTGGACTCCCATTCCTTCTGTTGGGTTCCATTCAGCATTCCCTTTGTGGTCTCCCTGACTTCCTTCAGCTCTTTGTTAGTGGATTACATGAATGCCTTTAGTGATCTTTGTGTAATCTCATCCTGCTCTCTCAATTCCTGTATTACTCTTTGCTTAGCTTCCTCACGTTCACACCATTCCTGTAGTTCTCTTTGAGTTTTCTCAGCCTGCTCACACCATTCCTGTATCAGTTTTTGAGTAGCTTCTTCACACTCATGATATTCCTGTATTAACCTTTGGTTTACCTCCTCTCTCTCCCTATCATGCTCATACAGAGTCCTTTGTAGGTTTTCAATCTTTTCATTTACCATATTTACCAGCAGTGTTTGTTATTTGGGAACTCTCTGGATTATTCATTATCTGTTCTGTCCTCTGATTATCATGATTGGGAGTTGAAATACCCGGACTTGCCAATTTTCTTGTGTTTTTCCGGCTTACTCTGCCCATTTGGGATGAAAATAACACCAGTTTTGTGCTAGAACACTATCTTAAGGCAAGCATGAACCAAAGTCTGTAGTTGCACAGTCAAAAGTCTGCAGATACAATCTAGTTCAACAGATAAGGCTATTCAACATCAAACAACTATATATTAATGGGCTATGAACCACAAAGAAGAATTTGACAAACCAGAAATTATTAGGTTTAGGGAGAGATGTGGGTAAAAATAAGAATAGAGGGATGTGGGAAGGCACAGGGAGAGTTAACTTAACTAAGTCCTAATCTCAAAGCGGGAAATAGATTGGATAGAATGAAAGTAGAGAAAGAGAAAAAAAGAAGTAAGAGAAAGAGAAAAAAGAGACAAGAAAAAATAGAAAAGCAAAAATTAAAAATTAAGAAGTACAATGCTTAAAAATTATGCAAATGAAAATGAAATGTTCAGAGAAGAACGTGGATATAATGAGAGAAGGGGAGGGATGTAAATATAAAGGAGATGTGAAAAACTTAAAAATAAAAATGCTTAAAATATTATATAGGTATAAAGAGGTAGTACTGCTATTAAGGAATTTAAGTCGAAGAGGTTTCGAATTGAGTAATAAATTTCTGGATTAAGTGTGTACACAATGGGGGATAAGGTCTAATAGTCGACTATGGGTATATCTGGAGATGTGCAGAACAGTAATTAAGTCACACAAAGAAGAATGAAAGAGAAGAAAAGGTGAAAACAATGAGAAAGAAAGAAAAAAAAGATCAAAAGTTCAGTAGAGCTAAACAAAAAAGCAAAAAAATAAATTTTTTAAAAGAAAAAAAAAAGAAAGAAAAACGCACATACATATATCCCTAAAATAAAAATTATAAGAGTAAGAAAAAAGAAAAAAAAGTTACTAGAAAACAATTTTTTAAGTTAAAAAATAAAAAAAGTTTTAGAAAAAAATTTTTTATAAAAGGTACAAAAAAAAGTTCTTTGATTTTTTTGGGAGGGGTGGGAAGATTCTGTATCTCCCTTTTGTCTGTACTCAGTCTCTTGTTGGAGTCTCTGGTCTGCTTGTGGTGTTTGATTTTCCTGTGGCTTGGTTGGTTTCTTAAGTCAGTGTGTTTGAGCAGGCAGAAAAATGCTTTGCTCTACCCAGGATTTTGTGCTCCTCCTCCCAGGCTAGTTCAATGGGAGGGAGATCTGTTTTGAGTATCACTAAAGAGGGAGATGGCTGTTTCCTCAAGTTTGGAGATGCTGTGATGAGGCTAGGTTCTGGGTAGAGTTGAGGCCTTTCAGCAAACAGTAGCTTTTCCCTGAGGGGAGAAACTCACAGAGCCCAGCCTGGAGCCATTCTAATGGTTTATGTTTACTGAATTTCAATTGATTGTCAAGGCTGCTGTAAGGAGGGGCAGACTCTGGCTCTGTTTACCCAGTGAAGAAAGCCACTCCTGGGGCTGGTGGCCAGAGCAGGGTGACTTTTCCCTGGGTGGAGCTGAGACTGGCAGGTCAGGTTAGGTTCTTGTGACCTGCTAAATGACTCTAGTTTTCTTCCAAGGACTGAGTTGAGTTGGAGCTAGCTGCTCAGCCAGGCCTTTGTCAGTATCCAAAATGGAGATCTCTGGTAGTGGGTGGCGGGGGTGGGGGGGTGGCGGGGGTGGGGGGAGAGGGGTGGCCTTCTCTCCTCTGCTCCCTGAGAAGGAGTGAGGACGTCAGGCTTCTACTCACGCCGAGTCTTGGTTCCTGGGTCGTCTCTGGTCTGCGATCTGCAGGATGAAGATGTCCGCTCCTTGTCGGTTCTTGCTGGTGTTGAGTAGAATCCGCTAGCCGCGTCTGGCTCCTTCGTCCTGGACTCTCTATGTTGCAGGTATGGTGGCTATGGCCGCCGCTGCCGCCACCACAGACGCGGCTGTCAGCAAGTGCTCAGATCTGTCTCCTTGCCTGGATTTTCCCTCTCTGGCCTAACTCTCTGTACTGTGATGGCACACTTGGTGTGATTCTCTGGCTTAGGACTGTTCACTGGAACACTAAAACTGCTTTCTATGCGAGAGCTTGGTTAGCCTCCAGCTTCTCCTCTGCCATCTTCTCAGAACTCATCTTAATTCATCTTTAATGGTAGAGTTATCTGTGTGTGGAAAACTCTTACCTACCCATCACCTAAATCATTTTTAAGTTGCAATATAAAAATTTTCTCAAAAAAAGGGACCTTGCCCAACTATACCATCTCTTCCATTTCTTTTTTTAAAATATATTTTTGTTATAAAAAATACGGTACAAAGGGGCTACAGTTACATAAGTAGGGTAATGAGTACACTTGCTGTCCAGCATTGTTGCCCCCTCCTTTGTTTTCCCCCTACCATACCTTCCCTCCCCACCTCCCCAACTTCTCCCTCTCACCCCCGAAGCTGTAAAGTTTGTTTTCAACATAATGTCTTGAACATCTCATTGTTACAATGGGTCAATCTGTATTCTTATTTCAGCATTTTGTTATTTCCTTTCCACTACCCAAAGTAGAAAAATGTATATACAACATGCAGGGCACCAGAATCAAATACAGTGGCAACAGGGGTTATACCATGGAGGACGAACATACAAAAGAACCAAAAAAAATCACACAGTACATTATAAGTGCATTAAAAACAATAGGAACAAAGATAAAACCTCTTGTGTACCTATCTTGGGGTTCATTTCGCTTAGCATCATCTTCTATGGTCATATGTACATAGCTTTTGACCTCTTCTGCTTTTCCTAGACATATACCAGTTATTGCAAATAAGGGAATCCATGGGACCTATATTCCTTTGTGCCTGGCTTACTACACTTAACATAATTTTTTCCAAGTCTTTCTATTTCCTAACAAATGGGGCTATGTCATTCTTTCTGATGAAGGCATAAAATTATATATGTATATGTACATATATATGTCACATTTTCTTGATCTATTCATCTACTGAGGGGCATCTGGGTTGGTTCCATATTATAGTTATGATGAATAATGCTGCAATAAACATAATTGTGCTGGTCGCTTTAGTATGACCTTGTTTGTGATCATTTGGGTGAATGCCCAAAAGTGGGATTGCTGGGTCATAGGGGAGCTCTATGTGGAGTATTTTGAGGAACCTCCATACTGCTTTCCAAAGTGGTTGAACAAGTTTATACTCCCACCAACAATGCAGTAAGGTTCCCTTCTGTCCACATCCCCTCCAGCATCTATGGTTATTAGATTTCTTGACTATAGCCATTCTAACTGGGGTGAGGTGGAATCTCAATGTTGTTTTGATTTGCATTTCTTTTATGGCTAGAGAATTTGAGCATTTCTTCATGTGTCTATTGGGCCTTCTTTTGTTTGTTTCTTTGTTTTGTTTTTTCTATTGGGCATCCTTATTTCCTCTTCAGAGAAGTCTCTAAGTCTTTAGCCCACTTATTACTTGGGAAGTTGTTTCTTTGAGGATTTGTTGTTGGGGGATTTAATTTTTTGAGTTCTCAGTATATTTTAGATATAAGACTCTTGTTCATTTATGACTAGTGAAGATCTTCCGCCAATCTGTTGGTTTTCTATTGATCTAGCGAGCTATATCTTTTGCCATGCAGAAGCTCTGCAATTTCATGCAATCACATTTGTCCAAACTTTCTTTGATTTGTGGTGTTTCTGGGTCTTTATTAAGAAAATTTCTGCCTTTGCCAAGGAACCCTAGAGTTTCTCCTATTCCTCTCTGTAATGTTTTCAGGGTGTCTGCTTTGACATTGAGGTCTTTGATCCATTTGGAGTTGTTTCTGGTGCAGGGTGATATATAAGCATCTAGCTTTAGTTTGCAACAGGTGTTTGACCAATTTTGTCAGCACCATTTACTGAAGAGGCTTTCTTCCTTCCATTTTGTTTTTTTGTTGTTGTTGTTGTTCACTTATCAAAAATTAGGTGGCTATAGGACTGTGGGTTCATTTCTGGGTCTTCAGTTATATTTTATTAGTCCTCAGGTCTATTCTTGTGCCAGTACCGACCTGGTTTTATTACTATGGCTTTGCAGTAGAGTTTGAAATTTGGTATTGATATTTTTCCAGCACTGTTCTTTCTGCTAAGAATTGTTTTTGCTATTTGGGATCTTTTATTGTTCTATATGAATTTTTGGATTGCTTCTTCTATTTCATTGAAGAATGAGGTTGAGATTTTGATAGGTATTACATTGAATTTGTAGATAGCCTTTGGCAGTATTGACATTTTCACTATGTTAATCTTCCCAATCCAGGAGCATGGGAGGTTTTTCCACTTCCTTAGTTCTGCTTTAATTTCTTTTGTCAAATTTTTAAAGTTTTAATCATAGAGGTCTTTCATTTCTTTTTTTTTTTTTTTTT
>NW_012267305.1:8183574-8188229 GCF_000151885.1 Dipodomys ordii
TGCCTTGCATGCATGAGGCCCTGGGTTCGATTCCTCAGCACCACATAAGCAAAAAGAAAAAAGCCGGAAGTGGTGCTGTAGCTCAAGTGGTAGAGTGCTGGCCGTGAGCTGAACAGCTGAGGGACAGCGCCCATTCCCAGAGTTCAGGCCCCATGACTGGACCCCCCCCCAAAAAAATGAAGCTTATCAGCTGGGCCCCGGTGGCTCACTGCTGTAATCCTACTCAGACAGCTGAGATCTGAGGATCATGGTTCAAAGCCAGCCCAGGCAGGAAAGTTCATGAGACTCTTATCTCCAAAAATCAGAAGTGGCACTGTGGCTCAAGAGGTAGAGCACTCGCCTTGAGCTGAAGAGCTGAGAGACAGTGCCCAGACCCAGAGTTCAAGCCCCACGACCAAGAAAACAAAAAAAGAATGAAGCTTATCAAAATGAGCACCAAGAAATGTAAACAAGAACGTTTTATAATGTACTATTTGAAGTTATTTCTTTCTTTGTTTTTTGTAATTTCTTTTTCCCTTTTGTTTATGCTGTCACTGTATTTAATTTAGATATACTTTGTCATATATATATATATTTATCTGATTTTTGATAAGGAAGAGGAATCACAGAAACACTAGGACAAAGTGTAATCCAATTCAACAGTCAAACTCACTAGACACTATTAAGAAATGAGCTTTATAAATTGTGGGGAGGGGAGTTGGGTGGAAACAGGAAAAAATGAGAGAGGGATTAACAGTCAACTACATGATTTCTTTTTGATTTTGTGTGTTTTTCCCCCTTTGGTTTATTCCCTGATATCACTGTATTTGATTTTGATATCCTGAGTATTGTACAGACATTTTTCTGAATTAGGGAAGAAAATGGGAACAACAAAATGGTGAAACAAAGGACAAAGGGGGAACCAATGCAACAGCGATACTCACAAGAAAATACGTAGAAAATGATCTGTACAACTTGGGGAAGGACTAGGGGGAAGAAGGAGAAAAATGAGAGCGGATGTAACAAGTTAGACATGAAATGTACTCCCTACCTTTCTTATATAACTATAAGCCCTCTGTATATCACCTTGACAATAAAATTAAAATTAAAAAAGGAATATATTCATTACCTTACTTATGTAACTGTAACCTTTCTGTACATCACTTTTTCAATAAAAATACATACATACATACATATATACATACTATTTACAAAAGCCAAAAAAAAGGAATGGGGGATGGCAAGAAACTTGAATAAAATTTCAAAGAAGAAGCAACATACAGTTCCCCAAACTCTTCAGCCAAGTTAATTGTTACAACTGAAAACACTATTGAGATCACCAGCTTAATCCCTTCCTCACTTTATATAGGAAGAAGTCAAAGCTCAGAGGTATGCAGTTATGTGCTTCCCATCACTCAGCAGGTTAGTGCAGATCAAGTTCACCTTGGAGCCCTCCATATTTACACCTGGTACTTGATCCTTGGGGAAGGCATCAGGAAGAACATCAGAATAGAAAATGGACATTCCCCAGGCCCCAGCTGCCCTCCTGGCTACAGAATATGAGAACCAGGAGCTCCTTCATTTGGGCTGCTCTTGTAGCATTTCAGAAGCTAGAGGATGAGAAGCCAAGTTAAGCAAACATTCCAGGACAACACTCACTTGTTTGAAAGACAACCTCTATTCCAGCTCTACTAAAGGTAACTATTTGCAGGGCAAGGCTTGTATATCATCAATGCAAAAACCTGGCCTACCAGCAGTACGGACACTGACACAATGTGAATTGAAAGCAAAGCTAATCCTAATAGCTGTGGCTGTCACTCAGGTCAGAGTTTCCCTAAGTCTTTCCTGAAGACAAGTGAGGATTGGTAGTCAATTTAGATAGCAAACTGTTCATTTTAGGGGTCTATTTTGTTTCAACATGTATTAAAATACAGCTGGCATGTCCAAAATAACACTAACAAGAACAACAAAGGGATAGTTTCTTTTCTTCAATAATGATGTCTTATAAATCCTCCCACAAGTACACATATTGATATTGACACCAGCCAGCACCTGTACTCCTTTTTTCAGATGACTTGGGTCTGAATAAGAACTTCGACTCCCTGAAATCCTACCGCGAGTTAGAAATTTGAGGGAGTTCTCAACCTAAGACTCTTTCTGGACTCTCCTAGGACTAACATTATCAGCAGTGTGAAATTATATGAGATATCCTATATTCCAGGATGGATTAATCTCTCTGTTCTCACTCTTAATATTCCTCATGCTTTATGCCAGATTCACAATATAACATTCCATGGGAAATTATGCTACCTACCATGCCAGTAAAGAGAATCTACATTTTTATCCTCTCACTATACATTAAAGCCTTACCATTGTGAGAACACTGAATATAAGATTATAGCAATGAACCAAGAATTGGAAAATCTTATTTTTGATCCCTTTCCCATATAATTCCATCTGATCCTGGCATGTCATTTAATGGTTCAGAATCACCAATCTAGAAATTTATGATTATAATAATAACTGATGAGCTGGGAAGGTGGCTCAGTGGTAGAGTGCTTGCCTTGCATGCATGAGGCCCTGGGTTCGATTCCTCAGCACCACATAAGCAAAAAAGTAAAAACCAAAAGTGGCGCTGTGGCTCAAGTGGTAGAGCACTAGCCTCGAGCTGAAGAGCTGAGGGACATTGCCCAGGCCCAGAGTTCAGGCCCCACGACTGGACCAAAATAATAATAAAAATAATAATTGATGTCTCACCTATTTTACAGAGTTACTGTAAAGAGCATCTCTGAGTACCTTAAATTTAAACTTCTCCACAACAACATATTATAACTGGTTAAAAAGCTCAAGAAAATAATTGATCCCAGGAAGAAAATCTAAGTACACTAACCAAAAATATGAAAAATACAAGGCAGGGGTTGGGAAAGTGGCTCAGTGGTAGAGTGCTTGCCTTGCATGCATGAGGCCTTGGGTTTGATTCCACAGCACCACATAAGCAAAAAGAAAAAAGCCGGAAGTGGCACTGGAGCTCAAGTGGTAGAGCACTAGCCTTGAGCTGAACAGCTGAGGGACAGCGCCCAGGCCCAGAGTTCAGGCCCCACAACCGGACCCCCCCCAAAAAAAAGAAAAAAAAAGAAAAAGAAAAATACAAGGTAGCTTTATGCCCCGAACTCAACATCCTCACAGTAATTGACAATACAGGTAGTAATGAAAGAAGAAAACTCAGGCAAAGAATTTAAAAGTATGGTAATAATAATAATAGATGAAATGAAAGAGGACATGTATAAAAACAAATTCAGAGGGTATATAAGTATACAGCTAAAGAGACAGAATACAAATAAACATTCAAATAAGGAAGAAAATTCAAGATATAAAAAATAAATTCTAATAAATATGCAGAAATCCTATAACAAACAAAAAAATTGGAAAGTCAAGCTTAATTTATGTCATTTTTAAAAAGTCCTGTGAAAAGTCTCTTTAGTAGAATAGATCCAATTGATTGAAAGCTGATGTGTTAGAACGGTCAAATGAAGTAGGGAGAAAAGATGTGGGTAGAACATGAAAAACCTCTGGGGTCAGGGGTAGGTATTAAGAGACTAAACCTAAGAATGATAGACATATAAGAGGGAGATAAATTTTAAGCTAAGTGACAGAAAACAATAAAATAATAGGGGGAAAGTTAATGTCTCAAAGAAACGAACATTAATGTACAGAGGGCTTTTAAGACTTCCAAAAGACCAGACGAAATAGGAACCACATGAAGACACATCAGGGATAAAATAGAACGTAAGATAGGAAAAACACATATTGAATTCTATAAGAAAATAGCAAGTAACCAATAATGACAACCCCATCAAAATAACAGATTTCTCAACAGAAACATTAAAAGCAAGGAGTAAATGGAATAATGTATTTGAAGTACTGAAAGCAAACAATTGTCAACCTATTTAACTCTACCCAAAAAAGTTATTCATAACTAAAGGACAAATAAAAACCTTCTATCAAAAAGAAGTCATAACAATGTATTTCCACTAAATCAGCACTGCAGGTGATGTTCAAAAGAATCCTACACACAGAACAGGAAGATAATCATTAAAATTGGTGAGAAAATACATTCCAGTTGAAGAGTAAATACAAAAATGAAGAGCAACAGAGGATCAAAATCAGCAAAAACAACAAAATGCTAGGAATTATGACATATATTTTATGTTAACAGTGTATGTTAATTATTTCAATTCTCCATTCAAAAGAAAAAGAATAGCAAATTGGAATAAAAAGTAATACCCACCACTTGCCACTTATAAGAAACACATCTTACTAACAAAATTAAATACTAGCTTATTCTGAAAGGATGAAGAAATATTCTCCAAGCAACTGCACCCCAAAATGAAGGAGGAATAGGTATATTTATACCTGATATAAGTAATACAAAACCAAAATTAGTCAGAAAAGACAAATAAGGTCACTCTTCTTTATGAATCAAGCAAATGGTTAGCCAACAGACAATGTAATCGTAAAACTACATGTTACCAAAAATCAGTGAACAGCAGTGAAAAACATATTAATTCAAGTATTTTTTCTTTTTTATTGTGAAAATACTGTACAGAGGAGTTACAATTACATGGGCAAGATAATGAGTACATTTCTTATCAAGCATTGTAGCCTCCTCCTTTGTT
>NW_012267305.1:8188589-8222324 GCF_000151885.1 Dipodomys ordii
AGAATTCCATTGTGTATATATACCACATTTTCTTGATCCATTCATCTACTGAGGGGCATCTGGGTTGGTTCCATATCTTAGCTATAGTAAATAATGCTGCAATAAACATAGTCGTGCTGGTAGCTTTAGTGTGGTATTGTTTGTGAACATTTGGGTAAATGCCCAAAAGTGGGATTGCTGGGTCATAAGGGAGCTCTATGTGGAGTATTTTGAGGAACCTCCATACTGCTTTCCAAAGTGGTTGAACAAGTTTATTTACACTCCCACCAACAATGCAGTACGGTTCCCTTCTGACCACATCCCCTCCAGCATCTGTTGTTATCAGAGTTCTTGATTATAGCCATTCTAACTGGGGTGAGGTGGAATCTCAATGTTGTTTCTATTTGCATTTATTTTATGGCTAGAGAGGTTGAGCATTTCTTCATGTGTCTATTGGCCATCCTTCTTTCCTCTTCAGAGAAATTTCTCTTTAAGTCTTTAGCTCACGTATTTATTGTTGTTTCTTTGAGGATTTGTTGTTGGGGGATTTAATTTTTTGAGTTCCAGGTATATTTTAGATATGAGACCCTTGTCTGTTGTATGAGTAGTGAAGATCTTCTCCCAATCCATGGGCTTTCTATTGATCTTGCTAGCTATGTCCTTTGCCATGCAGAAGCTCTGCAATTTCATGCAATCCTATTTGTACAATCTTTCTTTGATTAGCTGTGTTTCTTGGTCTCTATTAAGAAAATTTCAGCCTGTGCCAACAAGACCTAGGGTTTCTTCTATTCCATCCTGTTATGTTTTCAGAGTGTCTGCTTTGACTCTGAGGTCTTTCATCCATTTAGAGTTGATTCTGGTGCAGGGTGATAGATAAGGATCTAGCTTTAGTTTTCTACAAGTAGTTAACCAATTTTGCCAGCACCATTTACTGAAGAGGCTGTCTTTCTTCCATTCTATTTTTTAGCTCCCTTATCGAAGATTAAATGGCTATAGGTCTGTTGGTTCATTTCTGGGTTTTCAATGATATTCCATTGCTCCTGAGGTCTGTTCTTGTGCCAGTACCAAGCCGTTTTGATTACTATGGCTTTATAGTAGAGTTTGAAATTTGGTGTTGATATTCTTCCAGCATTGTTCTTTCTGTTGAGGATCGTTTTTGCTATTCAGGGTCTTTTATTGTTCCATATGAATTTTTGGATTGCCTCTTCTATTTCCTTGAAGAATGAGTTTGGAATTTTGATAGGTATCGGATTGAATTTGTACATAGTCTTGGGAAGTGTTGCCATTTTCAAGATGTTGATCTTTCCAATCCAGGAGCATGGGAGTTTTTGCCACTTTCTAAGTTCTGTTTTGATTTCCTTTTTCAAGTTTTTAAAGTTTTCATCATAGAGGTCCTTCACTTCTTTGGTTAAATTAATTCCTAGGTATTTTATTTTTTGTGGGGCTATTAGCTCTTCAGCTCAAGGCTAGCGCTCTACCATTTGAGCCTCAGCGCCACTTCCGGCTTTTTTCTTTCCTTCATTTCTTTAAGTTAACTCCCAGGTATTTTATTTTTTGTGGGGCTATTACAAAAGGAGTTGCTTTCTTGAATTCAGCCATGCACTTCTCATTATTGGCATACAGAAAAGCCATTTTGAAGGTTAACTTTATACCCTGCTACTTTGCTAAAGTTTCAGATCAGCTTGAGTAACCCGGGAGTGGAGTCCATGGAGTGCTTTAAATACAAGATCGATCATGTCCTCTGCAAAGAGCGAGAGTTTTACTTCATCTTTCTCTATTTGGATCCCCTTTATGTTTGTATTTTGTCTTATTGCTCTAGCTAGGCATTCTAATACTAAATTGAAAAGAAGTAGAGAGATCTTCCATTTCTTGAATTTAGATTGTCTTTTCTTATTCTTTTTTATATATGAACTCACGTATTTAGATAATGATTTCTTTAACAGTTGTTTGCCTCCTCTACAAGAGCTGTTTCACTAGCAAATAAATCCACATTTAGTATGCAATAAACATGCCATATGAATGTTTGTTGAACAAAACCAACAATAATCACATACATTTTAAAAACATAATGAATTAGCATACAAATTAGTGACAATGGCATTTGAACTCAGGGCCTTCCATTTGTAAGCAGGCACTCTATGATTCAAACCTTCTCCCCAGACACTTTGTTATTTTTTGTTGGTCATGGGGTTTGAACTCAGGGCCTGGGAATTGTCCCTGAGCTCTTGCTCAAGGTTAGCACTCTACCACTTTGAGCCCAGCACCATTTCCAATTTTTTGGCAGTTAATTGGAGATAAGATTCTTATACACTTTTCTGTCAGGGCTAGCTTCAAACCATGATCCACAAGTCTCAGCCTCCTCAGTAACTAGGATTACAGATATGAGCCACTGGTGCTCAGCTACCCAGTCCCTTTTGTATGAACTAAGTATAAAGAAACACACAAACAAACCAAATACAATAGCTGAACACCGGTGGTTCACACCTATAATCCTAGCTACTCAGGAGGCTGAGTTCTGAGGATCATAGTTCAAAGCCAGCCCAGCAGGGAAATTCATGAGACTCTTATCTCCAATTAACTACCTGTGGCTGTGGATCAAATTGGTAGAGCACTAGCCTTAGCTGAAAAGCTCAGGAACAACACCTAGGCCCACAGTTTAAGCCCCATAACTGACAAAAAAAATAAGACACAATATTAAGCTGATGGGTGCATATGTGCACATAATATGCAAAGATGCAAATGTGGCAACTAAGCGATACACTATGTTTAAGAAAAATGATCACAGAAAAAAATTAAGGTATGAGAAGATACAATGAGTAATCATTAAATATTAGATCATTATATAAACTAAAATTAATGGTGACTAAATTTATAATGCAAATAAAAAGAGTGGAACAGAAATTTAAAAATTGGTAAATAGTAGCAACAGATTATGTAGTATATACAAAATAAAAAGGAAGAAATATGAGTTTGATTGTATGAATGTGTCAGTCATTGAACTTCCTGATTCCTAGTACTTTAGTTTGAATACCTCTTTTAAAACATGTTGAAATCTAACTCCTGCTATAATAACATTAAGAGTTCACACCTTAAAAATGACTTGATCGTAAATGGAATCTTAGTTCAGGAATGAATTAGCTATCCAAAGAAAGAAGTTCTTATTATGATGATGAATTTGACCTGGTTTCCTCTTTCAATCTGTCTTATGCTATAACCATGTTATGTCCTTCCCTTCTATCATGTTAGTTATACAAAGGCTTGCTCCAGATGCCAGTGCCATGATCTTGGCCAGCCCACCCTCCAGAACCATTAGTTAAATAAATTTTTTTGTTTATAATTTTTCCAGGCTTTGGTATTTTATTATACCAGTATAATAAGTATTTGCTGAAAAGACTAAACTGTAAAATGATAGACCTTTTCTTTCTATGTTTAACTTTCTATGCCTTCTTAAATGAATTTATACTGCCAGAATCTCCTGTCTCTTGGCTAACCAGCCTTAAAGATATATTCACCTCACTTTTATAGTAAGAATTATTTTCCAGTATTTTTTTTCTGAAAATATACATACATGTAAAAAAAAAGCCTGTGAAGAAACCAAAACTATAGAAAAATATCAGAATGAAAATTGGTGGGGAGTGGGAAACTAGTGGATGATCGCCTATCATATCTTTCAAGTAAAAAAAACATCTGCCCATATATTTTTTTAATTTTTTATTATGAAAATACCGTACAGAGGAGTTACAATTACATGGGCAAGATAATGAATGCATTTCTTATTAAGCATTGTTGCTTCCTCCTGTTTCCCCTTCCTATTCCTTCCTATATCCCTCCCCACACACCCACAAATATCCTTCCCTCCCCCCCCAGTCAAAGTTGTAAAGTTCGTTTTTCGACATAACGACTTGTACATCTGATTGTTGCAATGCGTCCACCAGTATCCCTATTAAACTATTTGTTTTTTCCCTTCCCTTCCACAAATTATACCAACATCAAATACAGTGAAAGCAGGGGGTATATCGTGAGGGAGGGACATAGAAAACAACAAAGAAATCATTTTATATGTTAGAAACAATCACATGAAAGTAAAAAACATTTGAATAATTATCTTGGGGTTCATTTCACCTAACATCAACATATCTGACCTTTCTGCTTGTCTCAGACATACACTAGTTATTACAAAATAAGGGAAACCATGGGACCTATGTTTCTTTGGGCCTGGCTTACTTCACTTAATATAATTTTTTCCAAGCCTTTCCATTTCTTAACAAATGGGGCAATGTCATTCTTTCTGATGGAGGCATAGAATTCCATTGTGTATATACACCACATTTTCTTGATCCATTTATGTTCTGAGGGGCATCTGGGTTGGTTCCATATCTTAGCTATGGTAAATAATGCTGCAATAAACATAGTTGTGTTGGTAACTGCCCATATATTTGAAGTACTTTTTCCACCTTTAAGAAATCATCAGATTCTTCCCTTAATGAAACAGAGTAATAACCAGTGGACATTTTCTCCTACTGTACTGACACTTGAAAGTAATTGTTTCCTTTCCCAATTGATTTTTTATGGCTTTATGGAAAGCAAGCATATCACTAGAATGGATGCTTTAGAGATAGTCATTGAACATCCCCCTATTCTGGGTGAAACTATGGCCATCTTTCATAATTATCATCCCTTCTAACCAATCTGACAGGAGCATTACAGTTTCTTCCCAAAGCAGCCCTGGAGGTTTATAGCTTTTGTTTTGTATATTCTATTTTCTGTTTTCTACAGTTAAAGTCTATTATACTATTATTTTGCCTGACAAATATAACCCAGCAGGTATCATGACACCATTTGAAGATGAATTTTTTGAATGATTTCTGTCAAAAGAAAATACATTAATAAATATAGTAGAACAGATGGATCCTGATCACAGATTCAGAAAGGTTGAACATAGCAAGTAGTGAAGATTGATATCTACCTACACAGCAACAATCTGGGCTTAGATAGTAGCAGGCCACCATAGATGTTTGGTATATTTATTGAAGCATTAACGAGCTTCATAATCCTTTTAATTATTATGCCTAACTCTACTTACATAAATAATAGTGAATTTTCTTTTGATTCATTTAACTCTTAAATTCTATAAACTGCTAAGCAATACCAATAGTAATACAGAGGCAATAAATTTACTGCCATGCTATTAAACATTGTTTGCACTTTAGAAATGTCAGTGATATTTGCAGTTCTAAACATTATGCTTCATGCCATTTCAAAAGTGCAGTTGTTAGAGCCAAAAATATTCATGTTTTAAAAGCCTCTCTCCTATAAGTGGCTCAGGGTCAAAAGACATAGAAAAAAATCTGTTTCATTTTTATTCTATTCAAATGGCTCATATACAGGAATGTCAGAAGGAAAATAAGCCCATGAAGTCGTGTGTGGTTTGCAAAAGAAAAAGAAGCTTTTGATTCATCTCAATTTTAATTACCCATTATGAATGTCTTTCTTGAGTCACAAGTTTGAACACAATAGTAAAATCATTCCATTCTATCTAGTTTGCTAAACGCTGATAATAGCATTGTAGTTTTGATTGATGGCAATAGGAAAAATGTACGCTTCCCTAGAAATGAAATATGCCACAGTCCACATCTCCTAGGACATGCCATTACCTCCAAGCCCTTGCCTTCCACTTAAATTCCATGACCTTTAAAGAACTCAGTGAAAATTAGAACTGTTCAGCAAGTAGAATTTAATTTGATAAACAGAAGCACCATAGACCAAGTTCATACATTTAAGAGATGCAACACAATGGAGCCTCGTCTATCATTAATTCATACTATATTTCACTTACCAAAATAAACTAAAAACTATTATGTATATATTTAATATTTGTGGATCAGATACCATGGAGATACCTGGAAAGACAGCTATGAAGTGAAAGGGAACAGTCCCAATGTCCTAGGTACAACAATCTAATTGTTAACACAAATATTTAAAAAAAATGTTAAATTAGATATGGGCTAAAAGAGAAATCAGAAGTATTCTGAGAGTATATAACAGGGAAGGATCATTGTCCAGGTTGAGTGGTCAAGAAAAGTTGCCTCCATGAAGTGGCATTGAATAGGAATTAGAGAATGTTTAGCAATCAATCACACTTTTAGATGTCACTGATCCTGGTACCAATAATTCTCTAAGTCATTCTTGTGCTAGACTTCAATATCATCTTAGAGCTGTTAAGCCTATTAAATCAATGCCTGCTTAGGCAAAGTTACAGAAATGCCTCTACACCATGAAAAGATACCATGACTTCCCAGTTATGATTTGAGTCTTTAATTCTTTTTCTTTTTTCATAGGCACTCTTCCTTTCATTCTGTGAGATATGAAGCTAAAATTAACCCAAGAAGTAGATGAAATATTGCTCAGGGAAACAAGGGTCAAAATATCCCACATCTAAGTTCAAAAGACATGAGTTTTACTATAGAAAAACAATATTCAGACATACAAACATGTCTCCTTACTCCTTCAGCCCCACTAGCATAATTATTTGAGCTCACAAGAATTGAAGAACAGTTTAGAATCAAGTATTTTCATGTCTCTTCACAGAATCAGAGTAGAGCTCACAGATGATTATGGCAAATAGAGTTTATGAACACTTCTACAGCTTCTGCAGCTGTAGAATTTGCATCAGCATTCATAGGACATAAAAATTGTCAGAGCTAAGAGATATGCTTAATGCCCTGTGGCTCTTGTGAAAGGACAAATAACAAAAAATATAATCCTATCTACCCCAATACTCAAAACTCCCTCTCTGGAATGAAGTGAAATTCCAGTTGCATACTGACCTCATGTCACAGTAGAAATTATCATTAGTAGTCATGATCATAACATAACTATATAAGAGTTTCTCAGAATCCAATCTGCTATCATTATTCTAGCTTATAAGAATGGTATGTCAAGTGAGGAAATACAAGAGAAATATTGACTTCAGTTAGTAGAAATTAGTTCAAGGAAGTTAGCTATGAATTTGATGGATGGAGTAGTTTGAAAATCTTCCTCTATTAAATTAGATAAGGAGGTTTGCAAACTGAAGTGAGAATGTAACTAGAATTTGTGAAAACCCAACACCAGCTTAGTATTTCCTGTTACCATGACTGAAAAAACATTCAGAGTATGCTTCTGTACACAAATAGAATCTGCATAGATAGTTATTACCTCTGTTACTACTTGCTATTCTAAAATCTGACTCATAAGTGATCCAAGCTCATTTGTAATATCAGAAGTGATTTGTCTGAGATGATTCATACTCCTCTTTGGACTAAGTGTCATTAAAATTTTAGTGATGCTTGTAACAAAATTTCAATAGTAAAGTGAGTGAAACCTATCGTAATAATAATGATATGTTATTTTTATAATGTGTTCATTTAGTATACAATATGGTTATGTTTGGAGAATATGGCATAGATTAGAATGACTGTATAAATAGAACAGTCCATAGCAATTTGAAACATTTAATTAATTTGTGATTATTAGAATTAAATGATGCAGCCTATTATTATTGCCAGTGTTGAAAGCTGTGGAGGTCTCAGAGAGAAAAAGGGAAAGGGAGACTAACATCTCTCCCATCTGTTGGAAGATGAATTATCCTGGAAGCCTCATTTTGAAAGATGGAATATTGGAGTCTTTATTATAACACTAGCAGTCTGCAGGCCACCCATTGTTATAAAGGCCTGCAGCCCCCAAATACACGTAACATGGTTAGGAAACAGGCCAGAGAAGAAAGAAAGAACAAAACAACACCAACAAATTTGTGTAGTCGTATTATAAATAATTAAACGGTATATTGTGTTTTAGAGTAAATAATGATATAGAAAAGAAAGAAAAACTACCTTAAGGTAAAAGGTTGTGAAATGAGATTGCTATTTTAAACAGGAAGCTTCCTTGGGAAGATTTCAGTTGAGAAGAGACTCCAAGGAAATGTGTTAACTATATAGCCCTGAAGGCAAATGCTCCTAGCAAAGAAAAAGCAAGCAGAAAATCTCTGAAGTAAGATTGTGCTCAATATGACTGAGGAATACAAAGGAAACTGGAGAGGCTGCATGAGAAAAGATGAGTGGTAACATGGCCAGGTACAACTCCAGGAGGACTTACCAAAAATATTAAGACAGCTTGCAATTCCAATTCAATTAATGAGATGTGGAAGATTTGGAGAAGAGTAGGAAGTTTCACTAAGATAGGATTTGCCATGATTTCTCTATTCCAAAAGAATTCCACAGATAGTGTAGCAATGGGGGAAAACAACTGGGCTGCTATTATAATAATCGAAGAAAATCGTTGTTGGACTCATGAAGTAGCAGTGAGGACAGTAAGAAACATTTGGAGATATATATAACATATTACATACAATAAATCATATATAAAAATTGTATAATAATATAATACAAGAAAAACATCTATTTATGTCTAAGATATATGTAAACATACAAATATATTTATATATGACATCATATATAAAACTTGGATATATATTCTTATCCTGGAGCTTGAACTCAGGGCCTGGGTGCTATTTTGTTCAAGGCTAACATTCTACCATTTGAGCCACAGACCTATTTGCATCTGGGTATATTTTGAAGATAGAAACAACATTTTAATTGTAGAATCATAATTTTAAGAAAGATAACATTAACATTCTTATTTTATAGATGAAATAAAATGGAACTCATAGAGGTTGTAACTTCCTTAAGTTTAAATAATCAATAAAATGAAAGAAAAAGTAGAGCTCAAGTCTGGGATTTTCTGTGTGCTATGCAATTATTTTCAAACTAATCACAGACTATACAATAAAAAAGGCTATCCCAATATTAGTCTCCAAATAAAATCTTCTCTAGAATAAAAAGATCCAAAGACATTTGTCAATATCAACTTGAAGTGTGATCCAGCAAAAATGTTAAAGATTATGTCCATACTTAGATGTAACAATTTTGACTCAAATGATCAAATGACGTGTGTATGCAGATGTTTCTTAAACCTTCCAATTTAACAGTATTGTTTAATGAGATAGAGCAAAAAGTATGTAGACCTGGCTTTAAATCACACTATCACATTCATAAATCATGAACTTAACTAGAAGTAATCTAGTATATGCCTCTTGAGTCTTTTTGGAAAATATTAAATCAAATACAAATTATAAAATGTCTCTAAAAAAGGCCTTTACTGACCACCCAGCTTCATGCTCTTCATGCCATTTATTATTATATGAAATCACATTAAAATATCTGATTATTCATGTATAATCTCTCTTACCAAATAGAAAATAAGTTCTTGAGTCCCTACAACAGTCCATGTGTGTGTGTGTGTGTGTGTGTGTGTGTGTGTGTGTGTGTATGTGTGTGTGTAGTCATCTCCCAGAATAGATAAATGAATAAGCCTTGCATCCCTTTTTTGCTCATATCTTTGGTAGGCTTACATTGATCCAGTTTTGATTCTCTAGGGACTTTCCTACTGTTTTTTCTTCAGCTGAAAAAATACCTGAGAGAAACAATTTAAAAGGAGGACAGACTCCACTGGGCTAACAGGTGTTCATCAGCAGAGCTTTTTTCCCCTTGTCTAGGAGTCAACAAACTACCGCTTACACACAGGTCAACTGGTTCATTGTTTCTGGGCCATGATGATGCAGAACATGATAGCAGAAGTGAACGATAGAGGCAAAGTTGTTTTGTTTTGTTTTTTTATTCAGGTCAGCCAGAAAGCAGAGAGGGAGACAATAAGAAGCCAAGGGAAGAACTAGCTCCCAAGGACATGACCCCAGTGACTTCCATCCTCCAACTAGACTTCACTAAGTTCCAACCACCTCCCAAGTAGTGCAACTAGCAAGTATTCCATAGATTCTGTTCAAACTGTAACACCCAGTTTATAGCTTTTTAATCAAGAAGTTTCTCTTTGTGGCACCACTTGTCTCCCACTTTTTGGGGGGAGGGTCCGGTCGTGGGGCCTGAACTCTGGGCCTGGGCGCTGTCCCTCAGCTCTTCAGCTCAAGGCTAGCGCTCTACCACTTGAGCCACAGCGCCACTTCTGGCTTTTTTCTTTTTGCTGAGGAATCGAACCCAGGGCCTCAGGCATGCAAGGCAAGTGCTCTACCACTGAGCCACCTTCCCAGCCCCTCCCACTTTTTGTCTAGTGCACATCTACTCATTTTTTGTAGTCTTAGCCCAGATGATTACTTCCTCAGAGAAGTCTTCCCGGACCCAAGATTAGGTCAGTTATTCCTATTGCAAGCCCTAGGAGCACATTGCAGCTTGTAATTATTTGTTTCTTTGAGTGATTAATTGTTTAATGTCTGTCTGTTACCCTGGAATGTAAGCTGTGTGAGTTACTGCCTTTTATATACCCAGCACCCAGCACAGCATACACTCAATGATGTTTACATGTTGGGTATAAGAAGAAACTCATGCATGAGCAGGAACGTCAGACATATTATAGAGTGCTACTATGTTCACCAAGAATCCCAAAAATTAAGTTTGGAAAATAAAAATATTCCATTAGCAGAAAAATGGACATTGTGAATTTGTTTTTATCATTTGGGGATATGACTTCTTGTCCAAACAGGAAGAATTTACTGAATACAAACCAACACTCTTAAGTCATATAAGTAGATAATATAAAGGTCACTTCTGAATATTGAGCAATAGACACACAAGTAAGTTCCTCTGAAATTATTTTCCTGTTGATTTTATTTTCTTTCAAAGAATTCACCAAGTGAGCTTTCTCTCTTTATATAACTTTTGATAAACAAGTATGTGGTTCATTGACTCCAACTCTGAAAATGGCTCCAAGTTCTTTGTGAAGCTGCAGAGTGAATATAACAGCCAAGTAGATCACTATGCATACCAAGTCCATTAAGAACTGCAATCCTTCAATCATGGGTCTTCCTTCTATATTTTAGTTGGAGAAGATATGAAGAACTATACAATTCACTTGACATTTATATATGCAGTTGACATTTGTGAGTGTACTTGACATTTAAGACTAAATTCTGGCCCTTGGCACTAAATCAACTTTAAAATAAGAGATATTATGGGAGGAGAATATTTTTCTAAGTAAGGAAGAAATCACCACAATTAGACCTTAGGATCCAAATGCTTTTTTCTTTAGTTGAAAGACAACAAAACATAGTATTTACTGTTATCTGTCTTCTATGCCTTATGATGTAGTGATGTAGTGATTTTGTCTTAGATAGCTAAACTGTTATTTATTATATAATAAGAAACTATTGGAGGATATGTACCAGTATCCAAACACAAGTTATGTCAGATCAGCCCATCTTGATATTTCAAGCCTCCAAAACACTCTGATTTTACACTTTTCTCATATAGGTTTATGTGGCATATTAACACTGTGCTAAACATCAGGGAGACAGAATAGAAAGACCTTTAACAACACAAGAATTGCTGAAAACATAGAGGAGACAATGGTTTGGGAAGCTAAATTTTCCTTTTACCAGATTGGATGTCTGCATTGCCATCACTCTATTTTTTATAGCTTTTTATCAAAATTGAGGTCCATCAGCTGAGCTTTGTTCTTGCCCTATAGTCAAGGGGTCAATAAACTACAGCCTACCCATAGGCCAAATATGCTCCTCCAGCTGTTTTTGTCAATCAGCTTTATTGGATCACAGCCAGAGTCATTCATTTACTCAATGCCTATTGCTGCCTTTATACTAAATAGCAGAGTTAGTGATACAACAGACACACTATGTCCACAAAGCCTAAATGATTCCCATCTGGTCACTTACAGAGGAAGTTTACTGACCCCCCTTAGACTATGATGATTATCTGACAACTGAAAAAAAATCTGGATAACTTAAATAATTAAACTGTGCATTTTAATATAATATAGTAATTTATTTTATGTGTTTCTGGTCTTTAACAACAAAATTCTTTATGCCAAAAGTTATTTATATTTTGCTTCAAAACTATAACTTTTATCTGGATTGCCTTCACTACATTCTAAAATTATGCCACGTCAAACATAAGATACTGAACATAATTTAATAACATTGTATAACAAAATAAGCCCAGGATTTGGAATACAATCAAAGACTTAATAGAACTTTTGCTAATTCCATTAACAAATAACTCAGTGGATGTTTTGATAAGGATTTGTGAACTCCAAAGCCTGTCAGATATTTCCTTTTTGGTATTGCCGTTTTGAAAAATTGCTGTGTTCCAAAGAACTTTACAGCTCTTGGTCTACCCTGTTAACAGAAAAATTGAGGTCACATACTCCATTTGGTGGCAATTTGTTCATCTAACCTTCTAACCTTTCTTCATGTTCTCCATGTTCACTAGCACTATTTTAATCTAGATCAAACTTCTTGGCTCCTAATAAAAGCCAATCAACACAGAAACCCAAAATATTGCCCCTGCCTTGAGCAATAGGAGACCAGAAACAGAAGTTGCAGAGGACATTACAAAGAACTAAATAGTCATTAGACACTGACAGCAGAATTTTTACCAATTTACTTAACTGTCTCTGGTAATGACTCTCTTTACATCATGAAATATCTAGAGTGTGGCTATTCACTGTAGGGATTGGAAGGGTCGAGAGATAGAGCTTTGCCTCATTGAGTTTTTGCAAACAATGATAAATGAGATTGTGGAAATCAGTCACAAATAGAGGGATGCTTTCCTCTGAGACTTTCAGAAGCAATGTGAATTATGGCTCTCACATAATTACACAGAATTTTTTTTACTTTTCTCTCTGCATTATTTCCTTGGGAAGGGGGGGATATAGTGAATTATGGTAAGAGTGCATCTCTGCCAAACTGAATGTTTAGTAGGTGTTGTAAAGGAAAGGCCCCTTGAGGCACGGTGTGAATGAAATGTGCTTGTACAGCAAAATGGAGGAAGACCTTTGTCACAGTAGACAGCTACAAGAATGTTTACTCAAAATGTTCCAAGAAAGCCAGACCACAAAATGTTCTAAAATAATCAATCAGAAATGTCCATATACACCAAGAAAACCCATAAAAGGCTACTCCAAATCTCATCCAGAGTAGCAGTACTTGTGTTCATCTTCCTGCTGCTTCTCCTATTAGTGTCCTAATCAGTTTCCTGTTTCTCTTACTTGCTTGCCTTGATAACTTCTTGCACGAACCCTTGTCACCAAGAGTTGCCGTATCATTCCCTAATATTTTGATATTTGAATGGGGATCTCACCTTTCCTCCTTCTCATCTAGCCTGCTCTGGGACAGCCAGTGCCAGAGCATTCCCCAGTTAAGTCAGAAGGTCTCCAATTCTTGAGTGTCATGAACTCATCACTGTTAAGGATGAGTCAGTATTACAGATTCCTCGGTGGAATGGTTTCTCTCTCCTGATAATTGGGGGTCTCAGGCCAATCTTACTTTCTGGTGGGACTTAAAAGTTTAGGGAAGTAGAGACTGCTTGCTTAAAGTACCAAAGGATGAGGAATCTCTATCCTCTTTATTTTGGGTCCCCATGTCTAACACACAAGCAGCAGCAACTAGTCCTGGGCTAATATATATATATATATATATATATATATATATATATATATATATATATATATACATACATACATACATACATACACACAGACACTATATCGCTTTGCTCCCACATTTACTTGTTTGTATTTTGGTAGTATTGGGTTTTGAAATCAGATACTCAAGCTTCCTAGGTAAGTGCTCTATCACTTGAGCCTCATCTCTGTCCTGCTTTTTGCTGATTTGTTTGGAGATGGACTTCAACCAACGTTTCTGCCAAGAATGAAGCACCATCCTACGGAACTCAGACTTCTGAGATTTATATGCACTTTCTAGTTACAACAAATGAGTGAAAGCATGAAAACTTATGTTTCTTTGGGTCTAGTTTACTTCACTTAATACAATTTTTCCATGTCTTTCCATTTCCTTGGAAACAAGAGGTTTTATGTTATTTTGCTTCTTTTTTTTCCTTTGTCACTTTTTTATTATTGTACCTTTTGTCTTGTGTATATATTTATCTGTTTGGGGAAGGGTAAAGAGGCACAGAAACAATGGGACAAAGGGTAAAGAAATGCATCAGTGATACTTACTACACACTATGTTGAAAATGAACTATAAAACTCTCATGGGGGAGGTGGTCGGGAGTGAAAAACTTGGAGAAAACAAGAAAAGAGGTGACATTGTTCAAAAAGAAATGTACTCCTCGGCGGTGGTGGCTCATGCCTATAATCCTAGGTACTCACACAGGAGGCCTACAGTATAGTGCTGCTTACTGGTTTATTTACTTGTTTTAATTAATTCTTGACCTAAATAAGTTATTCAAGGTAGTAGATATAAAAAATGAATTTCACAAGAGAACTCAAAACATCCTCAAATTCTTTTATTTTCTGCAGTCTTTCTATGGCATGTTTAACATAAAGCTAGGTTTTCTCTCATATTTCAAACTAAACTGTTTATCTTTCAACTCTTAGAAGGAAAACCCTCCCTATTCTTAGAGCAAAGTGCACATTGTTAGAAGACTTGTTTTTAACCATTGAGCACAACTGAAAAACAACATAAGCTCCATTTCTTTGAAGATTTTTCCTCTCTCTTTACACATGCAGATCACATTCCTTTGAGATGCTGATCTTTTCCCATGATGCTCTCCACTGACAGAAAGACAAGCTTGCTGCACAGAAATGCCAGTTCAGTTGACAGGAAATTTCATCAGTATGCAATGTTTACACAGTACAGTTTAGCAACAGCAGTTCACAGAGTCTGCAGTCTTGGATCAGAATTTTAATTAAGATTTAAATCTTGTGCATTCAGATTAATTTTTTACACTGAGGTGTTAGTCTTTTTCTTGTAGAAGTCTAAAGTTTTGTTTGTCTACAAAGAAAAAATATAATCCATTACCCACTAGGTCCAAGTAGTTGTTTATAAATATTATGATACTCTGCCGAATGGATATGATTTTTGAGGGGTGGAGTTTTTTAATGATAAATACTATCTACAGTGATTTCAAAAGACTGAAGAACTATACATTTCTGAGGTTATCTGTCCTCCAGTTGAGAAAAGAAAGTAACTTAGATTTGTGAGAGAAACTTTGATTGTGGATAGTAATGAAATATTGACAATGGCTACCTCTTTGCAAGTTATCCTTGGCAGTTAATTTTGCTTCCCTTCCTTTTGTTATGGCACTCTAAAGTCCAAACAAAAGCCACACATTTAGTTTGGTAGTGTGGCTTGAAGTCTAGAGCCTAGAGCTTGCTTGCTTGCTTGCTCCATTGGAGCTGTACCATTTGAGTCATGCCTCCAGACTTCTCTGCCCAGACTGGCTGTGAAACAGTCCTCTAGATCTCAGACTGCTGAGCAGCTGGAATTACAAAAGTAAACCACTTGTTTTCTTTTTTTGTTCTTTATTTTGTCTAAAGAGTTACAGAAACACGCCCCAGGAGATAAGGTTCATGTTTATGTTCTGGAAAGAGAAGGAATGGGAGGATCATTATCCTGGGCCTTAAGGACCTCACTAAGCACAGTCTTCCTCCCCATTGCCTGTGTATCCCTTTTCCTTCCCTATATAAAAATATCTTTGCATACCTGAGTTCCCTAAGATGGTCTTTGGTGGACATGGTACTCTCACCCTTTTCTCAGAAGGAGAGACCTTGAATAAATCTGATTTCCTTCCCACTAAGCCTCCTTTCCTGAGAATTAACGTGAATAGCAAACGGGCTAATGAGTCCAGAAACAGTAATGACTATTACTTTCAAGTTACAAGTATTTCTACAGCACAAAGGAATAGCATACAATATTGATAAGTTTAAGCAAATAGTATCCAACTTCCAACTTAGATTTTGCTATTAAAACTCAGGAAAACTTCAAAACAGACAACTGAAAAAGCAAGTGCCAACTTCATTTCTTTGAGCTGTTATCTCTTCAATAAATTTCACCCATTCTGGCACTAAGGCCTCAATGAAGCTTATAAAGTACCAATTACTGCAGATCAACCCCATTGAAGGCAGCATTTTCCTCTCCCTCAGTTCAAACTACATATCATCAGAATTATCACCTAAGATGTTTTATTGGAAGTTAAAAAGAAATGATTAGCACTAATCCTTCTCCACAATTAGAAGTAGCAGAAAAGTAACATAGTTTAGCATGTCATTGTTAAAAAGAGAGTTTGTTCTCATTGCTATTGCCTAATAATGCACTCTGATGACATTTCAAAATGCATTGGGTAAAGGGGAAAGTGATTGTACAGCTAATAAAATGCTTATGAGTCTCCCTGAGACAAAATGAAGGATTCGAAAGATTTAACTCACACATGAATTAAAGCCTAATATTGCCAGAAACACCTCACCCAGAAAATTCTATAAGAGGAAGAGGAATTTCTACAATGGGTGATTATTATTGAGCAAGGGATCTCTGTCCAATGTGCATATAAATCAGTACTATGTTCCAGGTTTGTGAAAAGGGAAAAAAGAAGCCTTACTTTTTGACTTTTTCGCAAGGAGACCCCAATCAGTTGACAATGGAGTTGGAAAGATTTATATAAGAAAGGAGAGAGAGAGGAGAAGTTGCTCATTGGAGGGAATGCCCCTTCACAGGTGACACATTTTTCTATGGAGGGTTTTTTTTTTAACTTGTGACACTATTAAGCAAACGATTTGACTTCTTCTGCTGGTATCCATTATTGAAAAGGAGGTTTTTACTAACAAGACAGCCAATATTTTGGTGAAGAAAGGATACCTGTACACAATAGTCTTGATAAAAATAGAATACCTATAGAAAAATAAAATACCTTAACCAAGGAGATGAAAGGTATCGACAATAAAAAACTATAAAACATTGAAGAGTGGAACTGAATAAGACATTAGAAGGTGGAAAGATTTCCCATGTTCGTCAACTGGCAAAATATCATTAGAATGGCCATACAGTATTACCAAGGGTCATTTTATCCACAGATTCAGTGCAATACCCATTATATCCCCAATATCATCATTCATAGAAATCAAAATTTTAATCTAAAAATTTATACAGAAGCCTATAAGACCTCAAATAGTAGAAATAATTCTGAGCAAAAGACCAATAATGAGAGTCTCATATTCTGAGTCTTCAAATTAAACTACACAGCTATAGTAAAAAAAAAAAGCAATATGACACTGGCACAAAACAGACACATAACCAATGAAACAGACTAAAACACATAGAAATGAACTGTTACAGCTACAACCATCTAATCTATTACAATAGAGCCAAAAATATATACTCGAGAATAGATACATTTTTAACAATGGTAAAACAATGAATGAGGGCAAATATGGTCAAAGTTGTTTGTTGAAAACATGACAATGAAACCTGTTGAAATTATTTTAAGAAGGGGGACATAAGGGAGAGTGATAAAGAGAGATCAATAACTATCTCTGTATTTATTGCATATGACTGTAATTATGGAACTGTTTGTTGATAGGAGAGGGAGGTAGGACAGGAAAGGACATGGTGGAAAGTCAATACCATTCAAGTAATATATATATATATATATATATATATATATATATATATATATATATATATATATATAAAATCCACGATAATCTCACTAAAAATGATTCAGGTAGGGTTGAGGAATAGGCAAAGAAAAAGCAATAGAGGTTGGTTTTTCTGATTTGAATATAATATATGCAGGTATGAAATGAAATAGCAAATCCCCTTGTCACTACTAATATAAACTCAAAGAAGAAGAATGACAGAAATGTAAATTCGATTCTGGGTCCAGGTACCCAGAGCAATGGGGGAAGGTAAATGAAGAGAGTAAATTATTGATGGACTTTGTATGCCTATATGAAGATAGAAGAAAACCCATTTTAAAGAGAGAAACAAAGGAGATTATGAAGTCAGATAGTTAGAATCATAAATAAGCTATATGGGGAAAAAGAAATTTCATCTATAGTAATAATAGTACCTGCAAACAAAAGAGATGAGTAGGGAAGATATTTATTGTGCTATAATTTAAAATAAGCAAGCAATAACAACCAGCATAATCCCAAGAAGATCACCTAAATCTCCATCACGTAAGAACTGACAGAACAACATGACACATCTCTATATTTTTAGCAATAAACAGAAGCTGAAAATAATAAGGAAGAGCAATATGTGCTCATTGAAATGATCTTCATAACATCCTAGTAATGGGAAGAACAGACTAACATATTTGGTATTATGCTACTTATAGCATAAAAACCTACCCAAATAAGCCAAATATCTGCACCTATGTCAATTTATCTTTTTATCGGTCTGTCTAAAAATCTGGAAAAGTATACACAAAATGCTTATTAATTAAAGCTACCATTTAAAAAATACTGAACTCTAAATATGCCCAGGGCATACTGCCCAAATATGCCATTATGAAAAAACTGTGTATAGAATGATTCTAGGTATATGCTTGAAAATCTGTGTGTGTACATTACTATAGTTGTATTTAAGTAGAAAATGCTCTGTGAGGACACATAACCAAGATACCAAGCACATGCTAGTGATTACCTCTGGGACAAGTTGATTGAATGTGGTCAAAGTAGTGTTGATGGGGCTGGTTAATGAAAGGATATTTTTCAGTGTTTATTTCCTTATCTGTTACATTTTTAACAATCACATAAACTGACAAAATTCTACTTGCTTTTAGATAATTCGTCCCAATGAATAACTATGTAAGTTATTTTCATTCTGGACTCAGTATGTGTACCACCTAGAAGTCATTTCAGACAATCAGCTGAGATCACTGTTCTAAAGGCAGATTGGGTCAGCCTACCTATGGCCAAATCTAAATACTGAAGAAATCATCAAAAGCATTCTGATACACTTATATAGAGAGACTCGAAAGGAAGACTTTGTGTGTTAATGTGATACTTTCTACTTAGCTGCTTCCCACTCCCCAAAACTCATACACTGTAGTAATTTTCTTGGAACTCATGTATAAAACCATTCCAGCATAAGGTTTGGGTGCTTTATCCTGCTGATGCTCTGGATGACAGATAAACTGCAAATCGGTCTACCCTCATTTAAGTACATCCCTAGGCAATGTCTTGCTAGAGTACACACAATAGATCAAATGGCACATTGCTTACACAGATAGCTAAGGCACAAGGTAGGGTTTCCTTCAAGCTGTTGTAATTTATACCTCCTCTCCCTAAATAAAGAGCCTGTGTATTTCCTATAGGCACACAATTCTTTCAAACTGGACATACTTCCTTTGAAGCTGTCCGTATTTGGGGCACCCAGTGTCTCCTGGGGATAATTGTAAGTCAGCAATTTGTATTGAGTAGAGATGGCTTTAGCATCACTGTTGGCTCCAGTTGTTTTATGATGTGTCACCCTTTCAGGCAATACAGTTCTGGGAAATTGTTAGAAACGAAGTGAAAGTCACAAGAAATAGTGCTTCGATTTTTCAAAGGACACTTAAGAAACTTTTATTAGAATCCTTCGTGAAGTTTTAAAATTATTTCCAGGAAGAAAATTAAACTGCTTACCCTTATTTGATAAGATATCACACTTATTCATTTTTTCACTACATAGTACTTCATTCATTCATTTAACTAGTATATTCTGAGTACTATTTATTTAATCTACTGAGTCCACTAGGTACTAGGAGCTGTCCTAGGTACAGAAATGCATCCATGGATGGTTAATACTGATGATAAGTTCTTAGAGAACCAAGCAGGGGCGTTTTCTCTCTTCATTGACATGAGAGAGAGCAACACATGACCATCTTCCTTCATATGTATATGTATATATATAGTATATATAGTATATATTTAATATCTATAGTAGTGTTTTAGATATATCCTGAATTCTAAGCACTGGGTTAGGAAATCTGGATATAACTGAACAAAACCCACATAACATACTGGACAGTCTTGTAGTGGAGAAGACAACCATAGATCAAATAAACAGCCAAGTAGTACAAAGTTGCAATTGCGTTAAGAGTTTATTGTACACATGATGCCTACTCCCACATTCATAAAATGCAACTAACTCAGCTGGTAGCCAAGTATGTCTTGTGCCATCAGAAGCTGGAAGAGGCAAGGAACAAATTCTTCTCTAGAACCCCTGTGGGAATGGGACAGTGCAGATAACACAATTTCATAATTGTGACCTCCAATAAAGTGATGGAACAAATTTCTGCCATTTTGTTTTTGATTTCTGATTTTTAAAGCACACGGTTTGTGGTAATTTGTTACAGTACCACTGGAAATCAATAGTTATCAAACCAAATAAACTACTTAGAGTCATTATTCTCCTTAAATCTGGACACTAGCCTGTTGTTAGTCACATTTTATCACTACTCAGCAAGGGAAACTTTTAGACTTTCACAGTTGTAATTCTTCCAAAACTGTTCGAAATTATTCAGTATTTTTTAAACTCACATAAAAGAAGTCATATTTCCCAGTATTAAATCAGCCCAAAGCAATTAGTTACTTCAAAGCACCCAAGCCTTGTTATTTTGGTTTGTAATTGAAGAAAAATGCAATATATTATTCTAAAACAGCTAAAGAAGAAAGGCCTCAAAAATACTGTTAAATCTTCATGCAAATTTGTGTGCTTCTTTGGCAGCTTATTTAATCAGATTACTTTTTATTGTTCCAGTTCTATTAGCTAGTTTTTTGTGTCTAGATATTCTGTGTGTGTGTGTGTGTGTGTGTGTGTGTGTGTGTGTGTGTGTGTGTGTAAATGAGTCTTGGAGAGCACATAGGTATTTCAGAAGCCCACTGAATTGTTCAAATTATATGCTTCTGCTTTATCTGTGTTTATATATATTATTTACAATGGTCTTTATAAATTAGGTAAAAGAGCAATGGGAAGATTAAACTCAAACTTTTTTGTGCATAAATAGCATAAATTTAGACAAAACAAAAGATATATCAAAGTTCACTGTCTTAAACCTTTTATCATATTTGTACCAAAACACTACATTCTAAGGGAGTTTTTTTATTTCAATCTAAATAGAAACTATTTCTCATTGGACCAACTATGAATTTGACTTCTATCTGCATAAAAATATCATTGTATTTATCCACTTCAAAATTTATAAAAGCATATCATTATACCTACTTTCAAAAGATGTCACATATATTTGTATCCCTTGTAATTACTTTGATCTTTCTTGAACTTCATAGTCTAAAGTTCTTGAAAAACCATTGGTCTTGATGTGAGAAGGGCCATATATCATTGCTGCTCTACCATTGTATAAGCTCAACCTCTGAAGACTTCAGATTGTTCATCTAAGGACATAAAAATGAAAGTATCTGTGGTATGTATCTCAGTTATCAGCATTTCTATTATCAAATCACCACGCACACTTCATTGTTGAGAACCTGACATCTTCCCATAAAGCAGTGGTCCTCAGAAGTGCACATTAGAATGACCCAGGAAACTAGAACCTGATTAGTTAAACCATGGATATTAGAAGAGAAAGTTTCCCAAGTGATTTCAGTGTAAAACCAACATCTACAACCACTGTTCTACTTTTTCATTCTCCAGCAGCAGAATTAATTGCTAACTTGTTGAGAATCTTTATTTCTTGTTAACTGAGGAATAATCCACAAGGAAAAAACTGAAGGTCTCACACTCCTTAATTTCAAAGAATCTTACAAAGTTGCAGTAATCAAAGCAATATTGAAGTGTCAAAAAGACTTGGAAATAGATAAATTCAGATGTGTATTGTTTACTGATCTGTAGCAGGTATAAGTCCACACAATGGGAAATATAGTCGAATTAAACAACAGCTGCTAGTAAACTAAATACTAACAATCACACCATTCTAATGTTCATTTTATGAGTGAAAACATTGCAGTGCAAATATAACCGAAATTGTCAATAATTACCCAGCTAAATGAATAAACTGAGATTTGAACTCCAGCTAGGGACTAGGTAACATTTGTCCATAGTAGAATGAATTGTAACTTTTGTTATCAGAGTATACTGTATGTTTATGGAAAATTGGTCCAACTTGTTCCAAAGCTGTTTGTATTGGTTGTTACTATAATTGTATAATTTACTTAAATATTACATAAACACTATTCCCCACCCCCCCAAAAAATAGCTGAGTGCAAAAAGAATTACTCTTTCTACGACAATTGAAATAATTGCTTTAGAGGAGAAGACACAAAAATTGTTGTCAAATATGAATGAGGCAATTATTTGTTGAAAAAAATGTTCAAATTGTGGATCTTTGACCTAGTTACTTTTCAAATACATTAATTTCTTGCTTCATTTGAATGAAACTCGCATGATAAATAATAAGTAAAATGTTATGGATGGTTATGCAGGAGAAAGAAGGAAAACTACACTCAACAGACTCAGTCATAACCAAGTAATGAGCAAGTGTATATATTTGCATATTTAAGTTAAAGAAAAATATTTCAATGGTGCATATATGAGTTTTTAAGCATTAGTTAGATTAATCAGTTTTTATTTTAACTGACCAACTAGTACACATAATGAGAGCTGTAAAGAACTATAAAACCCTGTGTTAATTGATATTATAATTGTATGTTGTGTTAATCAGCTTTCCATTACTATTTTTTGTTTCTTTTGTATGTTCTTTTCCCATGATATAACCCCTGTTTTCACTGGATTTGACTTCTGTGCCCTGCATCTTGTATATACATTTTTCTAATTTGGGAAGGGGAAGGGAAATAACAAAATGCTGAAATAAGGATACAGGTTGACCCACTGTAACAATGAGATGTACAAGACACTAAATTAACTTTACAGCTTTGGTGAGGGGAGGAGGGAGGGAAAAGTTAGGGAGGTGAGGAGGGAAGGGATGGTAGGGGAAAAACAAAGGAGGAGGTAACAATGCTCTATAGGAAATGTACTCATTACCTTACTCATATAATTGTCACCCTTCTGTACAGTATTTTTACAATAAAAATATATACAAAACACGGGGCTGGGAAGGTGGCTCCGTGGTAGAGCGCTTGCTTTGCATGCCTGAGGCCCTGGGTTCAATTCCTCAGCACCACATAAGCAAAAAGAAAAAAGCCGGAAGTGGCGCTGTGGCTCAAGTGGTGGAGCACTAGCCTTGAGCTGAAGAGCTGAGGGACAGCGCCCAGGCCCAGAGTTCGGGCCCCATGACCAGACCCCCCCATATATATATACATATATATATATATATATATATATACATATACATACATATGCAAAACAATAAACAAAATATACACACACAAAAATACCTTAGTCAACTTAAAAATAGGAAAGGGCAGGGCACTGGTGGCTCCCATCTGTAATCCTAGCTACTCATCAGGCTGAGATATGAGAATCACAGTTCAAAGTCAGCCCAGACAGGAAAGTTGGTGAGACTCTTGCCTCCAATTAACCAATTAGAAAATCAAAAGTGGACCTGGCGCTCAAAGTGATAGCATGCTAACCTTGAGCAGAAAATCTCAGGAACAATACTCAGACCCAGAGTTCAAGCCCCACCACTGACAAAAAAAGAGGAAAGGATTATTTTGAACTATAGTTTTGGAGGTATTGGTCCATAGTTCCTTGATCCTGATGCTTCAGGGTGTGTGATGAAGCAGCAAATCATGGGGGAGTGTGTGTGAAGAAATCTGCTTACTTCATGGCAGCTAGGAATCAAGTAAAAAAGAAAATCTGCTTACTTCATGGCAGCTAGGAATCAAGTAAAAAAGACAGGAAAGGACTAGAAGCTCCCAATCATCTTTGAGGATGTGCCCAAGGATATAAGACCTCCCCCTAGCCCTCACACCTTAAAGATGCATCCACCTCCCAATACTTCAAAGCTACTGATTAAGCTTTTAACATATGTTCTTTTGAAGGACATTTAACTAAACCATCATATCTATTTTCAGATTGTCATCTTCACCTCAGTATAAATGCTTTGCTTACAGTAACTTACCTTTGCCATTGTTTTATATTCAAGCACTCAACAATGTCTGGCACAATTTAGAATATAAATAAATATGCAATTTGAACAAGAACCTATACACATGTTTACCACTGCTGCTTTCTCCTGGACCAGATGATATCTCCAACTTTTCCCCCTAAAGCTGATGTCCCTTTTCAGCAGGAAGTAGCCAGAGAGAGTTGGCACCCCTTACAACTATCAAAAGGCTGGAATGTTAGGTTTACCAGGGAGAAGAGCCCCTCCCCCCTTCCTTTTTGTGAAAGATAGTGTGTAGCCTTACCACAAATCGCCTGCTTGAAACCAGTAATGACCTGAATGTCAATCACTTGACAGTGAGTCAGCAAAGGTCCCCAGACTCTGAGGTCACTTCCTCATCTGCTGAGGTCACTTCCTGCACCACCCTGGACATGCCTCCTTCAGACAGTGAGAGGTTCCCCAAGCTCTGAGATCACTTCCACATCCAATGTGGTCACTCCTCCCCACATTTCCCTATATAATCTCTCTCAACCATAACTTCTTTCTCTTCTTCTTCTTCTCCTCTCTCCTTCTTCCCTCTCTGCAGGCCACCATCTTGTACAAGGTGGGAGTTTGCTCTCCCACCAATAAACTCCTTCCTGCATGAAAAACAAATATTTTGAAGCTGGCTTCAGTTTCTCCATTTCATTGCAAAAAAAAATATATACCTCAAAACTTGCAGAAGCCAATCAACTGGATAGTGATATATTTATAATATGTTCTCATTGCTTCAAAACAAATAATGTGAATATATTTGTGTAAATACAAGCAATTTCTGTAGAAATTTGAGAAAAATCGTAAAAGTGATTATATCTGTGGGATTCCCAAGAAAAGAGTTCAACTTTAAAGAGGTGAAGATACTGTTTGCCAGCAAAACACTTTGTTGCATGAAAAAGAATAAGAACAAAATCCATGTCAGTCAGCTTGAGACAGCATGCTACTGGAATTCTTTGGTTAGGAGTAAACTCAAGCTAAGCCTTAGATCAAAGATGTCAAATTCTGACGATGCACATACTTTTTTTTTAAATCCTATGAATCAGTACATTTGTTCACCAATGAGAATAGCCAAGGCCTCAGAAACCTTCTCAAGTCACTATTCCAGAAGCTAGCAATAACACACGTCAGTTGACCAAATGGATGAAAGCTATTTGGCACCCAGCATTGAAGCCACAAAATAGATTGAGAAAATTCTGCAAGGAAAAGGGTAGTTGAACTACCATCAGTAAGCCTGAAGAGAGAATTGCTGAGAAGTGAATTAATAATGACTTCATAGAAAATGGGGCACTCTTAAATGGAAGATAGTTAATGCTCAGTACAAAAACAAATTAGCCTCAGAGTATCTTCAGGTCTATTATGCTAAAATAAAATAAAAGAGTTACACCCCATGCTTTTCTATCTGAAATTAAAATCTCTACACAAAAAGCCATATAATGATCATGTTCTCTTAACAAACCTAGCGTTTCTTTATTTCCAAACCTGGTATTTCTATAACTTTTTTTTTACCATGGACACATTTTCACATCAATCATGACTGATGGCTTGATTTTGCTTTGCCTTCACCAGTAGATAGTGCAGTTGTTAAACACTTCTATTTATTGAACAATTTATAGGCTTGCCTGGGGTCACATAATAGGCCAATAGTGGAAATAGACTTGTATTGAGAGCAACTGTTAATAATCTTGGTCACTTGCTTTCAATGTTAATTCAAATACAGACAGACTTACCATAATCAGCATTACCCATTTTGTATACATAGGCTAAAGGGATCTGGGCCTTATTTAGTTTTGTATATTCAGGCACAAAGTAGCAGTCAGATGATACTGAAGGCATTCTATTCATGTCTCAATGTATAGTGCTTAAGGAAAACATGGTGGGATTTCCTTAGATTCATTCTCTCTCACATTTCAACTTAGCCTCCCAGGAAACCCTGTTATCTCTGTATCCTCATTATCTCCCACCCAGATTATGGCAATCACTTCTTCACTGACCTCCTTCCTTCTTTTTTTCCTCCTTATTTTCTGTGATTTGTTACAAGAATGAAGCTAAATTTCAAAATTCTTTCCTAACATTCATATGGAAGCATCAAAATTAATAGCAAAAGTAATTTTGATTTTTAAAAAATGACTGCTTTCAAAGTCACAGTACCTGAGTTGGAATTACACCACAGAGTCCTAGTAAGTCCTAGTAGCAAAAGTACCATTGAAGTGGTACAAAAACATACATGAAGAACAATGGAATAAAAGAGAAGACCAAGATATAAAAACCACACAGCTATATCCATCTGATTTTGGACAAAAGAGCTAAAAACATACATTGACATAACAACAAAAACAAAACAAAACAAAATTTCTTCAACAAATGGTGCTGGGAAAATTGGATATCCTCATGGAGAACACTGAAACTAGAATCAATTGTAATCTTATCTCCAATTAACCACCGAAAAACCAGAAATATAACTGGCTCAAGTATAGAGTGCACACATTGGGGGTGGGGGGAAAGCTAAGGGAGCATCTAGGTCCTGAGTTAAAGCCCAAGTACACTCTCTCTCTCTCTCTCTCTCTCTCTCTCTCTCTTTCACATACACACACACATACACACATTGGGTATTGTACTGGCTCATACCTAGACACTTGAGATGCCCCATCTCAACCAATATAAAATATGGTGCAAGGGTGCATTCCTGTTATCCTAGTTACATGGAAAGCATATACAGGATTGAAGTTTAGATTGGCCCAAGAAAAATGTGAAATCATATTTTCTTACATAATGAAAGCAAAAAAGTGGGGAGTCATGGTTCAAGTGGTAGAGTACCTGTCTACCACAAACACAGTCCCCAGGTTCAAATGCCAGTACCATCAAAAAAGAATCACATGTTTTCATTATGCAGAATCTAGACCTAAAATGACAATAATAATATTAATATCAATGGGACAGGGCCATAATAGTGTAAATACCAGTAGTAGTAGAGAGACAGGAGAGAATACTTGGGGAAGAACAGGATTGAAAGACATTTTACAAACACAACACATACACACACACACACACACACACACACACAAAGATACATAGTGAAACTCCATAATTTTTGTAAAAGAAGAGAATGAATGGGGAAATAATGGAGCATAATAGAGAAGGTGAACTTTTTCAAGGTACAATGTACATGTTTGTGCAGGTATTATAATGAAACAAACCTTCTTGTATAATTAATGTATATTAATTAAAACATAAAGATAGTTTGAAAAGTAATATTTTGTTTGAAGATACAGTAATGGCATTCATAAAAGTTATTCAAAGTTGTGCACAAGTAATGAATCATTTTGATTTATTTAAAAGCTCCATGAGTGATAGAAAATGTCAAAGAAACACTAAAATACCATTATTACTTTCTGACTTACATGAATCGGACTTAGTTGTAGAATTAAATATTTTAAGAGAAATTGTTTCATAAAACTCCAGCTCTAGAGATGCTAAAATTTTTGTGTAATTTATTAAAATTTAACACAGGATTATTGTAGCATATAACATAATTTCAATAGCCACCATAACAGTTAGCTCAGCAAAAAAAATCCAGTTCAAAAATTTTTAAATACAAGAAGTTATTTGCAATCTTCCCTTTTTTCAAAAGTGACTGATAGTGTTTTCAATTATATTGATTGCTATGCTGGTCACCAGCACACCATGTCTGTAATTTTAGCTACTCAGGAGGCCAAGGTCTAAAAGACTACAATTGGAAGTCAGTCTAGTTAGAAAAGTTCACTAGACTTCATCTCCAATAATAAACAGCAAAATACTGGGTCTTCAGTGGTAGAGCAAGCTCAATACCCTGAATAAACTCTAGTTCCAACAAAAAAAGAAAAGAAAAAGAAAGCATCTGAAAGTATATATTTTATTGATGAAATACATGTATTTACAAAAAGAATAAGTAAGAGTATTCTAGTAATTAATCAAGCTATCACATTGTTAACATTAGGAAATTATGACATATTATTCTGTTCTTTTTGTGAAATAAAATTAAAGTTGTGTATCACTATTACACCTATTATATTTTATAAATGATAAAACGTTTTTTAGGTAAATGCCCAAAAGTGGGATTGGTGCCAAAAGGGTGCTCTATGTTTAATCTTTTGAGGAACTGCCATACTGCTTTCCAGAGTTAAACCAGTTTTCACTCCCACCAACAATGCAGTAGGGTTCCCTTCTGGCCAGATCCCCTCCAGCATCTGTTGTTATTAGAGTTCTTGATTATAGCCATTCTAACTGGGGTGAGGAGGAATCTCAATGTTGTTTTGATTTGCATTTCTTTTATGGCCAGAGATGTGGAGCAGCATTTCTTTATGTGTCTACTAGCCATTCTTATTTCCTCTTCAGAGAAGTCTAAGTCTTTATCACACTTGTTAATGTGGTGGTTGTTTCTTTGAGGATTTGTTTTGGAAGGATTTAATTTTATGAGTTCTAAGTATATTTTAGATATGGGACTTTAGTCTGTTGTGTGGCTAGTGAAGATCTTCTCCCAATCTGTAGGCTTTCCATTTGCCTTTCTGGGTATGTCCTGTGTCATGTAGAAGCTCTACAGCTTAATGCAATTTCATTTATTCAACCTCTCTTTGATTTGTCATGTTTCTGGGTCTTAATTAAGAAAGTTTTGATTCGTGCCAATTATTCCTAGTGTTTTCCCGATTCCTTCCTGTAATATTTTCAGGGTATATGCTTTTACCTTGAGGTCTTTGATCCATTTGGAATTGATTTTGCTGCAAGGTGATATATAAGGATCTACAAAGATCTTAACCAGTGGGCTGGAAGGTGGTTCAGGGGTAGAGTGCTTGCTTTGCATGCATGAGGACCTGGGTTTGATTCCTCAGCACCACTTAAGCAGAAAAAGCTAGAAGTGAAACTGTGGCTCAAGGGCAGAGCTCTAGCCTTGAGCTGAAGAGCTGAGGAACACGCCCAGGCCCAAGTTCAGGCCCCAAAACCACCAACAACAAAAAGATCTAACCAGTTTTCTACACATGTATAGCTAATTCTGCCAGCAAAATTTGTTGAAGAAGCTGTCTTTCTTCCATCCTGTTACCAGTACAACCATGTTCACAGCAGCATTATTTACCACTGCCAAGATTGTTTTATGGAACCAACCCAGATGCCCCTCGGTAGATGAATGGATCAAGTAGATGTGGTATATATACACAAAGGAGTTATACGCTTCCATCAGAAAGAATGACACTACCCCATTTGTATGGAAATTGAAAGACCTCGAAAACATTATTATATTAAGTGAAGTGTGCCAGGCCTAAAGAAATATGGGTTGCATGGTTTCCCTCATTTGTAATAACCAGACTGTGTCTATGATATTCTTAGCAGAAGATCACAATAGCTCAATAGCTAAGTGCATAGGACTATATATAATGAAGAATATGAAAATAAACTCCAAAAATTAGAAACAAGAGTTTCTTATTGTGTCTTCTATGCAGTTATTTCTACCTTTTTTCTTTCTGTTTTAATTTTCTGCACCCTTTACCTTGTATATAAGCTTATTTGATCCATGAAAGGGAAAGGGAATCACAGCAACAGCTGGAAAAAGGATGAAACTAATGCAACAGAGATACTCACTAGACACTATGTTGGAAATGAACTTTATGACTTGGGGGATGGTAGTGGGGAGTGGTAAACAGGAGAAAATGAGGGAGGGGTAATAGTGTTTAAAAAGAAATGTACTCATTACCTTACTTATGTAACTATAATCCCCCTGTTCATCACCTTTACAATAATTTTTAAGTTAAAATAAACCATTTTTAAAGGGTAAGTTTTAGTTTTAGAGTTTTAATATCCACTTTTCTGTTTTTTAAATAGATGCTACACCTTCCTTTTTCTGAATCTGGAAAATTATGAAGCTCATCCTGCTTCAAGATTGTACTGTCAGACCATTCCATCTCTCCTGCTTCTGATACTATCCCCCCTGCTCTCCCCAAGTGCACAGAAGGAGTGAGAGAGTTTGAGAGAGAGAGAGAAAGAGAACTCCACATGTCTTCCTTGTTGTATATACTAAATGATTAGGTCCTAGTTTTAGCCATGGTCTTATTTCTTGATTTGCATTGCCATACTGAATGTTCATAATAAACCCACCCTTCATCAGAAATGATATTGCATTTTAATAGGGATCTACACTGATAGATCTCAAGGGGCATTTTTAAATCATAATCTAATATAGAGGGTAACACAGAGATAACATCTGAGAAATGTATATAGGGCACTGTAGAATTCCCCATTAGCGAATCAGTAATGCTAGTAAATCAATGTCAGTCTTTTTTGGTGCTTCTTTGCCAATGACTCTCAAAGTGAAATTACTTATTATTGTTTATGATGGAAGGCACCATGCCATTTCATGTCTTATATACACTGCACTCATAAAAAAAATACCTGGCACTTAATCAGTATTTGCTGCATGATGAGTAAATGAAATATACATATATCATTATTCTATGCTGACCCTGAGGTGAAAACTAATTTAGGCTATCCTGTGCAGATTTAAGCTTAAGGAATAACAAGATAACTTTGGCTTCTAGTCCAAAAATACTTACATAATGGATGATCTTCTCAAAAAATAAAAAAGCCCAGGATATCCCAGTTTTGAGTTAGGAGCCCCAGAGAATCATAAAGAGACCAGACTGGCTCCATTGTCATTTCTTCACTTCCTGCCAGCTTCTACTTTTAACCTCCCAGCAAAGTTCTCTAAACTCTGACCCTTGTTATTACGATTCCAGTCTCTCACTAAAACCAGCCTAAGTTGTGACAAGGATCTGTTTTGTAGAGCTGACAAGGATGACATTTACTCATTTTACAATATGCCATGATAATATAAAAACTAAATTGACATAAAGTACTAATTCAAATATAAACAGAAAAATATAATCTTTCCAAAACAACAGATTTCTAATTCTAATAATGCTAATAAATGAGCAGTTGACTAAGTCTCAACCTGATAAAAATTAATATGTCCTATTGTTAACCTTTTAAATGAGACTCTTATAGTACCATGGGACCTCTCAGCTTTTGGGTACACATTGTCCCTCAGTCCAAGATCCTCATCCTCTTACCCTCAAAATCTTTCCTACAACATCAATGCTTCCTGGACCTTTCTGGAATACTTACTTGGATGCAGAGTACTACTACTTTACAGACCATCGCTACACTGGGTGTTTGACTGAGCTCAAAAGTTTATCTCTCAGGAACAATTGATCTTAGTAAAACCTACTACTATCTTTTTGCAAAAGTTCCAAATGCCCCTTGAACATGATGTACTTGAAATAGCAATGTTCGATTATCACAAATACGGCAGAGTTGACGATGTGAGAGAAAAAGTGATTCAAATGATGAATCATTTGGGGGATGACGGAGCCCCAAAGTGTTGTAAAATAAACCTTTGTTTGGAATCAATTTGATGCTTATAAAAATTGCCTCAGATTTCTGATATTTCATGTGTCACTGTTTATTGCTCTTTAAAGATAACCAGGTGACTAGCATGTTTTCTTCAACACTGGAGAGCTCAATAAGTAATTGATTAGCTGTTGGTCATTCAGAAGAAGGAAAAATATTTCCTAATGATCTTTGTATTTAAAATCTGAATCAAACAAGTTGCATTATTTTTCTTCAAAATGGTCATTATTTAGTCCGTTGTGAATAAATACAGAATATTATGTGTGTGGATATAGTTTTAGACTTACAGGTACATAGTCAAATGGAGTACCTAGATAGAAAGAATAATTTAAAATGAATCCCTTCCAAGTTCAATTTTTAAAAAACTATTTTAACAACAGCTTATGAAGTGAAATTGTTACATGAATGACATTTTATGCCAAGTTGCAGCCAGAAGCTGACAACATTTTCAATACCATGTTAACAATTTGAAATATATTGAAATAATTTTATAAATTAATACTATAGCTATGAAAAGCTCAAGCCTATAATTGTTCTTCTCTGGAAACACTCTTTTCCATCTTATTTTTATTAGCACTTTATATGGAAATATGATACATTTTTCCTGTTAAGTAAAGTACTTTAGGATAAAATAAATCGATTTATTAAACAATTAGCATGCAGATAGAGGGAAGCTATATGCCTTGAAGAAGATCTAAAATTGTTACTGGGAACAAAATTATATTCATATTTTTTAAACTGTATCACAAATTATGGATGCCAAGCACATTCACAATAATGGTACAATTCAGTCATGGATTAGATATGGACATGATGTTAGCATTTTAGTGTGGAAATAAGTCTGGTAATATGAATGTGAGCAAACCTGTGAGGATTTAGAAAGGCCAGATAAGGCATAAAATATATCTCTGCTGTGACAAGGTAAGAAAGTCATTCTAGGGAGAGGATGTATAGTGTAGATTATTCATGACCTGAGAGAAGACTTAATGACACACAGAAGACTTTTACTAATAAAAATGGAAATGATGATATACACATTATTAAATACCTGGAGGGTAGCAAGAGTGATATTGGATATATAAAAAGGCCAAGAGCTTCTGTCAGATCTCAAAAAGAAATATCAGAATGTCTCTAAAGATGGATAAAACCTAAGGCTATGAGGTTTTTGTTTTGTTTTTAAAAAAAAGATATGGTTGGCACAAAATGGAAATTAAAGACCATGTAAATTAGTGACTAAGTTGATTCCTCCATTATTACCACAGACAAAATTCCATGTCTTTGTCAAGTAGAGAAAAACAAACAAGAAATCCTGGGGGTTTTGAATGACAGCCAATTCATTTTTTCTTATGTATTCTTTCAGAAAGCCATGAGGGAGGAAATGTGAAAATATAGCAATAAGCTAATTTTAAAAGATGAAAGGAGGTAATCTCAAAGTGCTTCATAGCTAATAAACAGCTGTATGAAAAATAGTTTTGATTGTGATATAACCTTGTAACCTTCAATGTGTTTTCAAATTCATGCTCTCATTTGAATCAAATGTTTTTTTCACATATCTGCTAGTTCTTTTAATAGGCAATACTAATCATTCCAAGGGAAAACAGATTCCAAGAGTACAAGTGACGTCAATCTGCTTTAGCAAGCCAGCAAGCCAGTAAAACTGGTAGCCAAACTCAGGTGCCATGATTTCTTTAAAAAAAAAATCAACCAGTCGTGGGGCTTGAACTCTGGGCCTGGACACTGTCCCTCAGCTCTTCAGCTCAAGGCTAGAGCTCTATCACTTGAGCCACAACGCCACTTCCAGCTTTTTCTGCTTATGCGGTGCTGGGAAATCAAACCCAGGGCCTCATGCATGCAAGGCAAGCGCTCTACCACTGAGCCACCTCCCCAAGTCCAACCATGATAGTTAATTCAGAATGTTAACTATGAGAGTTCCATATGGTTCTTGATCACTTCATCCCTCTTTTCACTAAAAGATCCTCCATTTGCTCAACATGAAGGACACGTCATGTTACTATTCTGCACATAGTATACACACTGATTTGAGGCACCATTTTTCTTCTAACCAGGCATTCTGCCTCCTTTAATTACTTTTTTGATTATATTCCAAATAGTCCAAACACTTTCTTATTCTGTTTTCTCCACAAAACAGTGGCTCAATAGCATTGATTAAGCTTCTGGCTTGAAAATCCAGTATCATTTCAGCCAATAAAGTAAACAGAAATTAGTTGACTTAGGAGGCAATGCATACCTTTTTTTTGTGGGGGGGGCTTTGGTTGTGGGCCTGAACTCTGGGCCTGGGCGTTGTCCCTCAGTTCTGCATCTCAAGGCTAGTGCTCTACCACTTGAGCCACAGTGCCACTTCCAGCTTTTTTCTTTTTGCTTATGTGGTGCTGAGGAATCGAACCCAGGGCCTCATGCA